>NC_059335.1:33208750-33573125 GCF_018350155.1 Leopardus geoffroyi | reverse complement strand
TGTCTGCATGACCTGGGGCAAGTCACTGAGCCTCTCTAATTTTTTTTTTTCACTTGTAAAGTAGGGATAACCATAGCACCCTCTGCACAGGTAGCTAGTGTTAGGATTAGATAATTAATGTAAATCGTGTAAACTGGGCCCTGGAATTTACAGATTGGAAGCCACTATTATCAGCATCTTTAGTTCCTAAAGCTTCAGTTCTCTGATCTATGTACTTGCTGATCACTCCTGCTGGGTAGCAGGTAGTAAGTAGCCAGTGAGTTCCAAGGAGACTTAGCACACGGGGCCCAGCCCAGCCCCACCTGAGACTTTGCTGCCAAGGTTTCGCCTTGTTCCTGGTCAGCCGGTTTTCTGGTCTGTGCCCTTCTGCCCTAGTAGCCATCTCAATCCCAGGCCCCTTTCTTCCCCTCATCACCACACACCCCTCTGGCTGCCCTTCCTTTCCAACCCCCATGGAGACCTCACACCCCAGCGTGCCTCCCCCTCCCTCTACCCCCTGCTCGCACAGGAGCCATCATGAGAGTTTCCTTAAAAACCCACTTTCATCCCTCCCCAACTCAAAATCTATCAAAAGCTGCCTGCTCCCAATAGGATAAAACCCAAACTCCTCGGTGCACTTTCCAAGGCCTCCCGGATCTGGACCTAACTAACTGCATCTTCTAACTCTCCCACACCTTGCAGTATCCTAACCTCTGTTCTGGCCACTGGATCTGTTTTGGTAGCTACCAACCCACTGTCTTTACTCCTGTTCTTCCTGCTGCTTCGAGTCCCTTTCCTTACCCACCTCAGTCCCCATCAATCCACACCCCTGCTTCAAGGTCTGTGCCAGCCTCTCTTCCCCGAGAGGGTTTCCCTGACCTCCCACACCTCATGATGGCCCAGCCATTCAGCTTGTGAACCCTGTCTTCCAACGAGATCGGTTCCTTAAAGGCTCTGTCTCACATGCCTCCAAATCCTCACACAGCACTTAACACACAGCCTTTACCCACAGTACATACCCAACCAACATCTGTTCATTCAGTAATGAATTACAGGTACTTCCCCTTTTTTCTCTGACAACGGAGAAAGTTAGAAATGTCATTCTACTCAAGGGATTGTTCTGAAGACCTACAATATTCTGAGCACTGTGCAGGTTTTTATGGGTGAGGAGGGGACCAAAAGATGGAATGACACAAGCCTTGTGCAGAAGGACCCGAAATTATGAGGGATTTCTTATTCTAGGCTCCCCTCGTGGGCTTTATGAGTTCCAGAGCCCCCTGAAATTATAGGCAAAATTTCCCAGATGTGTGCATGGGACAGACAGGAAGCCTCCCCGCTTTCATTAGCTGCTCAAATGGGTTTTGAACACCCTAGAGAGCAAGGGTCATGTTTCTAAGGAAACAGTAACACAACCAATTTTCATACTGGTGGGTGAGTAAATGCTCGATGGAGAGAAAGACTTGAGCTGAGTTTCACTGTCAAGGGGAAGGAAGGGAAAGCCTTCACAGAAGAGAAGGGAGCTAAGCTGGTTCTCAGTCAACAGGAGGAATTCTAGGAGGAAGAGAAGGGGAGAAGGGCATTGGGAGCACAGGGTATGGCCTAAGACAAGGCCTGGAGGCATGGGAGTGTGTGGTATCTTTGGGGAGGGGCCAAAGATACCCCCTGTGGCCCCTCTGTGGGCTTCTGTGGTCTTCTGTGGCTGGGGCATGGGAGGTAGAAGCCCCAGACTGATGTAGGGGGATCCCTGTTACTTGTCCCAGGTAGAGGCTCTTTCAGGAGTGGGCTCATGCACAATCATATGGCCTGGGGTGTCTACATGACAGAGAAGCTGAAAGAGAAACCAGTCACTCCTCCCTCCACTGGGGGCCCAGGGTAGGTGGTGAACCAGCTGCCAAGAGATGTCAGGAACACCTGTTCTAATGAGGTACAGCAAGGAAGCTTCTAGATGCTTCTCTGTATGGAGAGTGCAAAGCTGGCTGGCCCAAGGAGGCTCTGGATATGGGGCTGTCTTCCTCTAGATAATCCATGATGGGTTGGGGGAGGAGGGCAGAGGTGGGGAAGCCAAGAGAGTGAGGGAGTCTTTCTTTCGAGGCCGAAACACAAATCTGGGTCTGCTCTGCATTGGGCGGTTC
The DNA here is from genome assembly GCF_018350155.1 of Leopardus geoffroyi. NCBI lineage: Eukaryota > Metazoa > Chordata > Mammalia > Carnivora > Felidae > Leopardus > Leopardus geoffroyi. The sequence goes on along the minus strand of NC_059335.1, from coordinate 33,571,014 downwards.
TCACAACATCCAAACAGCAGACTCTCCAGGTGGGCAGCCCCTGGGGTCCTGAGAGAGGAAAGAGATTGGAGACCCAGCATCTGGGGTCAGGGCATCTGGGCACCACCAACTGGCTGGCTGTAGGTAGACCTGACTGGAAGACTCCAATACCCCAGGGCCCTGCCGCTCTCCCAGGGTGCAGTTCAGGCTTTCTGTCTTCCAACATGCCAGGCTCACTCCTCTGTCAGGACCTTCGTGCTTGTTTGGAACCTTTGTCCCCTTCTGCTCCCATGGCTGTCTCTTTCTCATAGCCAAGTTTCATCACAAATGTCCCTTCCAGATTCAGGGGAAACTGTCTGAAGTAGCTGCCCCTATACCCCCACCCAGATTAATGTGTAGGGATCCCTGCACTCAGCTTCCCAGACTGCAAATCCATGCTGGCGTGCTTCCAGAAAACACCTTCTCTAGCTGCCTGGCTCACTTTGGCCTGAGTCTTGGGTCAACTTTTCTTTTCTGCTCCCCACAGGTGACATAACAAAGGGAGGAGGTGCCCATGGGCCTGGAGGCCTTTGTCAGCCAGAAGGATTGTGCCTGAGGAGCCTGAGTTGCCTTAGGGATGGGTCAGGCACCTGCCATGGTGCCACCTATGACAGGACTGGGCTCTGACCCTACCGTGTCCAATGGACTCTCCAGGGCAGCCCCGCTCTGGTCCTGGTCTCTCTTTGCACTGGCACCTTCCCTGCCCTCCTACGTGAGGACTGTCTTGTCTTGTGTCACAGAGGAGACACAGCCCCAGAGGCCCCAGGGGCCCCTGGCTTAAGTCCTTGATATATCGTATTCCACCCAATTCCCAAGCAATCTCTGTTCAGGGTAATAAAACGGAGAAAAAAAAAAAAAAACTCCACAGGAATAAGTAGAGCTTTCAGAACTGAAGGAGAAAAGCATTCCAAAGTCACAATGACTTGTCTGGGTTTTAATCAGGGCAGGAGAATTTTGGGGAGGAAGAGCTGGTTGGGAGGCAGGCATGGCAGTGAACACACATACCCTTGGGAGATCTCACGGGCCGTGCATGTGTGTGTGCATGTAAGTGTGGAGGGCATGTGCTGTGGGCACATGGGCCTTCTGTACTGTAGCTGTCATTTGGTTAGCAGAGATTTGGGCACCTTGCTCTCTCTTTGGCCAAGAGGCCTGTGGCCTGTCCTTGTCTAAAGATCACACCAGGCACTTCCTGCTCTGGGCTTTAATGCCTGAGTTAACGAAAATGAGTTAATGTATAGAAAATGCTTAACACAGCACCTGGCAGCTAGGAGGTGCTCAGTAAGTGACAGCTCGTCAATTACCACTGTGGCCATTATTATTAACACGAATGGAGCCCTATAGCCATCTTAGCTAATTCTGATGCTCTGAGTAGGTATGCGCTGACTGCCTGGTTTCTTGGGGCACCACCCACTCTGTGCTCATTCCTGAAGCCCCGGCAGCCAGCACCGTGCCCGGCTCGCTGAAAGCCATCAGTTCATGCGTCACGGAAACAGGATTGAAGACCTAGCATTGCCACTCTTTCCACAGGCCCTGGTTCTATGACAGAAACCAAAGCAGGTCCCCCTGGTGGGAAGTGCCTCCTTTGCAGAACCACTGCTGGACTTGGCCCCTCAGAGGAGCAGGGGGCGGGGACCCGGCCCTCCTGCCAGCACCAGTCGTCCCTGTCCCGGGCTGGCCTTCAACACACCCTCCGGCACCAAATACCCCTGTGGAGGAGGAGCCAATGCCTGAGCTGGGATGAGTCTGCCCTATGGAATTAGAATTTTGTGTGTAAATTATTGAATTTTACATGTAAAGCTGTCGGCCACAGATTACTTACCAGACGAGGATAGTTTTCCTCTGTGAGGGAGATGATTTTTAGCAAAGACAGGATATGTACGTAGCACACTACTGAATCACACAGTAATCAGAGATTAATTCTCTCCATCCAGAGGCTCCAGTGTGGGGCCCAGGCGCTCAAAGACCTCCCCACCTTCCCTTCTCCACCGTCCAGGACACAGGGAAAGGATTGCTGGGATTCACGAGCCCACCAGGGCACAAAGAGCCACTCGTGGATAGAATTCTCTAAGGCTGTTTTCCTTCTTTCCCTTCCTCTCTTTTATTTAGCTTTGCAAGGATAGCTGTATATGGTTCAGTCTTACAGTTAATGCAAATGTTTGCAAATAAGAGGCTTTTATGCACTTATTCCATTCACCACTTATCAGACACCTGGAAACTCAACTGAAAAACAGTTCCTTGTCTATAAGCATTGAATCACTAAATTGTACACCTGAAACCAGGATTACAGTGTATGTTAACTAACTGCAATTTAAATAAAACATTCAAAAAAACCCAACAACCCCTATTTCAGGACATCAACTTCCTACAGGAAGGAGAGCCTCTTAGGTCCTCAGACTCACCTGGAAGAATGAGGTGTAAAGGAGGAAAGAGAGTCAATTCAAATGGCTGCCCCCCACTCCCAAGAAGGCAAGCACAGTTCTCCTAAGGAGGGGAGACGGTGCTCAGGTAGTGCTTGTTTGGTTTGAGAAATGCTTTTTCTGTTCAAGTTCATTGCCCAAGGGCAAGTACTCGCACGATGTTGTGTGTTGTAGGAGTTCCAATTTAGGACAGTCACCAACCCTTTGTCATATGCAAAATAAACAAATTCTGTGTCTGCTGTCTTTGCTGGTGACTTTGCTTGGGAGGTGTGCCCATCACCTAAGCCCCTGTTTGACTGTATTTGCCAGGCTGACTGATACACTGGCTTAGGCTGGTGACTAGCCTTCTCTATCACACACAGCAGTCTCTTCCTGTTCCTGGGAGGCAGCCGATGTTGCAAAGAGCACAGCCTCCCTCCCTGAGGTGCCCATGGGCCCCGTGGCCTACCTTTCTCTCTTTGTCACCATATTCGATGCCCAAAGTATCCATGGCCCGGACGATGGCTGCCAGGGACTGGATGGTGTTGCTGTAGACAACAGGCTTGTACTGTTTCACGTCTTCTCCAGAGAAGCCATCTTCGTGGATGATCCTAGAGAAAAACCACACACACATCTGATGAGTGCACTGTCCTCACTTGGCATCAAGAATGCCAGGTGCGTGAAGCCCCCGGGGCCAACCTCCTGGCTTTGCTGGCTGAGGACTGGGTCCGACCCGGATGCTGAATTACTGACCTGCTGCATCAGTACCATAAAATCTGAAGGAAGAACCTACTGAAATTAAGCTGAAACAGAGTAGTGGCAAAAAGAAACGTAGTGTCTTTACACTCCCTATTTATAGTGACAGCAATATCAGTTGGCAAGGTGCTGATAATACTTGAAAGTGCTTAGAACAGGAGGGGCACACATGAAGAACTCAATAAGTGTTAGCTATTGGTATTTTTAAGCAAAGCTCAGGGTCTTAACTTAAATTTCCACTTAGGAGTACATTGATGAAGACCCCAGCAAGAAGCCTGCAAATGAATGATAATTTTTCTTTGCAGAAAACTCACAGTGCTTGAAGGAAAGAGGACTCACTTAAATGAACCGTCGTCATCTCTGACAACAGAAAAACCAACAGAAGGAGGGTGCCTACTCTTCCATCCCTGGCTGGGATTGAACTACCGTGTCACCCTTATTCTGGTGGCTCTGAATAGTGACACGGAGGACACAAATGTGCCATCAGTTCTCAGAGGCCACGCGATACTCTCTGCTCTCCTGTTCTCAGATTCCTCCGAGGTCAAGGTTAAGGCTAGACATGTCCTGATGTCCCTTCTCCCTGCAGAGAGCAGTCACTCGGTACGGGCTTACTGCTGACCAGGTTCCAGGTAGGGGAAAAAACTAGAAAGAGGGGATAAAACCTAAACGTTGCAAGAGTTCTCCTATAGCTGAAGTAACGAGGAAAGACTGAATGGATTTTGAGACGAACACCCAACAGTGGCCACCACCTCCCCCAAGAAAACTGTGTAAATTCTTCTCTGGTCACATTTTCCAGTTCGCAATTAAATACTACTTATGGTATGTACATACATCAATATGAGAGCTGAGACTTCCACATCAACACGGCACTTTTCCATTCCTTCATTACCTTCAGTACAGAAGAAAATCACTAACAATTCTTTTTTTAAAAACAGTTTTACTGAGACATATCTCGCATACCGTTCAATCCACCCATTTAAAGTGTGCAAGTCAATGTGTTTTGGTATATTCGCATAGTTCAACAATGATCACTAAAGTCTAATTTTTGTCCCCCCACCAAAAAGATATTCTGTACCTATTAGTAATCTCCACTCACCCCCCACCTCACAGTAAGCAATCACTAATCTGTATTCTGTTTCTATAGATTTGTCTATTCTAGACATATCATATAAATGGAATCATATAACACGTGGTCTTTTGTGATAAGCTTCTTTCATTTAGCATAATAATGTTTTCAAGATTCATCATTTCATCATGGTACAGCATTTTTCAGTTCGTTCTTTCTTTCTTTCTTTCTTTCTTTCTTTCTTTCTTTCTCTCCTTCCTTCCTTCCCGACTTCCTTCCTCCCTCCCTCTCTCTCTCTTTCACCCTCCCTCTTCCTTCCTTCCATCCTTCATTCCTTCTTCTTTCTTTCTTTCTTTCTTTCTTTCTTTCTTTCTTTCTTTCTTTCTTTCTTTCTTTCTTTCTTTCTTGTAGGCTTCATGTCCAGTGTGGAGCCCAATGCGGGGCTTGAATTCACAACCCTGAAATCAAGAACTGAGGTGAGATTAAGAGTAAGATGTTCAACTGACTGACCCACCCAGGCATCCCTGGACTTCATTTCTTTTTATTGCCCAGCTATATTCCATTGTACGGATATGCCACATTTTATTTATCCATCCATCAGTTGACGGACACTAACAATTCCTGTTGTAAAATTTGACTTGATACTGGGTTGTGAGTCTTTATCCTGGGTTTCTCTAAGAAGCAGATCAGAATGACCCTTGTGACTTTTCATGGACTTTTTATTAACCCTAAATCCATTTCTGTACAAGTTTCTGGAGGGAGTGTACACGTAGCCTGGATCATTGATGCACCCCAGAGGGATCTTAAAGGAAATTGCTAGTTCCCACTGTAAACAATCAGAAAATTGGACAAAATATAAGAAACAAGGAGTTTCAGACACTAGAGAATAAGTAGTACAGGACTGTGATCCAGGAGACAAGGGAAACAAATATGGTAGCCTTGTGATTGCCTCGGCTTTCCAGCTGGAGGCATTTACCAGCTCTTAGCGCAGGGAGGGAGAACCCAAGAAGAGCACAGCTCTTCTGAGTTGATGAGACAACGCTCAAAGTTCAGGAAGCCTGAGGTGGCTGGAATTTGAGGGGCAGAGTAGCAGGGAGAGAAATCTACAGAGAGGGAGCAAGCACTAGATATATGAATAGGGGTCTCCTCAGTCTTTGGCTGAATAGATTGCAAGGGAGGAGAGATTGCAAGGGCTCAGCAAGGAAGAGGCATTGGGGAGCTTATAAGGTGAACAATTCCCAAACCTCACTCAAGGCTGGGAGATATGTGAGTTCTGACCAGGCAGAGTGGAGAGTCCTTGTTGAACAGCTAGATCACTCAGCAGAGACCCTAGAAGGCTCATGCCATAGTAGTAGGTCTAAACCAGCCCGAGTAAAAGCTACTTTAGACCCACCCTGACAAAGCTTAAAAATTTGCTTTAAAAAATTGAGCTGACCCACAAGTAACTTAATTTCCTGACAGAATAAAGTCCAACACTGTTTAAATCAGGACAACAAAATCAGACACTTAACAATATAATATTTTTTAATGTCCGGCACCCAATACAAAATTCCCAGCTATGCAAAGAAGCAAGGTGTGATGCACAACCAGGAGAAAAATCAGTCAATGGAAGCAGACTCAGAAGTGACAGAGGTGATGGAATTAACAATGACTTTAGAAATACCTATTTAAAATATTTTCAAGAAATTAAAGGAAAACATGAACATAACGAGCAGAGAAATGGAAGGTATAAAAAAGAACAGAACAGAATGTCTAGAGATGGAAATATAATATTTGAGATAAAAATTTCACAGTATGCAACTAACTCATAGAAGATTAGTGGCCTTGAACAATCAGCCATGGGAACTATCCAAACTGAAGCAAAGAGAGGAAAAAGGGTAAAAAAACAGTATTGTGTTATTTATAACATATGTAAAAGCAAACTTATGCAACGACGGCACAAAGGATAGGAGGGATAAAATGGAAACACGCTGTTGAAAAATTCTTACACATGAGGCACTTCAAAGTAAAGATGGTAAGTTAAGACACATATTGTAAACTTCAGAACAACTAAAAAGCTATATAAAAAAGCCAGTTGTGGGGCGCCTGGGTGGCGCAGTCGGTTAAGCGTCCGACTTCAGCCAGGTCACGATCTCGCGGTCCGTGAGTTCGAGCCCCGCGTCGGGCTCTGGGCTGATGGCTCAGATCCGATTCTGTGTCTCCCTCTCTCTCTGCCCCTCCCCCGTTCATGCTCTGTCTCTCTCTGTCCCAAAAAAAATAAATAAACGTTGAAAAAAAAAATTAAAAAAAAAAAAAAAAAAAAAAAAAAGCCAGTTGTTACCTAGGCTCCATGACCAGCCTCCCCACAGAGGGTGGGACCTGCTGGGGAACCTGAGAGGTGGAGCCGGGATTTGCCGGTCCCCGTGACACTGTCTCTGAAGAAGTCAGTGCAGTGAGTTTCTCATGCTTCATTTTGGACCAGGAGGCCTTACCACTCTCCCGGAAATACTCTCTAGACCCTTGGCTGCCTTCAGGATTTCCCCTGAAACACTAGGGATGGGGCTATCATTTTTCACACCCATGAGTATCAGTCCTTATGCCACCTAATAAGGCAGGGAGGGGACGTTTTTTATTCTGTTTGACAGAACAGGAAGAGAGTCTGAGAGAGATTAACTACTCGGCCTAACGTCTTCTCAGCCCAGGAGTGGAGTGCGGGTCGACCGGGACACTCTTCTACACCAGCTGGACTGGGTCGAAAACTGCCAGAAAGGTCTCAGCCTGGTGCCTGGGGTGGCCTGAGATACAGAAGCTTCATGTGTGTGAGGTTTGCAGAAATGATGCGATGTGGGAAAAACCTGCTCCGGTCACAACGATGAGTTCCATACCTTGTACAAACTGGCTCATATGAGCTTAAAATTGGACTTCCTGTTTCGGGGTGGGATTTTATATTGCCCTCTAACTACCAAGTAGTAAATGCTAACACTAGAAAATCTGGGCCACATAAAACACCACCAACAAAACCCCCATAACAACCCATATTATCAGTAATCCCGCCACTCAGGGAAAGACGCTGCAGTTTTTAGTGTCCACCCTTCCAGGACTGTTTTCATACCACCTTGTTCATCTTCGCAACCAGCACCACCCCCCACCCCCCAGCATTGATTTGAGTCGTGTGTCCTTACAAGTATCACTTAAGGCCCCTTTATTTTCTATTTCCCCATCTCATTCTGGAGGCAGAGCAGAGCTGTGGTTAGTCTTAGGAGTCACACAGGTGCGGGCAAACCCCAGCTCTACCACTGACGAGCTGGGTGCCATTGGTAAAGGATTTCACCCCTCAGGTCTTGGGTTTCTCATCTGCAAGGAGCTGTTGGGTGAGGAATAAATGGAAAGTGCCGATCGTATATAAGTATATAATAAATGGTACCTATTAGTAATATATATCCTCATTCCACAGTCAAAATCCCCCAAATAGAATTTCCTTCATTGGCAGTATAAAAGAAACAATAATAATAGCAGCTGATGTCTGAGGGTTTGCTCTCTGTTAAGGGCTTTACATGTACCCTCTCATCTAATCTTCAAGATAATCCTAGGAGATAAAAACTATCATCACCTCTTTACAGATGAGACAACCGAAACTAGAGAGATGGAACCACTTACCTGGGGTCACACAGCTGGTAGGTGTCAAAGTGGCATTCGAGACCCTACCTGTGACCACCAGACAGACACATAGAGGCAGAAGTGCTTCTTCTGCTCTGGATCCCTGTATCCAGGTTCCCAGAGGGTCCGGAGATTTCACATACACAGTGAGTATCAGAACATGTCTTATAATATCAGTCCAAGGAGTGTGGGGCAAGGAAAGGAGGAATCTGGTCAGGGGCTGGAGAGGCAGCCCAGGGGAGTCTGAGGTCTGAGCCCTGGAGGAGATAATACCAGGGTTTGGAAAGCAGGAGCAAGGCTGCATGAGACACTTTAGCAATAGTCAGTGGCATCACATTGCAATAGTCCTATAAACTGATCTTCATCCAAGTGCAGAATCAAGTCCCAGAAACATCAATCATTTGAGCCACTAGATCAAGCCATGCCTGAAGCTAACCCTATCTCTACACTTTCGAGTGACAGCAGCCAAATAATTCCCTCTTATTTTTGCCTAAGCTAATTTGACTTGGGTTTCTGTCACTTATAACTAATAGAGTCATGACTAAAACATGATTTGCACCTTGATAATAACAATAATCAGAGATCATCTCCTAGTAAACTTGTTTATTAATTTTCTGTCTTTACCACCAGCCTGTCAGTCCCTGGAGGCCAGGTACCACATCTCGTCTGTCTCAGTTCCTCTTCTCCATATTATTTGGCACAGGACTGCGCTCTGGACAGTACTCAGAGAAAGTGGGACATTAACTATGTGAGTCTGGAGTAGACAGATGCTTTAGACACCCCCCCCCCCCCACCGAAGGAGCCCACTAAAGGAGGCAGGTGTGTGTGTGTGTGTGTGTTGGGGTGGGAATCCACCAGATTTCCTGTGCCTGCAGAGCCAGGGTAGCAAAGCCAAGCTAAGTTAGATGCCACAATGGTGCCCATCCCAAACTCAGAGACTCTGAGGGGTGGACCAAGAAGAAATGGGGAGCAGGCAAGGGCTGACTGCAGACCTGAGTGTTTCCCTTTGGACAGAAGCCACCAGTTAGACAGTTAGACTCTGGAAACCTGGCAACACAACTGAGGGAGGAGACCTCAAGTGCAAACGGGGGGGGGGGGGGAACGGGGGAGGGTGGCATCCGAGCCCACTGGAACAGGTCTGAGCTTTCTGGGAAGAGGCAAACAAGGAGTGACCCTTGGCCTCCCTTGCCTTGGCTCCCCCTCCTTACTGCCTTGGGACCTCGCAGGAGGCCTGGACCAGGGCTCTCTTGTTCTCTGCTTCCCTTCTCAGTGTAGGACTGCACTCAGCTGCAGTGAGACTCCCTGGGCACGGTGGCCTTATATGGTCACAGAAGCACAGGCTCAGGAGCTGGAAAGGACCTTGGAGGATCCTCTGGCCCAGCAGCCACTCTCCTTCTCTGAATCACAGATGCCTCTGAGATTGTGGCAAATGCCCCCACGCACATACTGTTACCCCCAGTTTCTGGAGGTTCAAGAACTCAGGGCCCTAAGCTGCTGGAACACGATTTTTCACACCATCTGCAGGCTGGATTAAACGCCCCTCTGCTCCCCTTTCTCAGCACCCTTTCCCCTGCATTGGAACTGTCTCTCTATCCTCTACCATAGTCCCTTTGGGGATCTAGATTCAGGGGGTGCTTTGGGAGCCAGACTCAAGCTGTGGGGCTGGGCAATCTCTTTCACAGCTCAGTGCTTCAGCTTCCTCAACCTTCCATGGAGACGGGCCTGGTAACAGTAACTCTCCTCGCCAGTCGTGGTTGGTAAAGAGAAGTGCCGGGCATCCAGGGCATCATAAGCACTCAATCAGCCCCACTGTAATTATTATTGTTATCATATTTGGTGAGCAGGGCAGGGTTGGGGTGGAGCTACAGTTGGCTGGCTGCACCATGTCTGTCCTCTTCAGGAGAGGACGTGACCCCGGGGCCACAGGGCAGGGAGGCCAGGAGGTCACAAGAGGACCACTGCCCACCAGGAGGAAGCCAAGCAAGGCCACAGAAGGGAAGATGGGGCAGGGAGAGGGGGGCGTTGTTGGCACTCAAGCAGAGAATCTGCTCATTTACCTAACGAACATCACAGGAGCAGCAGTGGGTTAAAAAGCTGGATTTTCTGACTTGGTCCTGCTCCGTGATGTCATAAAATGTGTTTCTGATCACAGCTGGAGATTCACATGTTGACTGTCCAGGTTAGGTCAGTGCTCGGTGCCTCACTTGTGTGACACTCACCAGGGAGACTGATCAGCAATGGGCATGTGCCCTGGGGCCACGCCTCTGCCGAGCCATGGTGGGAAAGGACCACCTTGGATTCACGGAACACATATTTAATCCAACAGTGAACAGTGAGATGCAGTGATTTAATGGCTCACACACCAGCAATGAGGGGCTCTACAGAACCCATCAGAGAGCATGGGACCTGAACCGGGTCCTAAGGTGAAAACACCAGTTAGAGTACAATGTGTGTGTCCTCTGGGGCCATTTTTATAAAACTACGTTTGCATGTGACGGTGTTGGTAGGAGGAAGGGGTGTGGAGAGAGGAGGGAGAGGGGGAGAATGCTTAACAAAGTATCATCAATAATCACTTTTGGGTGGTGGCATTCAGGGATTTTTTTTCTACTCTGTACGTGTTGGTTTTGTCTCATTAAAAAAATGTGCAATTGGTATTTGAAAGAACAACACATCATTTTCAGTGGGAGACAGACACTTGTGCTTAACAGGGGGACCATTTTGGCCGGGAGAGAGGACCAGAGTAAAAAGGGGTAGAATCATTAATCAATAGGAATTTCCTGACATGTTTCACTTGGGTTCAGCCTGACTTAAGGTCTTGAAGCCTGACTTCAAGACTTTGAAGCCTTGAGGCCTGGTCCCTGCCTCCCCGGGGCTCTCCTTCTGGACGATAAGGCAAGTGTTAAGAATGGCAAGGCTAGCGATATAAAGTGCTATCTGCCAAGGGCCAAATGAAGGGTTTGTGTGTCAGACGTTTTGCCCGCCACCCAACATTCCCGTGTCACCCCAGTGAGTTACTTTCCCTGCCTCCCTTGCAGCTAAGAGTGACCACGTGAGCCAGTTCAAGTAAGATGAAGGGGAGTAGGCCAGAAATGCCTCTGAGAAATGGTTTTCCTTCTTGGTCCAAAGAGAGAGGGTTTTGAGAGCAGTTTTCCTGCCTCCCTAGTCTACTACTTCCTTGACCCTGGCTGTGCCTCCACCGGTCACACCCTGGCTTCTTGCCTTTCTATGTAGTTGTGAGAAAAGTAAATACTGGCACCATGGTGGCCATCTTGTGACTGTGAGGTTAAATGCCATCACCCTGAAAATGGCAGGTCAAAGGGGTTTAGGGGGCTCCCAGTGGCGCTGCTGAACTGCGAAATCAACCCTGGGGCCATCTGATAACAAAGGTAGATCGTGCTCCTACCAGGATGCCCTCTGCCTGGGATAGGGAAATGGTCCTTCCTGGAACCAGCACAGAAAGAGTCATTTTCCAGCTGGGAAACTGACATAGAGAGAAGAGGTTTGCCTACAGGCTTATGGTTAGCTTGTGGCAGAGCAGGGACAAAATTCCCAGAGGCCTTTCCATTGTGCCACAGGCCTCTCACTTCCCGTAGTGCTGCCCTGAGGCAGGGGAGCTGATGGGTCATACCAGGTGAGAAAAACATCTATCATTTGCAAAACAGAAAGATTTGTTTCCCCTTCTGTCTTAAAATCTCTAGTTCCCAATAACTTGGAGGCTTCTTTGAGGGTGTTCTTTGTCCATTCATTCATTCACTTATTCCCTTTTTCACTTTTCATGTATTTTTCTGGTACCTCCTATATACCAGGCACTGTAGCAGATGCTGGGGAGACAAGAGTGAACTGGCAGACACAGTTTCTGCCCTCCTAGAGCCTGAATTCTATTGCAGAAGGTAGATATTGAATAAGTAATTTCACAAATACTTAATTAAATTATAACTGGAGTCAGCACTACCAGGAATTAAAATACCACTGGAAAGAGATCCAAGAGGAGGATCTCCAGCACGGGCTCAGGAAGTATCACGGAGAGTTGAGCACGAGCTGGCTGCACAGACAGGGACAGAGACAGGACTCCACACGGGCGGACAGCACATGCCAAGGTGGCACTCGAGAGAGCCACTTCTCTACATGGTCTCCGTGTGTCTTCCGGAGGCCCTGGCAGGCACACGGGGTGCTGGGGAAATGTACGAAAGGAACAGAAGGCACTTCCTGGGCTGGCGGGTGGGACTGGGAGCCGGAGATCCCAGTCAGGAGGGCTGCTCTGGATCTGGCGCCAGCGTAGGTCTGATGTTTCCTCCCGAGGGAGGGTTCCACCCAACCTCCTGGAAAAAGTAAAAACAGTAAGCCAAGCCCATGTGGGAAATGTCACAAACACCGGCCAGGCTAAGGGTGCTGGCAGGAACAGCAGACAGCTTGAGGCGGGCGCAGCCGACGGGAGGCACCCCAGGATAACAGGCAGAGGGGAGGGTCCTGCTGAAGGCCTTTCTCTTCTTTCCCATTGGTGCTCCCACCAACTGTCACATTTACTTTCATCTGACAAAGAGCCGAAGTGTCGTGCCCGGTGGGGTTTGACCCGCAGGAGAGACCCTGGCTCCTGATTTTGTGATGCCACCAAGAGTAAGGACTAAGCAGAACGGTCAACAGTGGTCCAGAAGGTACTGTGTGGGTGGAGCCAGGGGGTGGATGGGAGGCGGGCGCTTCCAGGACGTGCAGCAGCCCCAATCCCTGTGAGGACACCCTTCCTTCTTTCCTTCCTTCCTTCCTTCCTTCCTTCCTTCCTTCCTTCCTTCCACAATATAGAATGAGCACCCATTAGGAGCTGGACACACACTGACCGTCCTATTCGCTAACAGTGTGGACTGTGGGCAGGTTCTCAATCTTTGTGGGCCCAGATCTCTATTCTGTAAATGGGGATAATGACACTGTCCCTTACAGGCTGTCAGCAGTATTAAAGAACATGTGGGGAGGCCCTGGTACACAGGCCTGTTAGTTGCCAGTTGCTGACATTACTTAAAAGATATAGACCGATTGGTGCTAAAGCAGGGCTAAGCCTCTAGTCTTATATGTCGGGACACGGGTCCCCCTCCTACCCAGTGTAGCAGGGTCTTGACCTAAATGAATGAGTTCGTTGAGGGACCAGAGGGTACTCATGCTTTGAACGACTGGCTCAGAGACCACTGGCTGGGCAGAGGTAAGATGCGTGCGTTTTACAAAGTAATTATGCTGAGACCCTGATTTCTGATTTCCCAGAGTTCCAGGAGAGCAGAGTCACTGGGACCCAGAGGCCCTGACGACAGGTCAGAAGCTTCGCTCTTGTCTAAGCATAAAAGCTGCTTCCTTGATTGGCAAAACCAGAGCTCTCCTGAAGGTGATGCCTTCTTCTTCCTCATCCACACAACTGACCACTACATGTAAGGTGCCGTTCATACAGCACCCAGCAGACAGTGGTGAGCAGGACAGACATAGCCCTTGACTTCAAAGGACTCCCAGTCTAGTTGGGGAAGACAGAGAATAAAGAAGTAAATAAAGAAATAGTATAGAGTGACGAACACAAGAAGCGTAGACTGAGGGGGTTGGGGGTGTGGAGTTAGGAGCCAGGAAAGGAGGTGGCATGTGAAACTGAGGCCTGATTGATGAGGACCGGACCTTGTATGTATGAGAGGAAGAACATTTCAAGTAGAGAGCACAGAGAGCACAGCAAGTGCAAAGGCCCAGGGCACCCTGTGTGTTAGTAGAATGGTGAAGAGCCAGAGGGGCTAGAATAGAGTAAGTACCAGGGAGAGTGGAAGACGAGGTCAGAGAGGGCAGCAGGGAGCTGATCATGTAGGGCCAACGTAAAACTTACGTTTTATCATAATACACATGAAAACAAACAGCAACCTATTAAAACAAAAAACGTATCCCCCACAAACCATTATGACTTCCACCATTGATTCTGCTCTAAGTGTGGATCGCTTTTAAATAGCAGCTTTCCCTCCTCTTTCCCTGACTTCTCCAGCTCTGACTGAAAGGCCTGTTGTCAGAACAGTTAGGGATTCTAACTTACACAGCTAGGCAAAAAAGAATAAGAAAAAAAAAATCGCCATCATCCCACCACCTGGAGGAAGCACCGTCCACATGTTAGTGTACATTTCAGTCCTTTTATCTGGGAGCCCATATGTGTATTGTCTTTCCTGAAACGGAATCACGCCGTGTGCCTCTGTATCATCCAGGAGTTGTCACTGGCTGCCTGGTGTCCCATCACTGGAGTGGGGCCTGAGTCATTCAACCATGCTGCCGTCAGTGGGACGCTCGCGTTGCTTGTGGACGGGAGCTCCCCCCAGCTTCAAAGTCAGCTGTTGGGGAGGCTGCCTGACCATGAGCGAATTTCTCCTAAAAAAGGCAGAAAGCTACAAAACCTGGACGGAACAAGCCAGAGGCTGGGTGACCCCTGGCTTTACGCGCTGGGCTCAAGTGAACTGTGTGAACACAGATGGGATCTTTCAGCTCTTTGAAAAGAAAAGAGAGATCCAACTTAAAACTGGCTATTTAACTGTGGGGTGAAGTTGTATGATACGAGAAAAATTATTTTTTAAAAATAGATAAGATCCCTTAGTAATTAATACTGTATTTAAAACTTGGAATTCTAAGAATAACAGAATAGAAGGGTATTTAAAATAACAGTATTAAACAAATCAGTCCCCCAGGGGGACGACTGGTACAAAACAAGGGATGTGTCCTGTTGACAGTGACTTGCAGAAATCTGTTATAAAGATGCCATTTTTAATAAGGGCTAACTCGGGCCAGAAGCAATGATGTCAGCTGCCAATTGTCACCAGACGGAGCCAGGGGCAAGGCCAGGACTCGTTGTGATTCCAGTACAGAGCCTCTGCTGCCATTATCTGGAAAACAACGTGGACCTTGCCCTTTCCCAAGACTCTCTGTGCAGGGGGTGAGGGGGGGCACAGGCCAGCTCTCATTCCATGGGGGTGTGATGCTCGGAACACTGCCTTCTAGAGCTCTGTTCCTTTTTCTCTTCATGGCAGCATGGTTGGTCTGAATCCTGGGACCCTGGCCTTGGATTAGAGACATACATTGTTGTCTTGCACTTGGGGGCAGAAGACCCAGGTTCTTATGCTATTTGGCCACTAACAAGCATCACAGCCCCAGGTGCAGTGGGGAAGAGAAGTCTCCCGGGAGCTAGGGGCTGTGGCCCACCTTTCTTAGGTCAGCACCATCGCCTCGACCTGGGGCTCCACCTTGGTGTTAGAGGAAAGCCTTTGAGGGAGCTCTGCCTGCCTCCTCTGCCAATACCCTTGGCCTCCCAATCCACCCCCAGACTCTAGCCGCTGGCCCTTCCCATGCCAGGGATTTTAGGAAATGCTGCCATTTACTGTGACAGCTTACAACCTGGTTTTGTCACTCAGGAGATCTGGGGGGTCTGGCCTTGGCTCTACCACTGACCAGCTACAGTGAGCTTAGACGTGTCCTTTGTGTGTTGCCTTAGCTTTGGACTTGGGGTGTGTCAATTCCCTGTGGCCACCCTGCTTCACTCGGGTCAACCAAGTTCCATGGTCATATCTATGTCTTTGCCAAATGCAGTCTTTTTGGAATATCACAGCTCATAAAACACGGGTACAAAAAATTAAAGGGGCTCTTGAGGGACAAAAAGATTGAGCAGCTCTGAAACAGAGACCTGCGTGCCTCGCTAAATCCAGGCTCTGCTCAAATGTCACTTCCTCAGACCACTCTGGTGGTCTCTATCATTCCCTGTCTTTCTCCTGCCTTATTTTCCCTTGTAGCATGCATCACTGCCTGATGTGTATACTTACTTGTATACAGCCTCCCCACATACCAATGAGCTTTACGAGGGCAGCGACCTTGTCTGTCTCGTTCACTGACCACAGTGCCCCCAAGAAGTGCCTAGACTTCGTGAATGATCAGTAAATGTTGGCTGAATGGCTGAATGAAACAGGCGGCCGTTTAGGACCTCTTGGCAGCTCTACACAGGACTCCTTCCTGTGAAGCTGGGTGGCCTTTAAAACTGTGGGCCAGGACAAATGTGCTCCCTGACCCACCGCCACTACCTCAACCCCTGGCTGTTAAACCCATCTCCCGACCTTGGGTGCTCACCAGTCTTCCCCCTTCGGGGCCAGAACCTGTGGCCCTTTTCCCAGTGATGGTAATGAGGATTACTCCCTCACTCACCCGTGCGAGTTCACTCCCTTTTACCCCTCATCTTGGTTCCCGTAGGTTTTCTAAGGGTCAGGACATACAGCCACCTTACGCCGCCCACTCCACGCTCAATTCTGGGAAACTCCAAAGCCATTTTTTGAAATCCAACTGTTAAATTCAGTGGTTACGTTGCAAAGACATGACCGAGAGCTTTATGGCTCCCGAGCCCTTTTTACAATGCCTTATGTAAAGACGTGAGCTTTCATTAAACACGGTAAAAGCCTGTGAGTGAGGCAAATTGGTTCAGCGTTGATTTTACTGCCTAAATCTAAGTAACATTTCTGGTTTCTCATCTCCCTGATTAGGGCAGCCGCTAGACCGCCCTTTCTTCTGCTGCTGACATAATGAAACGGAGTATTCTTATTAGTACATTTTGTTTAGTATATGAATGATATTATACATTGGTGGGCAGCGTGCACAGCTTTTTAATTATGTTTTGTGGAGGAGGCACAAGTGACGCTGCAGAGCTTTGCTCCTCTTGTTCAGTCGTTGGGGGAAAAACCCTTTTCCCCGCCTGTCTACAGTAGGTTTGTTCATTATTTATGATCCCTGCTCACGAGCCCCTGGATGTGGCCTCATGAACCACAGGAAAGAGACAAAAGACCACTAGAACCCACTGTCTCTGGCAGACGGTTCACAGACTAGCCATTCACCAACTGAAGCCATCTAAAGCATCTTCCCTCCAACCCCAGGATGACAGGCTCTGTCACCCAAGCGGACCAGGTGGGACTCTGACAATCTGTGGGAGGGCTCCTATCTGGGTTCCTTGCGCCTCCCTCGCCACTCACCGTGGGGTGCAGTGGTGAGTCACGGCAGAATCCGCCTATGAGCAAGACTGAGCTTTGTAAATGGCAAATGAGGGTTGTAGCGGACATCTGCTGTTTTTGTTTGCCCGACTTCTGTGCTCCCTTCCTTTGGAGAACCATCTCTCCTCCCACCATGGGGACTCTCCCTATCTCTAGCCTCAGTTCCTGGGTGAGCTCCTGCTCCATACCTGCCCAGCCATGCCCAGGCTACTCAGTTGCAGGATCCAGTGTGTTTCCTTTTGTGCTTCAGCCACATGGAAATGATGACGACCACAGAGACATTGCACAGCCTTTGTGAGTCTGTTTGGCACGATGGTGATAGGACGCTGGACTAGCCACAGAGACGTCCTGATCTGAAAGGGGGCTGTCTGGTTTTACTGCATGATTTCTCAGGGCTCTGACGGCTACAGCACTGCAGGAAAGCACCTGTCCCAACTTTACAGTGACCAAGTCAGGCTGGAGGTCACTTTACCCTGAAGGCATTTTTCAGGGACCAGCGGCTCTCAAAGTCTTTCCATTGCCCCATAAGCCATCACCCCCCGCCAAAAAAAAAGCATCAGAACTTCACTCATCTTGCTTCTCTTCTAGATTATAGATCTAGGCAGCCTGGAAAAGGGTTTTCACAGGCTCTTGGTTTTCCCCTTCCTGTTCTTTTTAAATGAGGACTTGTTTTTCTTCCGCTTCTTACCATGTGATTGGGAGGAAGGACACCAAAACACCACCCCCGACCTGCAGAGACAAAGGGGCATGAAAAGAATCCTCATTCTCCAGTTCAGAGTGCTTGGCACGCACCCAGGGGATAACTTTGAGATTTGCCAGAGAGCCTCCCAAGCACTGTCCCAGATGGCAGACAATTCTAGGTGAGTGTTTGCTCTGAAACAAAGAGACAAATAAAAAGCACCCTTCTCAGATCCCTGCCAAGGAGAGTTCAAGACAAAAGGTACAGATCACCGAAACAGGGCTCCTTGGGGGAAATCACATTTCTCATGCCCGCTGGGGGTAAATACTTGTGGTCAGGTCTGCCAAAAGCAAGTCAGAGTCCACATTCCTCTCCAAGGTAACTCACGTCTCCCTCAAAGCAGACAGCAGTGGTCAGTCATCATGCCAACTTTTGCCGGACAAAGAGGACCGTACCTGCACTCAGGTCCCGAGCCTGTCTGTACCGTGGAAGCCACAGTCTTCTGGTTCCCTGCGTGTCATATCTGTGCTGGGTCTTTGAAAGAAGGTGAGGGAGAATTCCAGGTGAGGGCCTCCTGCCTTGCCAGACCGAGAGACACACAGTCACAGAAACACGGAGCAACACCCAGCCCTGCCAGCCCTCCTTCCCTGGTGGTGGATGTGGCCCAGAAAGGATGGCGGTCTCTGTGTGGTGGATTTAAATAGCCCCGCTGTGGCCTCCGGGGCTTCCCGCCCCAGCCTTTCTCAAGCAGATGGAAGCGCCTCGTTAATAACCACTAGGGTATGGTCACAGCGCAAAAAAGAGAGTCCACAGAAATCGCTTTGTGGGCTTCCACATCCATTCGCCTCTCTAGGGATGTCGGGGATGGGGCAGTGAGTTCTGCTCTTCTGGCCAAAGGCACACGGCTCAGGCCGCAGGTGCAGCAGATGCTGGTGGGGGCCCAGCTGTGCCCTCTCGGTGGATTTTCGCCTCGGCTGAGGTTGACTTGCAATGGAATCAGGGTTCAGTGGATGGCTCTGTTGCTCATCCGTGAGGCCAACAGGCGGGTAAGTGGTTCCTGGTCCCTCACGGTCTCTGAGCCTGCGCTGAGGCAGAGACCTGCTTCTGGGCCAGTGGCTGGCAGCCGAGGGGCTTTGAATGTGAATCAAGGCTGAAACTGGTTCAGAATGACATCAAGCGTTCCAAAGGGGATGGGCCTCTCAAGCTGCCATCCTGAGAGAATCTGTTCGCTCGGTCAGACTCTTAAGTGGGATCTCTGGTAAAGAGAAGAGAAATGCGTACTGCCTACTTGTCTGAGCTCTAAGGCACGCCACTCAGCCAGGCCTGGGGCAGTGAGGCTGGGTCCTGGGGAAGGACAACGGTGGCTAGCATCTGCTGAACCCCCGCAGGTGGCCAGCATGTGCTGAGGGCTTCGTGGATATTCACACACTCACTCCTTCCAACAACCCCTGGGCCTCACGTCCCGGCATCCAGCCTTAGTGAAAGGCTTAGTTTTCTCCAAGAAACTGGCTAACAGAGAAGTTAGTGAGCTTCTCAGGGTCAATAAATGGACGTGTTCCCAAGAGTCCAACCTCCTAACCACTCTATGGACAGCCCGTGGGCCACAATTTCCAAGAAGCATTGATGATCTCAAGCACATCCAGGGGGAGAGACCAGGCTGATGAGGGGCAAGAATGCTGGCCAACTGGAAAGGAGCAGGAAAGGCACTTCCATATTAAGAAGGGGTCCCAGCAATCAGGTTTCTTAACTGGAAAGTCGAAGCCCTTGTGAAACATCCAGCGCCTTCAATGAATCCTCATCAGATGAGCCCTGTCCCGGCTCTTCTGCTGACCACTCCCAGTACGGCATCCACTCCACTCAATGCGCTCTACCTGATGTTCCGGGTCCCGGTGATGCGCCTCTGCTCTCTCACTGGGCTGAAAGCCACAGAGCCAGACACAAGGTTGCAGGAGGTGTGAACAACAAACGAATGGACGACGTCTGTCCTGGGAGACCCCTGACACTGCCTCATGTCCCCACCCCGTTCATCTTTGCTTATTATCACCATAGCCAACTGCTGAGACAACCACCCCAGGACACTTTTGCATCCTCTGAGCTTTGAGCTCCAACGTGCATGCTTCTGGGAACAGGGGTGGTTAGGGACTGGGAAGGATGGCGGGAGGGGCAGACGATACACACAATTTCCCAGCATCGGAGGCAAACAGAGTTGCCAAAGAATGGAATTCAACTCAGTAAACACCTTCTGACACCTACTAAGTACAAAGCACGGTCTCTGCCTCTTCGGTGTGGGTCTCGCTCCCTCACGTGGAGGTGGCATTCCTGCAGGGTGTGGGGCTTATGGTGCACTCGCTCTGATTTTGGTGTGTGGCTCCAGTTCCTGATGGGCCTTCCTGGGTGGTGCTGCCCATGCCTTTGGACGCAGGCCGTTCCTCCTGCACAGGCTCCCGCATTCCCCAGCCCCAACACGGGCTTGCTGACTCGCACCGATCACAAATCATCCCTGGGGCTCTTCGGCCGGCTGTGCAAGAACGCCTAAGCAAATATTCCGCTTCCTGGTGCAGGGTCTGTTGTTTCAAGCCTGTTACCGCACTCTGAGCCTCCAATAATGGACCGTCTGAAGCCAAGTGTGTGCCTGGCAGTGCTTTCCACAAAGAACAAAGAGCTGTGTACAAGGGTGGCCTGCACGGCGATGTCACGTCAAAACGCGAAGCACCAACAGGGCTCTGGGGGCCAGAGCCGCAAGGGGCTCCCCTGTCCAACCTCAGACTAAAGCATCTCCCAGCCCTGCTCTCACAGCATGTACTAATCCCTCACTTCTCCCAAAGGGGATGGCAGAAATGCTCCTTCTGTCTCTCTAGCGCCCCTCCATCCTGGATGGGGAGGGCTGCCCAGAGGCTGAGTGTGTCAGGGTCCATGTGTGGGAGGGCGGCCAGCCTCCGACAGCAGCCCACAGGGGAGCAGTGGGGGCACAGCACCGGGTTGTCCTGGAAAGCAGGTCCCAGGACTTTAGGAGTATCATCACTACCATTGCATCATGAACAAAATAAACGTGAGAAAGCGGAGAGAGGCCATTCGCGGTCCAGCCCTGCTGCCTCCCGCTGCTGGAGAGATACAGTGAGGAGCTTCCTACTGTGGCTCGTGTGCCACTGCCCCAGCAGTGACGGATACCCAGCACTTCTTTTTTAAGTTCTCCAAGCATTTCCACAGATATTATTTGAATAATAACAGCTCCTACTGAGTTAGTAAACACCAACTTTGGACTCGGTATTTATGTATGTTATCTCATTTAATCCTCACAACAAATATCAGGGATAAGTAACAGTTATCCCCATTTTACAGGTAAGGACACTGAGGCTTAGGAGGTTACCCAAATGTCTGGCTAATGTCTCAGAGCTGGTAAACAGAACTGGGGATGGAAGCAGGGTTTCCCTCCATAACCTCCATCCCAAGGGCCCTAGCAGTGGCCCCATTTTACAGTCATGGGGTGGGGGGAGGGTATGAGAATCAGAGTGACTGGCTGGCCCACTGGCCCAGCACAGAGGCCTCAAGTTAGCCAGCTGTAGCCTGGATTTGGGCCAGAGAGAGAGAGAGAGAGAGAGAAAGAAAGAAAGAGAGAGAGATGTGTTTTGTTTGGCTTGCAGTGGTTTTGAGGGATTTTTTGTTTAGTTTTGTTTTTTTATTGGAGCAAATGTTTACAAATCAGGAGAATTCTCACAAAAAGATACTGACTTCTGGCTTCTGAAAAAAACCAGACATGCTGATCTGCCTTGTTGAGTGTGACCTGAGTCTGGTTGCCTGCTGTGAGCAGGGTGAATGCACTCCGGCAACCAAACAGGCCCCACTAATCCACAGCCTTCAGTCTTCTGCGTGCTGGTTCTGTTGCCATTGTGACCCCTTCAAAGAGCTGGTTAAGTGACATTAACCACATGTTCCTGGCAGAATAAACATTTCCAGCCTGTCAGCAGGAAGGAAAAGTGCTAAACTAATGGTAGATTTCTTCTTCCATTTTTTTTTTTTTTTTTGGTCACCCTAGTAAATATGGGTAGTAGCCAAGAATTTGACAGGTCCGATGAATCTGGAACATTTAGTGTGAACCATGTTCAAACTTGTGAAACCAGTCCACTTTGCTTCCATCTTTTTATGCACCCTTGTTTGAGGATCCCACACACCCCATGGATCTGACAAGATGCATGGCCGCTCCAGAAGGCCCTGCACAGCTGGACGTTTGGCCACAGTCCATGTTTGCACTTAAGTAAGTGCTGCCGGGTTAGACGCATGGAGCACTAATGACAATCACGTGGTCTCGGCTGCCGAGAAGTGGTCCAGAAGTGATGGGAAGCAAACCTCTTGAGTTAGCCAATGCAAAGGCACTTAGCCAACAAGTGGGAAAGGTACCTATGCACTGGTTGACGATGGGGAAGAACTCTAATCCCTACAACAGTGGAATGCCCCGGGGCTCAGACCCTGGATTGCCTACTCAACATCTCCACTTAGATATGCACTAGGCACCGCAGGCCAAATAGGTCCCTCACTGAACTATTGATTTTCCTTCCAAACCTCCTCCTCTGTCAGCCTTCCCCACCCCAGCTAAAGGCAAATACTGTTGCCTACCAAAGACTCTGAGCATGACACCTGCTCTCTTTTTTGTTAAAAGGGAGATTAATAAGTGCTAAAGAGGTGCCAAAGACATAGTAACACCAAACTCAAGACTTTCTATTTCTCATAATCAGAAGAATGGAAAGAGAATGGGGGGGGGGGGGAGGAGAAAACAACCTTTCTCACCATGGGATTCACTGGTATTGAACACTGTGTCCCTGTTACTAGACCAAATCATCTCAGGGGTCATCAGCAGCACCCAGCTTCAATACAAGGGACTCAGGAGCATATGATTCTAGAATCTAGTCCAGTGTCTAATCTGATTCCAGCAGACAAAAGAGTGGAGAGGGCTTCGGGGGATGGGGGTGGGGTGATAAAGTGCCTGGGTGCCAGGCATAATGACAGCCCGCCCTGAGGAAGGGAAGGGTAGGGGGTTATCCGGTCTCAGCTGACCCACTGAAAACTGAGAGATGACGGGGATCCTGGGAACAGAGCAACCTGAAAGAGATTAGCATCTCCAATCTATCTGCCCATTCCA
The DNA here is from genome assembly GCF_018350155.1 of Leopardus geoffroyi. Taxonomy (NCBI): domain Eukaryota; kingdom Metazoa; phylum Chordata; class Mammalia; order Carnivora; family Felidae; genus Leopardus; species Leopardus geoffroyi. The sequence goes on along the minus strand of NC_059335.1, from coordinate 33,548,312 downwards.
AACCTGAGAACTACTAAGGCCTTTGGGCAGGTGGGGGTACATGTGGGAGATAAGAGTAGAAAACCAGTGTGGGGATTTCTCCCCTTCACCTGAAGACCAGCTTCAGAGAACGTGGGAACAAGGACCAACAGATGCAGATGCTGGGAAGAGCCTGGCCGAGAGAGACCCGTGGGGCCCAGTATGTGTGTGGGAGTCTGGAGAGGATGGAAGGGAAAGACATCTTTGCTTGACTGGCCCAGGTGTCCCTGGACCCCTTTACGAGTGGGCTGTGCACCCCACAACCCTTGCTTCTGGGGCTGAAGGAGAACAGGGAGGCCAGGGAGAAAAGATTCCTTCAGATGACCCCCAAACAGACTGGTGGCTCACCTGCTTTGACACCACCGGCCCAGAGGGCAAGGGCGGCTCCACCCCACAGTGCAGGGCTACTGCTCTGAACTCCATGACCCGAGGCACCAACAAAGAGCAAAGAACACTCACAACATGCTTCCAAGTCCCAGCAGCAGAAGACCCGTCAGAACAAATAGTACACATGCCTGGTGAAGTAGAGCAGCTCCGAGAGACAAATGACAAGTCAAACAGAAAATTACATGTGCCCTAAAGCAATTCAGAGCAGATATAAAAGGTTTACTGCATATTAAAAAAAAAAAAAAGTCTTCCCAACCATAGTGGATGAATCCTCGTTGAGATGTGAGTTAGCAGCCTGAAAGATCATATGGAAAAACAATCCAAGTATAGAGCAAAAATAAAGAGACAAAACTTGTAAGGGAAAAGATAAAAGACCTGGAGGACAGACCCAGAGAGATCTAACCCAAGAATACTGGGAGTTCTAGAAGAAGAAAAAGGAACTGATGGAGGAGAGCCAGTAATTAAATGACAAATAGAAGACAATTCCCCTGTGTTGAAAAAAGACTTGAGTCTGCAGACTGTAAGAGCTCACAAAGTTCCAGGAAGGATGACAAGAAGAAACATACACGTAGGTTATCCTAGTATAGTTCCTAAACTTTGAGAATGAACACAACACTTTAAAAGCTTCCAGACAGAAAGAACATATTGCCTATAAGAAAATAAAACAACAACAACAACAAATCAGAGTGACATCAGACTTCTCATCTGAAATACTAGGAGCTAAAAGAGCATGTAACACCACGTACAGACTACTCAGAAAAGAGAACCAAAGCCCCTCAAATATTCTGCTCATCATTTTTCAGGGAAAAAAGAAATATTTTCAGATATGCAAGAATTCACAGAGTTTATCACCCACACATTCCAGCTATGGAAAATACTTAAAGCAACAAAACAACAAATGCACCAGCACTGAGACCTTAACGTGGGGGAAAATGATGAATACAGAATCTCACACACTTGCTCCCTCCCCTTTCTCCTAAACCTAAATGGAACTGGCAAATAAGGACTCTGAAAATAGAAGGGCCATACTATGAGGGAAATTCCAACAGAGGCCCAAAGCTAAAAATATTAAATTTTCCTAACAAGATCAAGGATTTGAAGGGGAGGGGAGTAAAAGTCTTCCAAGGTCTCATCCCACTGAAGTAGAGAAAAGTGGACAGGAAATAGGGCATATTGGAGGGAGATATAGTCATTTCATGTTATCCTGTTTTCAAATAATAGTGCAACAATATGTATTTGATTATGAATTCAGGGGAAAAGAATGTAACCTTTAATACGATGGAAAAGTAGAGAACTTCCAAATTAGCGTGTGAAAAAAAGGAAATGCAAAGCAACTACATCAAACCACCACAAACAAGAAGAAAGAACACAGAAATAATGATGGAAGGAAATTAAAAATATACCATTAGGTGGAAGGAATAAAATCAAGTACATCATTTAATGGGCTAAATTTCTCACTAAGAGACAGCAGATGTCAGATTGGTTAAAAAATTAAAACAAAAAGCAAAACCCAGGTACACAATTTTATTAAAAAACTAATTAAAATAAAGGTATGTAGAAATGTTGAAAATAAATGCACAAATAGATACCAGGCAAATGCAAACGGAACGAAAGTAGAAGTGTCAAAATTAATTAGATAAAGTGGAATTTTAGTTAAAAAAATCACATAGGATAAATAAAGATGTTTTTAATGATAACAGGAATGCTTTATGAGGCAGTTACAACCATCTGAAACCTGTAGGCATCAAAGAAGAGAGAAGCTAAATGTAAAGCATGTATTAGAAATGGAATAAATGAAGTTTTATCATGAAATTTCAAAGATGTCTATTTCAGAAATGAACCCATCCTCTAGGCAAATATTAAGGTAACAAAGAAAACGAATAATATAATTTGATTTACTAGAAATATGCAGGACCTTACAGTCCTTGAATACAGAATGGACTACTTTTAGGGACCTGAATCGTTTACAAAAATTGATCACGTATTGGGTTTCAGAGATAAAACCTTAACAAATTTTACAAAGGAAAGTTTTATAGACCACAATATCTGATCACAGTCAACAAAATTAGAAATTAAAAAAAGGTGAGAAGAAAAATATTGACTTAGAAATTAAGAAACCCACTGTAAGATAAATCTAGGATTAAAGAGGAAATCAAAAGGGAAATGACAAACAATCTAGAATGCAGTTAAAGAGAAACTTTCGTAACAATTTCATGAGACAGAGTCATACTCAGAGCAAATTCACAGCTGGTATATTAAAAAAGAAATATGAAGAATAAAGGGACTTAGCCTTCTTCTTAAGAGATCACAAAAAGAGTGGCTTAGTTGGTTAAGTGTCTGATTCTTGCTTTTGGCTCAGGTCATGGTCTCACGGTTCGTGGGATTGAGCCCCGCATCAGGCTCCATGCTGACAGCACGAAGCCTGCTTAGGATTCTCTCTCTCCTTCTCTCTCTACCCCTCCCCTGCTCATGCACACACACACACACTCTCTCTCTAAGATAAATAAACTAAAAAAAAAAAAAAAAAAACCTCTTAAAAAAAAGAGATCAGAAAAAGAATGAACCAAAACAAAGAAACTCTGAAAATTAATAAAGTTAAAAGTAGAAATTAATAAGATTAAAAAACAAAAGAGCAGATAATATAAATATAATAAGCAAAATAAAACCTAATGAGACTGACTAAGAGAAGATCAAATATACATAGATTAGAAATAAGAAAGAAGACCCAACCACAGCTGCAGAAGAGAAAAACAAAATCATAAAAGAACACTGCACGCAGAGCTATGGCCACCAACATGAAAATCTGATAATTCCCTAGCCAAACATAAATTACTAAAATTGACCCAATAAGCAGAAGAACATTTGAAAAAACAAATTACCATAGGAAAAAAATTGGAAAGGTGATTAAAGATCTATTATTGAAAATGGCACTAAGTATTCAATGCCAAATAGATTCAGTGAATTTTATCCAACCGTTAGTGACAGACAATTCCAACTTTATTTCAAGGATCCTAGGTCATACTAAAAGATGGAGAATTCCCCAATTAGTGCTATGAAGCCATCATAACTTTAATGACTAAAACATGGAGAAGTCAGCACAAGAAAGAAAACTAGAGACCATTCTCGTTTATTAGAAGTGATGCAAAAATTATTTTAGAAAATTACCACATGGAATATCGCCAAGTATCATGAGAGAAAACGTGTTACAATGAAACAAGTTTATTCTAGGAATTTGAGTGGTTCAACAGTATTATCTAGGACAACCTCAAAGAGGAAAAAGGCATTTGCTCACCTCAATAGACGCTGAAAATGTACTTGGTCACATTTAAATCACCCTTCATTAAAAACAAGGAATAGATGCTAATGACTCATACAAAATAAAAACTGTTTACCAAAGCCTAACAGAAAATATGATTATAAGCAGTACATTCTATAATCATTTCCATTATAATCTAGAGCAAGATAAGGATGGCAGTAATCACCATTGGTACTTAACGTGATCTGCTACTACCATCCAATGTAGTAGAGCAAGAAAATGGTATCAGTGATGTAAAACAAGAGCTAAAATACCTTTTTAAATAAGTTTATCCGTTTATTTTGAGAGAGAGAGTGTGCGCACATGTGCACACACACGTGTGTAAATGGGTGAGGGGCAGAGAGAGGAGGAGACAGAGAATCCCAAACGGGGTCCAGGCTCTGCTCAGTCGGTGCAGAGCCCAACGTGGGGCTCGATCTCACCAATCGTGAGATCGTGACCCGAGCTGAAATCAAGAGTCAGACGCTTACCTCACTGAGCTACCCAGGTGCCCCGCTAAAATGCCTTTTTGATGGTATCTGGATATCCAGAAAAACTAAGAGACTATTGTTTAAGAAAAAGTCTACTATAATTAATAAGGGAAATGGTAAGGTGGCCGAATCTAAGATAAATATTCAAAAATTAATGTTTTCCCCCCTAGCAGTACGTACCTAAAGCAAGAAAATAAAGCAAATAGCTCATTCATAACAGTGAGAAAATTATACATGCCTAGGGAGAAATTATACAAGAAGCCTTCAGAACCTACATGAAGAAAACTATAAAAATTTACTGCCCAACAGTTCCATTCCTACGTATATATCCGAGAGAAATGTGTACATATGTTCACGAAAAGCCATGAACAGTGCCTAGCAGCACTATTGGTAATACCTCAAAACCAGAAGTCACCTCCATCATTTGGAGGAGGAATAAACAGAACTGTGGTCAGTCACACAATGTAATGCTATACAGCAATGCGGAGGAACTACAACTACATACGCGACAGAATGGATAGACCTGAACGTTAAGTGAACAACAAAACAAAAGAACATACATTGTATGATTCCATTTACATAAAAATACCAAAACAGGCAAAACTCATCTTTGCTGTTGGAAGTCAGGAGGGCAGTTTCCCAGGTGGGAATAATGATAGAAAGAGAGCAGTGCCAGTCACGTTCTACGTCTTGACTTGGGTGCTGGGTATCTGGGTGTGTTCACTTTGTGAAAATTCATCAGGTTGTACATTAGGATTTGTGTGTTTTTACTAGGTATGTTATACTTAAAGAAAAAAAAAGATATGTCACTAAAAGCTACGGAACAGATTTGAAGAAAAGACACATGTTCTTGAATGGGACCGACTTTATATTAAAAAAAAAAATACCAACCCTGTATATTGGAATTTAATACATATTTCAGTTAGAATTTCAACAACAGTTTTGTTTTCATTTTTTGTTTTTTTAACTGGGAGCTCGAGCCCGGGAAGACTTGACATCTCCCTCCCGCTCCCAGCCTAAGGAGGAGGTAAAGGCTCAGTGCTGGCACCCCTCTCCCCCTCAGCCACCTACACAGCCCCCAGCTCTGTTTCCACAAGATGACAGCCTATTAAGTCAGAGCCCCACCTGCCTCTTAGTGGGGGACCCGAGAGGGACCCAGCAGGGTAACATAGAGATCAGCGTTGAAACCAGCTGATTGGTCCAGTGAGAGTGTGCCTGCTTTCACTCACCAACACCACATGGATGGAAAGGGTGGTCAATATCTGTCCCACTGGACTGTAAAAAATATTTTCATTTCTCAAATTCACCTCTGGCTTTCTTTAAAAGCTTCTCAAACACCCAAGCACTACATTATGGGCTATCTTATTTGACGTTCATATATATTCTATTAAGGAAAAGGGACAGCTATCCTCTTTCTCCCCACCTTCCAGAAGAAAAAGACCAAGTTTCGAAAGGTAATGTGACTTGCTCAAGGTCACGAGCTGGCAAGGAGTCGTGCTGGGGCTCCAACTGCGGTCTTCTGACTCCACATCCCAGGCTTCCTTCCTGCTAATCTCTGTGATAAGACAAGTCACATGCTGCCACGGGTGAGGTGGAGGAGTGGTGGGGACGACGGGTCCTGGCAGCAGACCCAGGGTCCTCGAGAAAGCCTTTTCAGGAGAGCTGGCCAGAACCTGGGCCAGGCTAGAGGAGGCCCGGAGGAGGGTGACGCTGTTTCCTGCGCAAACACTTGGCTCCAGAGGTGGCTGCTGCTGCTATCTCATCGGACACTCAGAGGTCAGGAGAGAGCAGCTCCCCAGATGAACTGGAAAGAGGCAAGCGTGTTTGGCCTATCCATCACCCATAAGCCCTACTGCAGCCTCTGAGTCGGACTCTGCGGGGCAACTCCTCGGGGAGCCTTGGACTCCACCTGCCAGGGAGTCCCCATGAGCTGTGGGAGGGCAGCACACTGGAGCAGCAGCAGGGCGTCTCTTCCCTATGAAGAGAGGGCCCACCCAACTGCCCGTGAGGAATAGCAGGACCAGGCCGGGGCCAGGGGCAGACGTGTGGAGGGCGTCCGTGAACCCTCTGGAGTGTTCCCAGTGAGGGTATTGGATGAGCTGCTCCCTGTCTGACAACTCCATGAGGCTGCGGTCTGGTCCGCAGAGAGGGCGCGTACCGAGGCAACATTGGAGCCCCTGGAGGGGGCCCAGAGGCTGGGCTGGGACCGAAGAGGTGGACGGCTTGAGGGTAACGTACTGAGGAACTGCTCTGTGCTGGAGAGTGTGCTCAGTGCATGCACCATCTCATTTCACCCTCACCGAGGAAGCTACTCTTATCCCCAAGTTGCAGAGGAGGAGGTGGAGGCTTGGAGAAATGAACTCACTTGCTCAAGGTTACACAGGTAGTAGGTGGCAGAGCCAGGCTTCTGTTTAACTCCAAAACTCCAAAACCAAAGTGCTAGAGTGCTCCAGCTCGTCCTAATTCCCTCCTGGGCTGGCCCTGCTCTCCCTGCACCCTAGTGACCTGCTGAGTCTGGTCAGTACAGCACAGGGCTCACTGCTTCCCCGAGCCCTCGTCTGAGCGGGTCTTGGCAGAATCCTGGCATCTGGGGAACCAGCTGAGGGACTGGGAGTCAGAAGACCTGGGTTCACAGAGGCTGTCCCACTCAGTCCTGTTACTGCTCTGCCATCCAGAGACTAATCACCAACGGGGACACAGTACAGTACCAACAATTTACTTTGTACCCTCATATATATTCTCAATGAATTATAAGCACAAGTTTCTGGCCTGATCAATTCACTTGCAGTGGGACTTCCCTCTATCCTCTTTGGTGTGGCCCTACTTTGAGGGTGGAGGATGATTTCTTTTTAATCCCTGTAATTTCTGCCCTTGCTCCATCCGTAGGGAACAGGTTTAATTTGCTGTCTTCATGACGGGGCCTCAGAGAACTGGAGACAGTAGCTAGTGCCCTCTTGCCCGAAGCCTTCTGGTCCTATCTGGACCGCAGAAAAAGTACTTACAAACACCCAGAAATCTAACAGGGTGCCTTAGAATCCATCCTGGAGCCACCTCCTAATCACAGGAAATGGCAGCCTGGCTGGCCAACTGGAGTTGAAGTTCAGATGAGGTGGACAGTGGGCAGACAATGCCACTTGGTGGGAAAAGCTCAGGGTACCAACCTTGGGAGCAGACTGAATTCTGCCACGTGATCTGCAGGACTATCAGCTGATGATGGCTTGCACACTGGCAAGGGGTGGGGGGTGGGGAGTGTGAGGACAGTCACCCACGGCAAGCTCTTCTTTATAAAGGAGGCTGTTAGGAAAAGCCAGCGCATACTCGGCCACCTGAGGTTCTATCTTACAGTCCTTCCTAGGACCCATCTCAGCAGAAGGGGGAAATATTTGCTGACTGTTTTGTAAAAGTTAATTAACTGTTATTAAAACATGCCCTTGAGCTTAATGATGTTCTTTATTTTACCATTTACATATCACAAGCCTTCAAGTGACGGTAACTCCTTGAGCTGACTCTTCAACTTGATTTCATTTGTGCAGTTTTGAGAACTTCTCTCTTCAAATATGCATGCAGGCTCAGAGTGAGTCATAAATGTGATGGGCAATTTTCCTGGCAGAGTAGGCTACAATCTTGGTCTTACAGACAGAAGACCTGGATTCCAGGGCCAGATCTGCTATTTCCTATCTGGATGATCCTGAATAAATAATTTAATTTCTCTGACCCTCATCTGTAGAGTGGGCTAATTCCCATCCAGCCACCTTAGGGATATGTGGGGATTAAACGAGGTGCCTGTGCTAGCTTGTTGTAGGGTGTAAAACACGTCAGGGATAGTAGAATAAAATCTGTTAGATATTCCTTGGATGTGGAGGTAGAATCTTAGATTGGATATTTGTGGCTTGGGACTTCCAAGTATTGTGTCACCTTTTCACCAGCTGTGTTCTGGCATCCATAACTCCTCTATCAGGAGTTTGGAGGACCTCCCCTCCCTGGCTCTGGGTCAATGTCTTTGAGGTGAGGTCTGAGCACACTGCATTCCTCAAAACCACGGTGGTTGCTTCAGGGACTCAGGGATGGGGATGTCAGCCAATTAGAATCAGTGAGAAGCAGTAAGCCTTTTCCTGGGATACCCAGTCAGGAAACTCACACTTTGTAAGGGGATTTAAAGTGAGGCCATGGATGGCCTGAGGCTGAGGTGGCCACCGTGTGGCCCTGAGGGGTGAGCCCATCTGAGAGTGAAGTTAACATAGAGGAAAGCAGAGAGATCTGTGGTTTTTAAGGGCCTAAAGACCCTGAAGACGCCTGATTATCTGAGAGGTCCCCAACAAGCTTTGTGATTATGGTTTCTTTCTGGCCTTTCTGCCACACTTGTACACAACTCAACAACCCAGTTTGTCTGATGGATGTACCTTGTATCTCATGCTTCTGTACCTCTGCTCAAACTTCTCATCCCACCTAGAACACCTTCCCTTCCTACTTCTCAGCACCAATTGCTCCAGACAATTCAAGGCTGGGCAGATGCTGTTGGTGGCCAAGCCATCCACCTTGTTCTCTCTCTTCCTTGCTGGCCAAGTAGAATCTGTGTTTTGATGTCTATAACTCTTCTTGACTGGCCTAAGCTCCTCATTTAACTACCTGCCTTGTCAGTGACTGGATTAAGAAGAGAAGTATGACCCAAATCTGTCCAATGAGACATAAAGGCAAGTCTACCACTGGGGATTTTGAAACGGGTAAGGGTTAGGCTCTTTATTGCGCCTGGATTTAGGTATGTGAAACCATGCTGCCTGGAGCTGCTGTAGCGAGGAGCTAGCTTGTGTGAGACTGACAGAATGCAGAGACAGAAAGACCTGGGTCCTTGATGGCTTCACTTGGCAACCTTGGGACTGCTTTAATTTCCAGGCTTCTTGATCTGTGAGCTAACAAATTCCTGTAAGGTTTAAGCCACTTTGGGCTGTGTTCTCAGTTACTTGCAGCCAACAGTCCCCTGATAGGAAAGCTCACTTTCAACATCCTCTCCTCCTTGGAACTTTCCCAGATCACACCAATCATTCGGAATAGCCCCCTCCCCAATGCACACTCACTGGATTTTCCATCAATACTAGGAAGGTGGAACAGTCTTCATCTTAGGAGCGGGTTTCTGAAGCACAGTGTTGAGATGTTGGGCCTACGTTTGAGTTGAGCAGGGGAGAGTGTTGTGGCAATGTCTGCTATGACCTTAGGGGGAGGCATATCTAGCTTCACGGGTCCAAAAAAACTCCTGATTCTGCCAACCAAATCTGTCCCTCCTGTGTTTTTCTATGTCTCAGCGAGCAACATCTCTGTTTTATTAGTTACCTAGGCCCCAAACATTGGATTCACCCTGGACTCCTCTCTTCACACAATCAATAGGAAAGGAAATCCTCTTACCTTCAAAGCATATCCAGAACCTGACTGCTCTATCACCTCCCTAAAGCACTATCACCCTGGTCCAGGCCACCACAGGTCTCTCTTGAGCAACTCCCAACAGTCCCCTAGCCATCTCCCTGCTTCCAGTCCTTGTCCCCAGGTTGTTCTCCACAGTGAGAGTAATCCTTTCCAAAGACTCCCGTCATGCTTAGAAAAAATCTCAAGTCCTTGCTTGAGCCTCAAACATGGCTAACCTGAGCCTCCTGACCTGATATTTCCTGACCCCACCATTCCCCAGACCTTAAACACACCACAAAGGCCCCCACCTCAGGGCCTTTGCTGTTCCCTCTGCTGGGAACACTCTTCCCACTCTCCCACATTTCCTTCAAATCTCTTAGAGTTACCTTGGAAGGGATGTCTCTGACCACCCTCAGGAAACAGCAACTCCCTCTATCCCTCTTCCGGGCTTTATTTTTCTTCATAGCTTACCTGCCCCAGATATATTACTTTTCTCTCTCTTTGGTGGCTGGTCTTATTCACCGCCTCTTCTCAAAGCCCAGAGAAGCTCAAGGCACAGCATGGGTACTTAGTAAACACTCGTTCAGGGGACAAACTCTGTATTTTCCATTGCTCTGGGCACAGGGTTTTATACTTAGTGGGAGCTCAAAAATCTGTCTATTAGATTTCACATTCATGATGATTTCGCATGCGCATCAGCACTCTGATTTCACTTCTGGTAGAAGTGAAAGCTTCTGGGGCACCTGGGTGGCTCAGTCAGTTGAACGTCTGACTTCAGCTCAGGTCATGATCTCACAGCTCGTGAGTTCGAGCCCTATGTCGGGCTCTGTGCTGACAGCTCAGAGCCTGGAGCCTGCTTTGGATTCTGTGTCTCCCTCTCTCTCTCTGCCCCTAACCCACTCGCATTCTATCTCTGTCTCTCTCAAAAATAAATAAACATTAAAAAAAAATTTAAAAAAAAAAAGAAGTGAAAGCTTCTTTGCTACACATGGACAAGGACTGGAGAATATCACAGGAAAACAGAAATAACAGTTAAGGGTGGTGGATGTTTTTATATGATAAATTCTCTGTTGTTATGACAGTAAAAATGAAGGCATAAATACATTATACTGTTAAAAATTGTTTCAAAGAATTGTGCATGTTTTTCTTATCATGTTTTTAAAGTATTATTCTTTAAAGCAAAGCAGTTTGTGTTGTGTTAAAGGCACGGATAAGTGAGACCATGTAGACAAAAACTCTCCCTCACAACCCCTGATCCCCAAAGACACTTACAGAGAGACTTCAAACCTTTATGAGTATTTTTCTGAGAGCTGTGATCCTTATCTAGTATTTGTTAAAGTTCACATTCAATATCATAATTGCTTTGTCTTTACATGATATTTAATTTGCAATTCCAAATATCATTATATGGAAGCTATTTATCAAGAAGTGGCACAGGTTAACATTTCTTTTTGCCTTAGAAACCATTCAGTCCAACCCTCTATCTTGGGCAGAATACTTGCAAATATTCATTCATCCAGGCAGTATTTATCAAGAATCAACCATATTCCTGCCCAAGGAAACTCCGTCTCCCTAGGGAGACCGACGGGTGCCTATTTTTACAGGGTTTCAGGGAAGAAGATGTGAGTTGGAGGAGGACTGTTCAATTCATTGTAATCTAATGATTTACCAAGCATCTGTTATGTGCTTGGTGCTCTGCTTAGGCTCTGCAAATTCAGACATGGGGAGGTCTACAAGAGGCTTATAATCCTGTATGTGAGATAAGATCTAGAAAAAAACTAAGCTTAGTAAAATAAAAAGCAGCAAAATGTGAGATGTTGCAAGAGGAAAGAAAAAGCACCCATGTTCTAAAGGGGCTCAGAGGAGGAGGAAGCACAGCCCATAGAGAAATCAGGTGCGGCTTTGGGAAAAACCATGACACTTTGCGGCCTAGAAGAGGTGGGTGTGACAGGCAGAGATGTGGGACATGTGGGTGGGGTTATTCCAGGTAAAGGAAACTGCACTCCAAGGCAGGGAGATAGCAGAGTGCAGGGCGCAGGCGGTTCTGTGCTGCTCAGAATGGCCAGCCCTAGCCCGCGTGCTCTGTGGAGTGCAGAGTTGTGTGTGTGTGTGTGTGTGTGTGTGTGTGTGTGTGTGTGTGTGATTGAGGGGAGCTGAGCTGGGCAAAGACTACTTCAGCAGATATGTGGATATGGGGACAATAAATTACATTGGGGACACAGGAGAAAAGTGTACAGTTAAAGAGGCTGTCACTCCAGGGGTGGGTCACATAGGACATTTAACTTGGTAAAACTGGCTGTTAATACTTTATATTGATATCATATAGGCTTTTTATACGTACAAAATATTACATAATATAAAGGCTTATTTGATCAATTTATTTAATTAACAAACACAAATTAAAATTTCGCTCTTTAAGACATCTTGTTGTAGAGGCGGACACCCAGGGAAGAGAGACAAGAGTGCTGTGCCGGGGAAAGGGCTGTAGGAAAGAAAAGCAGGGGCAGGCAGGAGAGGAGGGACAGCAGACTGGCCACAGACAGACTGGTGGGGTCCTGAGGACACGTGAGGGAGATCACAAAGCACAGACAATAAAGCCACAGAGGAGTGCTGGGGGCTGTGGGAGACAGCGGTGTTGGGAGTTTTCCTGAAGGTGAATCCTGGGCAGAGGAGAAGCTCCTTTGGTGCATGAACACACTGGCTCCCTGTCCATGGCCCCTGCTGGGAAGTTTCCTAGAGCTGAATTTAGCTGGGAGACCCTGAACTTGACCATCCATTAATGGGCAATGGTAGGGCCCAGAGACACCTGCAATAGAATCCCTGCATCTGTCCCAGATTGTGACTGGGGTATGTCGCCATGAACACCAACTCTACAGCAGGGGTTTTCTTACCGATGCCCTTTGTGATTACAGTTGGCAGATTTAAACAGGGGTTTCCCAAAACATGACCTTGGAGGAAAGCTCAATGACTGTTTTAGGACTTGAGAGTCATGCGCCCTGAGGAGTTGGATGAAAAGGGGAGTTTGGGTGTTAGGGCTGCTCTGACTTCACCTCAAATAGGTGTCTTGGTAGGAGTCAGCCATGTTTCCCACCAGTCAGGCAGACAGGGATGTGCCTGAGGGGTGGCTGGGCTGTGAGGAAAGGAGGCAAACCTGGGGCCTTGAGAGGCCTAACTTGTGTCCCCGACTCACTCATGGACCCTGCAGAGATCTTAGCTGCGAAGAAGCAGAGTCATTACCACTTGGGTTCTGGGTTAGAATGTGCTGCCCTTTCCCCCAACACACTGGATCTAAATTATAACACTCTCATTAGCCTCTCTCCTAAAATGCCTGCATTTTCCGCAATTTGTCATGAGATTCCTTTGTGTGTTTGTTGTTATTCTCTATAAAACTGTATAAGCCTCATTGAGGCACAGGCCATGCTTGTATTGTTCATCATTTTGTGCCTAGGGCAGTACCTGGCACACAGAATTATTCAGTTTGCTAAGTGAATAGATGGACCTGGTGAGCAACTGACGACCTCATTGGGTGTTTCTGGTGCACGTAAAGCACTTGGCACAGTGTGTGGCCATCATAACCACCTAATGGATGGTAACTTCACCTTAGGGCTTCTAAAAAACAAGGAGCTTGGACTGAATTTTCAGAAGTTAGAGCACAAAGTGGCTGACCACTGTCTCACTAGCCTCACCATTTTGAGAATGGAAAACTCAGCACAGAGAGAGGGAGTGATTTACCCGGATAATCTTCTAGGAATTCTCCCCTTCATCTACCCCCTCAGTTTGCAGGCTCCAGGCTTGGCACTCTGTCTCAACTGCTAGGATTCGTGTTCTCTGTGGGCCAGGTTTTGACAGAGAAAGTACACCATATCAGTTCCCAAATCTTACTGATTCCCTAGGGATCAGCTCAAATGCTATCTCCTCCAGAAAACCTTCCTTGGGCCTCTCGCAGCCAATAATTCCTCCTTATATTCAAGCGCCCAGCCCTCCATCTGGCTCAAGCGTTTCCTGCCTTTGCATTAGAGTGATAAGTGCATGCATTTATAAAACATTTACCTTCTTAGACACTTATCAGCTCCTTCTGGGTCAGGAACACATCCACCTCAACTTCTACAGGCTTCCCAAATACCTAGGGCCATCTCTGCTGTGTTTGTGTGTTAATGAATGAGTCAGTGAGCAAGATTTTCTGGCTCCCCTAAGGGCATGCCACTCTCTAACTGGTCAGGGCGGTGAATTCATCTACAAAAGACCTGAGCATCCTCCAGCCAAGCTGAATCAAATGCAGCATCAGGGCTGTGATTACAGGACAAATCCATACAAAATGAATTTAGTAGTTGCACAGGGCAGAAGAAGCAGTCCCCTATTTCTACGAGCAGATAAATGATCCTGATTATCAGATCAGCAACAACAGCCTAAGAAAGGCCACATCTCCCCAGACCAATAGTGGTAGACGAGGCATCTTTTTAAATAAACCAAAAGGGTTTCCTCATCTATAAAAATAAATCAATGTTGTTCAGTGGCTTCATCTTGGCTCCGTTGTCTTTAGACTCTAGTATAGGCTGATCCCAAAGGCACTGTTTTACGCAATGGAAACATTTTAGTAAAACAGGTTTTGAAAATCAGTGACACAGAACACTAGTGCTGGAGTAGACCTGAGGGGCCATTGGTGCAGCCTATACCTCAATTATTCCTAATCTGACTTATTTTCAGAGCTCCCTAGGCATAATGCAGGATGGTGCTAGTGAGTGGGCCTGGGGCCTTGCCTTCTGCTTATTTAAAGAGAAAAAGCGGTGGTGGCTGGGAGAACTGTGGGCCCAGCCCATTTTCCTGACAGCATGGGTGCGCCTGGCTGTGGTGGCCAGCCCCCACCCACTGACCACCTTGGCTCCAGCCTTCCACAGAGAACTCCTGAGTGGTGAGGAGAGGCCTCCTTAGCTGGGATCTGAGTGACCACAGGAAGCCAGGGGTCCAGGGCAGGGCAAGTCCAGTGGGAGTCCAAGGATCTTGGAGAATCACAGTCTGACAAGGAGGTGGAGGCCTCCAGATGAGTGCTGGCCTCTCCCACCAAGTGGCTCAGAAAACAGGCTATGAAGGCTTGTTGCACCACACAGCCCTTCTCAAGCAATGAAGGATTCGATTTCTTACTCTTGCTAAGCACAGTCAGATATGCAACTGCTAATCAGCTTCTCAGCAGCCTGAGGTAACCAGGGCACTGCCCTGGTTGGATGTGATTCCAGCCAAGAGCATAGACGCTCAGCAGTCTCATTAGCCTGTGAGGCCTTTTCACAGATAGGATACCTGCTAGAAATTTTTTTTTTTTTTAATGCTAAAGGTTGTCCACAGACCTGCATTACTACCTTCAAAAACCCCAGGACGGGGCCCTCTTGCATCTAGCCTAAGACATGGTTTAAGAAAGAGGAAACAGGCCCAGTAATGCCATGCCTTAACTGAAGTCTGCATGAATTAGTGTCATCCAGACAATGCTTCTTGGGTGTGCAAGTAGACACTAACTCCCCAAGGACAGAGACCCTTTCTTTTCCGTCTAGACCAGCACAGTGAGTGGCCAAGAGTGGGGGAGGGGTCTGGTACCAGACTACAATTCTCCCTCCACTGTGTGACTGTTACATGACCACAGACAGAGCACTTAAGCTCTGTGCCTTGTCTTCCTTATGTGCTTGGGTAAAAATAGTGCCTCGGGCAACTCTGCCTCAGTTTCTTCTGCTGCAAAATGGGGGATATTCATACAATGAGGCATACCTCATTGGGTGGCTGTGAAAATAAAATGACTTAATATAGGTAAAATGCTTAGACTGGTGCCTGGCACTTAGTAAGTGCTCAATAAATGTTTTTAATAGCTTTACTGGGATATAATTCAGACATCATACCATTCACCTATTTAAAGCATACAAGTCAATGATTTTTTGTATATTCACAGATATGTGCAACCATCACCACACTCAATTTTGGACCATTTTTATTACCTCAAAAAGAAATCCTATAGTCTTTAACTATCACCTTCCCCCACCTCCCCTCTCATGTCCCTTCTTTTACCTAAGTAACCAGTGATCTATTTTCTGTCCCTAACCATTTCTCTATTCTAGACTTTCCTATGAATGAAAACATATAGTATGTGATCTTTTACGACTGGCCTTTTTCACTCAGTACAATGCTTTTAAGGTTCATCCGTGTTATAGCCTGTATCGGTATTTTGTTCCTTTTTATGGTTGAATAATATTCCATGGTATGGAGGTACCACATTTTGTTTATCCACTTGTCTATTCGGGTTGTTTTCCAATCATGACATCATAATGTCAGACCACAGAGTCATAAGGTAACTTTTATGTTCAAGTGTTTGAGGAACTGCCAGATTGCTCTCCATAGCAGCTGCATCATTTTCCATTCCCCCCAGGAGTATACGAGAGTTCTGATATCTCCATCCTTGACCAATGTTAGTTACCTAACTTTTTCATTCTAGCCATCCTACTGGGTGCTAAGTGGTATCTTGGGGTTTTTATTATTTGCATTCTCCTGATGGCTAATGATGTTGAGCATCTTTTCATATGCTTATTGGCCATTTGGATGTCATCTTTGGGGGAAGTGTCTATTTAGATCCTTTGCCCATTTTCTAATTAGGATATTTGTCTTTTGAATTGTGGAAGTCCTTCCTATATTCTGGATACAAATCCCTTAGCAGATATATGAATTGCAGATATGTTCTCCCATTCTTTGGGTTGTCTTTGCACTTTCTTGATGATGTCCTTTGAAACACAAAAACTGTTAATTTTCACAAAGTCCAATTTATCTGTTTTTTAATTTGTTGCTTCTGCTTTTGGTGTCATATCTAAGAATCCTTTACCAAACTCATAAAGGTGTATCCCTATGTTTTATAGTTTTTGCTCTTACATTTAGGTCTTTGATCCGTTTTGAGAAAATTTTCATATATGGTGTGAGGTAAGGGTCCAACACCATTCTCTGGCATGTGGCTATCTAGTTGTCCCAGTATCACTTGTTGAAAAGACTATTCTTTCCACATTGAATGGTTTGGGCACCCTTATAAAAAATTAGTTGGCCATATATGTAATGAGTTTATTTCTGGACTCTCAGTTTTATTCCAATTGGTCTATATGTCTACTCTTGTGCCAGTACCACACTGTTTGATTATTGCTGCCTTGTAGTAAGTCATGAAACGGGAAGGTATAAGTCCTGTTTTCTTTTTCTTTTTTTGTGGTTTTGGCTATTCTGGGTTCTTTGAAATTCCACATGAATTTTAGAATCAGCTTGTCAGTTTCTACAAAGAAGGCACCTGGGATTCTGATAGGCATTGCAATGGATCTGCAGATCATTTCGAGGAGAGTATTCAATAAATATTAACTTTTTCCCCATATTTTTCTTCCTCCTCCTCTTCTTACTACGACCACCACTATTACCTTTTAGTATTATGAGAAGTAAATAAGATAACTCATGTGAAGTGCCAGCATGTAGTATGAGCCCAATACATGTTTATTAGTATTTTTGTAGTCCCTGAGGCTATCCGAGGCTGGCAGGAGAGTGGGCTGAGTGACCTCCACAGCCCCATCCTCCATGGTGACCACCCTGTATACAGGCTGTTCCCAGATATGGTACAGGGAACTCCCAAGTCCGGGGCTTTTTATTTTCCCAAGTGTAGCTTCCCATTAAGGCTCAAGGCCAGGGTCTCTGACAGCACCAGCATGACTTCAGCTCATGTTCAGCTCCCACAGGCCTGTAGATGGGAGCTCCTTTGAGTGATACAATCCACACACACTCAATCAAAATGCCTTCTCAGCTGCCTTGGCAAGAAAGGATGCTGGACTGCATGGTAAGGAACAGGTCTGATTTAGCATTTCTCAGACTTTGGTCACTCAAGGACAACCCTCATGATTTTTGGTCATAGCCATGCACCACCACACTCGATTAGCTTAACAGTTTAATATAATTCTATATACTAGAAACAAATATATCTTATTATTTAAAAAAGAAATTCTATATTGTTGCCTTAAATGGAAAGTCAGTATTACGTGCTTTAAATAGGAGATAACCATGAAGGTAAATACAAAGGAAACAAAACCATGTAATAAAATGCTGTCTGTTAAAAGAAGATTAACAAGCCTTAGAGAAGGATGTTAAAAACATCTCAGTGCCCAATTGAAACTCTTCTCGACTTGATCAGAATGACTGGAAGAGAACAGAAGAGGGGCTCACTTCCTCCCACTTAGTGAGTGAACAGTATGCTATATGTACAGTCATGCCTGTACCTTCAATGTTCCACACTGAGACAGTGTTTTGAGAAGGGATGCTTCACCACCCCCCCACCCCCAAGCTTTGCTGTTCAATCATACTGGCATTCCCTGATGGTGGGAATTATAACACAGGCTCTGGGCATCAGCACTCACCCAAGGTATTCTGGACTTACTGGGAAAAGTTCCATAGGAGCACTGCAGGGTCTGCAGACAAGCGCTGCATGGCTCCTGGTGGGCTGCAGCAGCAGAAATGCTCAGTTTTCAAGGTCTGCCCCTGCTCCATGAAGCAGTGAGGAGAGCCCGGGCCACCTAGCACACACAGTATGAAGAGTACAGAGCCCTAGAGAGAGCTGAATGGTGCCAATGCCACCTTCCTGGAAGGAGCATTGTTCCTCTGGAGGCATCTTGGCCTTGGCTATCACCTGCCTTCTCCCTCTGCACAAGGATGGCCATCCTGTGTGGAGACAAATCAAACTGGAGCCCGTGGAGAACTTGTCCTATTACAGTTTTCCAAATATCCCTCCCACATCTGGGATCTGAAGGATGACATCACTTGAGGAGAACACCTTGGCCTGCTTCACAGTTCACAACCTTGTTACCCTCGGTACCCAGCCATGAGTAGCCTTGTGCTTGGAGAGAGAGAGGAAATCATAATCTAGACCAACCAATTAAACCAAGATCAACTCACGAAGCTCTTAGAATGTTGTGTAGGCATTTCATGGAGGAACTGGCAAAGGTCTACAGAAATGGGAAAAGTTAGATTTTTATATGAGATCCAGATAAAAGTCCTAGACAACAGAAGAAATGCCATCAAACATGTTCAAATTCAAATGTATACACATTTGGGACCCACCATCAAATAAAAGCATTAAACAGGGCCAGGCTAGATTCATGGGACAAAAAAACAAACCATTTTAGGGAAATAAATAGTTGAAAACTGATATCACCCAGGGGAGTGAAATTACTATCATGTTCATACCTGCCTCCCCCACAGACACGCGAAGGCAAGGCAACAGACAGGGTGTCCAATGATGGCTAGCTCAACTAAATTTGGATATGAGGAATAGCAGAACACTTTCCACCACTAGATGGACAAGCAAGGTCCAGGGAATGGTGTCCACAAGACAACATCTCCATGACCGGCTGGTACCTCTCCTGAGCCCTGTACAGACTGAGCCAAAACCAGTGAGAAGGCACTTCCCCAGAGGCTGCTGAGGAGACTTTCAGACACACTTCCCATCTCTTCCTCAGCCATGAGGGGCTGGTTGGAGCCCCTGCCCTGAACCCAGGGCATGTTCTATGAGGCCTCCTGCTTCACTTTCCAGACCAGTCACCTGTTCACATTCTGCAGTTCCAGGAGACAATGACAGGTTGTTTTTCTGATTCAAAAGCTTGACCTACCTTTGTGGAGACAGGACTCCGGTTCTGAATGGCCCAAGGACAGTTGCTAAGACCCTTCTCCTCCAAAGGCACTACCACAGCCTCTGCCAAGTTGTCTATCCTAAGATGCCGTATGCTGTCTTTTAATGAATAAACAGCAATCTTATTTATTCACCTTGGGAAAGACAACCATCGCTGAAGGCTACGGTGATAATTCACAATGACATTCAGAAGGGTCTGGCACCTAGATTGTACGTAGTGAGCTCCCACATTAGCCAATCTGTTCTAAATATGAAAATTCTTAACTTTTTCCCCAGTATAATTAACATTCAGCAATTATCTCTAGAATTTATCACTGAAACAGTCCTTCATTAAAACCAGAAGAATATGATGGCTTAGAACCTCCAGATATAGGCGCAAAAGGGGGACAGATATTATCATCTGGTAGTATCTGACCAGTCCTTGTTGGCTCCGCAGGTAGGGGGACAGGGCCTGTCCAGTGCATCCCTAGGACCTTCTCTGTCCCTGGAGGGTTTTTTCCAGCTGGAGTAAGCCTTGACTGGAGAAGGGAACACTGACCTGGCTGCTTTTTATTAAAGCATCTAATTACTAAAGAGAGTTCTATTAAAGCATTTTCTTTGCTGAGGCAACCTGCTCAGTGCTTCTGAGCAGCACCAAGGCGATTTCCCATGGTATATAGTGGCAAAGCTGGTGGTGTACTTTACAGAGCTGGCCTTCACCTTGGCCATGGCTCATAGCTGATGCACTGAGTGTACTCATAATCACCACTCAGAGGTGGAAGTGTCTCAGGTGGTGTTTTTGTGACTGGCTACTGCAAAACTTTCAAAGGTGCCCAAGATGACAGTCTTTGATGCAATGGTAAAGTGCATTTTCTTTTTAAACTATCTCCTAAGACAACTTTTTTGAAGTTTATTTATTTATTTTGAGAGAGAGAGAGACAGAGAGAGAGAGCAAGCGAGCAGGGGAGGAGCAGAGAGAGAGGGAAAGAGAGAGAATCCCAAACAGGCTCCGTGCTGTCAGCACAGAGCCTGACATGGGGCTCAAACTCCCCAACGGTGAGATCATGACCGGAGCCCAAGAGTCAGATGCTTAACTGACTGAGTCACCCAGGTGCCTCTCCACTTTTCTTAAAAATGTTCATTTATTTATTACTTTTGAGACAGAGAGCATGAGCAGGGGAGGAGCAAAGAGAGAGGGAGACAGAATCCCAAGTGGACTGCACTGTCAGTGCAGAGCCTGATGCGGGGCTCAAACCCATGAACTGCAAGATCAGGACTTGAGCCGAAGTTGGACATTCATCCGACTGAGCCACCCAGGTGCTCTGTTAAGTGCATTTTCTATTGTCACTGCTCTCTAATGGCAAGAAGGGAGTAACAGTAGGAAAGCTCTCTCAATAGGTCCACATAGCACGCAAAGTGCTAGGCAACTGTATTTGTTGGTATGGTAAAATGTTCTATATTAAGTGTAAGGAGGGGCAGAAGCACCTGGGTGGCTCAGTTGGTTAAACGTCTGACTCTTGGTTTTGGCTCAGGTCATGAACTTGTGGTTTTTGAGTTTGAGTCCCGTGTTGGGGGGGGAGCTTTGTGCTGACAGTGTGGAGGCTGTCTGGAATTCTCTCTCCCCACCTCTCTCTCTGCCCCTCCCTGCTCACTCTTTCTGTCTCTCTCTCAAAATAAATAAACTTTAAAAAAAGGTGTAAGGAGGGGTAACAAAATTATGTGTTTGGTTTCATACTAATTTTTGTTTAAGAACACATACACATGCATCAAAAGAAGTCTGGAAATATATACACCAAAATGCTAACTGCTTTCCTGGTTGGAGTCCAGATGATATTGAATTTCTTCCTTTTTTAAGTCTTTATATTCTAACTTATCTACAATAAGCAAGTGTTAATTGTGAATAAAAATGTTACGAAAAACAAATGTGTGTATGGAAGGGCACGCCGGAGCAACAGGTCTGAGCCTACGGCCATCTGTCTTATCCCCCTCAGGGTGGAGAAGACAGGAGCAGAAGTAGAGTTTCGGGGCAGCAATGGCTCTCTGGAACCTATTTTCCAAAAGAAGGACCTTTTCAACATTTTTTAAGTTTATTTATTTATTTTGACAGAGAGAGAGAGAGAGAGAAAGTACAAGCATGGGAGGGGTGGAGAGAGAGGGTGAGAGAGACAATCCCAAGTAGGCTCTGCACTGTGAGATCATGACCTGAGCCAGAATCACGACATAGATGCTTAACCAAGCCACCCAGGTGCCCCTTGACAAATTCTTATCGCTACACTGACATTACTAACATTAAAAAAGAATGTCAATAGGTTGCAAGGCAAGATTCAGAGACTATGGCACTGTTATATGTCTGCCCCTACCTGCCAACCTAGTCTCAGCTCTGAGATGTCAAAGCCTGGCTGTGCCTCTGAATGCATGCATGGGCAAGGACATCTGGGTGTCTTTGTCCAGGATCCACCTTTTTTTTAAAGAAAAAAAAAAGCATCCTTCTAGATTAAGATGGAAGAGAAGGAGCTGCCAACCTATATCTTAGCCTGTATCTCAAGTCCTAGGCCCTGTTGGCACCTCATACATAGGCTGTCACATATCAGGGAAGTCTGACCCTCTCAGTCCCACCCTTTGAAAACCTGGTCTGATGGCCAAGTATAAGAAGGATGCAACAAGACTACTGGAAAAAGTGCTCCCACTTAAGGGTGTATATGCATGTGGGTATCTGTAACGCCATTCATGTGGCCTCTATCACATGAGACTCAGCCCATGTACCTCCTTTCCCTCTCAGTTCCTTAGAACATGGTAAAATGTATTAAATAATGCTTTGGGCTCAAAGCTTTGAGAAAACTGAAGAAACGAGGTTATATCATAGCCAGTTATGGATTACACAGATGAGAATGTACAGGTGGTACCCCCAGGTACCAAGATACTGAACTTGGCTTTTTTATCCATTGTCAGCTGGCCTTGCAATGTGCAGCTACTAAATAAACAAAAAAGGATTCATGTTTTAATTTAGATGACTCTGTGCCCCATAACTTGTCCATTTTTTCCCCCTGGAGCCACGGTGTTTGTTATTTCTTTGCAATTTCAGAAGTTATGAAATGATTCATGGTTTTGTTGGAGCTGAAGTCAACCAAAACCATTCATAATTGTGAACAATCTCTGTTATTGTTAGAGGGAAAATGCCAAGGCATCTGTGCTTCCCAAAAACACTTGGGGGGGGGGGGAGAATTCCAGTTTGGAAATGGAACGGCTGTGTTTTTCCCTCTAGAGTTAAATTTACACAGACTGATTTCCAGGGAGATCATTGCGTTCTTCTGGTTGGAACAGTGGGGTGGCCACCAGAATGCATGATTTCTTCTCTCTCCTTCCTCTATCAGACATAGGGCATCCACGTGGTGACACTCTGCATACTGGTAATTACCCAATAAATGCCTGTCTCCCTACCAAGAGATAGGACTCATGGAGGTAGAACATCTATCTTATTCACCCTAAAATACAGCTCTATGTCTTGTACATAGTTAGTGCTTAAAAGAAATTATCTGTTGAACGACTGCACAAACCCCACCAGGCTAATGTCATTACTCTTTAGTGCTTTGATTCTTCATATTTATTTGTGTTGGTTGATAACATCTACAACTATAAGAGAGATTCATGTAAACGAAAACGAGAGAGAAGAATAAACTGATGATGATGGTGACGTCACAGATGCCGATGCCAAATACTCTCTGAACGCATTTTATGTGCCACCAGCATTCCACTTAATCCTTCTGATTTTATAAATTAGGTCCTATCATTCCCATCTTATAGATGAGGTAAGTGAGGCACAGATAAATGAAGGAAACTTATCCAGGATCACCCAGCAGTGGGCAGTGTAACTAGACACAGGTATCCAAATGTAAAAACACACATGTTCCACCAACACTGCCACTGGCTAAAGTACTTCTGACAACCCTTTCCAGAATGTGTTTGGAATCTGAAAATACTTAATGGTGTTAAAGCTTCATTCTCTATTGGTGAGTCTGGATTTGTGGAACAAACAAAAGCCATTCAAAGCCATAAGGTGTGTGCTGATTACGGACGATCGCTGAGTTTGAGAAAAAAGCTGCTGGTGTGACTATAATGTCATGAGACCAGTTTGCTCTGGGGAGTCGTGGGCCAGCCTGGAAAGAGCACTTCAGGTGAGAGAAGTAACATGGTACAGTAAAGTGGAGCACTGGACTGGGAGTCCTGACTTTTGTTTACAGTTTGACCAAACACTGGTACTTTATCTCTCTGACCCTGGCCGATTAAACTGACTGGGCTGGCCTGGACCAGTGAGGTTCATACCTGTTGGAAATCATATCTGGGAATCTCTAAGGTCCCTAAGAAGGGCACTTCTATTTCCCCTTCCTCTCCTTCAGTCTACCTCTGACAGTTAACCCCACAGATTCAAACTGATCAGTGTGTGTGTGTGTGTGTGTGTGTGTGTGTGTGTGTGTGAGAGAGAGATAGAGAGAGAGAGAGAGAGAGAGAGAGAGAGAGAGAGAGAGAGAATTGTGGGGGGAACAGAAAAGATACAATTTAACATACATTCCCTTCTCTTCAACAGTACTAAAAGTCTTCAATATCAACTACAGCCAGAATTGCCTATATCACTCATTTCTTTTCTTCAGAGGAGATCAATGTGGATTTGCCAGCAAATGTCAACCAGTTCAGCTTCTTCGGGAAAGATCTGAGAAGTAATGATGGGAGAACACTGTTTCCTCTTTACCTATGAAGCAGCATCAAGAATGACTGCCTGGACTCAAATGGAGACTGGGCTGACACAGTCTTTACCTTGAGACCAATGCTTAGCTTCCCTGTGTCAAAATACACTGTGACTCAGACTCACCAGCTCAGGTGAAAACAGGGGAGTCTTGATCCCTCTGTGATGATTTCAAATGACAAAGATTTACCAAGTCCTATACATAAAGTGCCACTCTATTTCCCTCCCTGTTTGACACATGGCCATGAGATGCACACAGGTCCAACGATGAAGATCAATATTTTACCTCCTGCCAAAATCAATGCACATTCCTCTTGGTCCAATAGGCTAGCTGCAAGGTGGGATTACTCTTTTTCTTAGTCCCAGGATAGAGCTAGGTGGTCAAAGGATAAAAGGACACAGAGGCTGCAGCCTGCAGAGCAGAATAGTCAGGGAGGCCTGAGGAAGGCTGGGCACACTCCACATCTCCATCAAAGACCCATGAAAGTGAAGGTTCTCTCTTAGCAAGCATTCCACCATGAGCACTGCCTTTGGAGACAAGTTTTAGATTGGTGTGTGTTCTAAGGGAACACCCTAGGAGCTGAGGGGAAATGACAGACGGCAGAGGCTGCCAGAGTGGAAGCCATTCACCTGCTGTGTGTCCTTGTGGCCTCTGTGGGCATCAGCTTCCTCCTTTGTAAAAGGGTGGGGTGGGGGGTACCTGGGTGGTTCAGTTGGTTGAGTGTCCAACTCTGGATTTTAGCTCAGGTCATGATCCTAGGGTTGTGGGATCAAGCCCCCATTCAGGCTTCATGCCCAGTGTGTGGTGCCTGCTTAAGATTCTTTCTCTCCCTCTGACCCTCTCCCCTGCTCATTCTCTGTCTCTGAAAAAAAAAAAAAAAGATTTAGAAGGGCAGGGTAGTTGCATCCTCTCTTACTCTCTTGAAGCTCCTAACTTCTTTGTGATTCTAAATCTATTTCATGTTTCTTGACAATCTACATGGACTAAGTCTTTTATTAACATCCTGATGCCACATGCCACCAGAGGGAAGTCCTGGAATTTCTTTGAGGGAGTCACACTAGAAGAAATAACTCATCTCAAGAGGGCACAAATCTGATACCCTTTCCCCGGTCTCCAACTGCACCCTCAGAGTTGTGAGCTGTGGCTAAGCATCTCTGCCTGGTCAGAGAATGGGTGTCATCTGTGGATCTCAAGCACCCAGACCCATATTTAAACTCCCTGGGGAGCTGGGGGTAAGAGAGACATGGATAACATTTGCAGGGGAGACTGATGGCTGAATATTCACAAGCCAGGTGCAGTGCAGCTGTAGATGGCCATGCACTTGTCACCCCAAGTGAAACGGGTCTCCGACCCAGACCACTGACCATGGGGAGACAGGCAGACTGGTCTCTTCAACTGTTAGGGCTAGAATGTGCTCTCTTGGGGGAATCTCTGAGTTGGAAAGGACCGTCTGTCTGCACACCCACTGTGGTCCTAGAACAAGAGTGTTGTGGGGATGGCGGGCGGGGGGTGGGGTGCTTGCTGGTCTTCTTCTGAACCATATGCCCTCAAGAACTCCATGCTCTCAGAGAAGACTTTCTGGATATGAGAAGCAAATGACCCAGGGACTGGGGAAAATGGAAGCTGCAGAACTGAGAAAAGCTGAGTCAGCTCTGAAATAGTTCACAGGCTCACCCAGGCTTTTGTCTTTCGTGAGATCTCTCCAAACTGGCTGTTAGAACCCCATGGGAGAGGCTGAGGAATCTCAGGCCTGGCTGATTCACAGCTAACCTCTCTTTCCAGCTGTACTTCCTGAAAGACAGTGTTCAGCTGCAGGCCTCCAGCATTTCTGTCTACCCCCTCTGCAGAGATCAGTCTTGATGTGCATCCCTCCCCAATCCTAAGTATCCCCAGCCTAAGACATTCTGGGCCAGAGGGCTAAGGCCATGAGTCTGGCTGGTCACGCAAGTTTTGCTCAGGCCTTTGCCACTCCATAGACTGGTTGCCACTGGGTCCTCCAGCCAGAGAGGGTGAGACAGGTAGACTCTCCTTGGGGTGTCACCAGACACCAGGAGGGCTGGGCCACTCACAGTCCTTAAAAATACCAAAGTCTAGGTAAACCCTGGCTCCTTTAGGAATAAAACAACGTGGGTGTAGGTGTCTGGATGAACACACTGCCACGGAATGGAGAGGAATCAACCACTCAGCTTAGGTATCCCAGGCAGAGTTGAGGTTACTGAAGGCAAAGGGAGGCCAGGGGCAAATCAATATCACGGCTTCCCAGCAGAGCCGGGTCAGCACAACATCTGGGCTGCTTATTTTGGTCTAGTGCCTCGGTTTTGTTTCCTCAAGAGAAAATAAAATCAACACCAGCAGGCTAAGGGTTCACATGCCATTTTGTGGTGCAAACCCCAGAGGAAGGAATGTGGAGCCTTTGGGGGGCAAGAATGCTAAGGTGGCCAAAGGGCTCTTTGCTTTGACAGCAAGGACTACTTCCCCTTCCGGAAAGCAGCTCCAGAGGCAGCTTCATTCCTGTGATACTGCACAAGTGGTTCTCATGCTGGCAACTCTCTGGCTGGGGCAAACACAGACCTGCATGCAATAACCAGGAATAGAAATCCACAAGGCTTGGAACCTCGAGGACTGAAACGTTCAGATGACACCGTCACCTTCCAGGAAATTGCCTCACGCTCTGCTTCTGAGTTCCACATTGTGACTTATATCCTCTTGGGTGCTGGCTCCCCAATGACACACAGGGAGGACAGGGCAGAGGAAGTGAAAGCCTCGCCCTGCAGAAAGCAGCTCATTTGTAACCTGGTGCCTGCTCAGCTGGAATCTGATTCTCAGAAACATGCTTTGCTGTCCATACAGAGAAGACCATCCATTCAATTTCTCAGTCAGTCAGTGAATCTTTACTAAGCATCTACAATGTGCCAGTCCCTGTTTTAAACACTGGGGGTACAGCAGTGAACAAAACAAAGTTGATGTCTACACAGAGCTCTCATTCTAGTGATAGTAACAGTAACAGTAAGTGCTCAGGAGGTATTGGAGCTGCACTGCACACCATCCTAAATGCTACACATGGATCTCACGTAAACCTCCAAACAGTCTTGGGCAGATACTGCGGGCACCCCATTGAACAGGTGAGGGAACTGAGACTATAGCCAGATGAAATAACGTTCCCTGGTCATGGCAGGATTCAAACCCACGGAAGTGCAATGACACCTGCCTCACAAGCTATGTGAACATCTTTGATGCGGTTTCCTGATGGTGACTTCTTTTCGGCTTGTCTTGAAAGCCATTTGTGTAGAGGACGTGTTTGGCTGTACCCACAAAATGGGAAGAGACCGTAGGCTGTCTTAAGACAATAAAAACAGAATTATAAGTGTAAAGAAGAGATGTCCTTGTGAAGCTGTCATTCTTCTGTCCTTCTAGGAAGAAGAAGCAAAGGCTAGTTGGGGGCACCCTGCCACACCCCTTTTGAGGAGGTCAGTATGACTATTTTTTTCCCCAGTATATTTACTATTAAAGTAAAAAAACCCAGGAGTGTATAAAATAATAAGTAAAAGTTGGGTATTAACTTGAGTGAGTGATATAGTTGGTCTGTGGTTGGAGGAGACCAGATCTGTGAGAGGCCGACAGTTTTCAGGCAAAAAGAGTTCTGAGGTCAAACGAGTGTGGGAAACTGAGTTGTACAAAAAGAGCTGCTGGGAGTTTTTTTAACTACAGAACTTCTCAGAGCCTTTAATATGCTAAAGACCATTGTGTTTCTCCAAGATGGGGATTTAATCGGCAGGATTTTCTAGACTTAACTTGCCTTACAACTATTTTGTGAGGGGGTATAGACCACATGTTAAAAGCTCATGCAATCAGAATTCCAAGCAATATGAACTTGGGAAACACCTGGCCCACTGGAACCACTTTCTTTAGCCTGAAACATCATTTGTCTCACTGGGCACATTTCTGAAAATGTATGAACTTCTCTAGCAACTACCTCAGAGCTATAAGGCTTAAGGGGGTCAGTCATGTTAGAGCAGACATCAGGAGGCCCCTGCCAAGGTTTTGGGGATTGTCGTTGTTATTATTATTATTATTTTTGTAGGGGAGGCTCTAGGAGGGAGAAAACATCAAAAGAGCAACAACAATAGTGAAGTATGAATTTTTAAAAAAAGCAGGTTCTGGTCTGGTCTGAGCTCTGCCGTTGTCTTGCTGTGTGCCCTCAGGGAGGTCCTTTATCCACTCCAGGCACTGGCCCCACTCACCTTTCTGCAATAGATGGGAATGGACCAGATGGCCCAGGGGGCCCCTCAGGCTCCCACAATCTCTTTCTCGCTATGATCTGACACCCGGTGGCAGGCAGCACGGGGTGACACTGTAACTGAGATACACCTGCCTCCTGGGACCAGGCTCACCTTGCCAAGGGCCCTGCCCTGTTAGGGGGAAGCTACTGAGCCTCAAAGGACCAGAGGCCCTTTGGGAAATATAGGTTGGGCCACCAGGGAATCAAAAACCCTTGACTTCAGATGCCAGTGCCTAGTATCAAGCTCGGTGAGTTTCAAAAGACTCAGAGTCTGTGTTCAGATTTATGTAATTGGTTCAGAAATGAGGGGGATATTCACTTCTTTTCCTTGATCCAGTCCCTCCCAGTTGGTCCCCCAAATACGGTGATCTCTCTGATTCTACCCTATCACCACCCCTCCTTCCCACGGCTACCTGACGGTCTGTAAGCAGCTCCATGTGCTCCACATCCTGCAGAGGCCCCCCGCCCACACGCTTCTTCTTGCCCATTCCATATCTCTTGATCTTTCTCAGAACTGCCCGATTCCTCCCAGTACCTCCGCACCATATTTATTTCTTCCGATCCCTCACAACCCCCCATTCCTCCTTTTATTCATTCAACAAATATGCATTAAGCACACAGAACATGCCAGGTACTCTTCTAGGTTCTGGGGATATGGCCGTGAACAAAGCAGACCTGGCCCTGTCCTTCAGGGAACATATGTTCTAGAAAGGGACAACAGAGAATGAGCAAATAAACACATGAGAGGTCGTGGCAGGTGAAGAATTAAGCAAAGGAAGGGGACAGTGAGTGATGAGGGTGCTATTTTAAAAGACAGGCTCTCATTTTAAAAGAAGGCCTCCTGGAAGAGGTGACATTTGGTTAGAGACCTGAATGAAGGTGGATAGAGTGAGTCTGTTCTGAGCCCACCTCCCAGTGGCTCCCCAAGTCTGCCACCCCGGGCTTCAGAGGTTTGGGACCTGGCTGGGCTGGGTCTGAATAGGGACCAACCAAGTTCTTCAGAGACAGAGCAAGCCAAACTGCCCAAGTAACAGCACGTCCTCTTTTGGACTTGAATACTCTCATTCTCTTTGCCTCTTGCTGTGTCTTTGGGGCCTGGTTTCATGATATATCCATGAAGTGGAGGATGTATCAGATCACAGTGGGGCAGGGCCTCAGTTTCCCATCTGTGAAATGTGTGAGCTGGATGGAATCTAAGAGCCCTTCCAGTTGTAAACCACTGTATGCCTCTGAACATGCATGGGTTGTGCTTCTAGAAAGAGGCCAACAAAGACACACAGACTGAAGAAACGTCACCCAAGACCCAGCGGAATGCTGTTACTCCCTCCTTAGAGAGGTGATGGGAAACTCCATCACTGAAGCATTAACCTGACAAGAGGTCCCTTCCCAAAGGCCCTTAGCTCTCCCGACATCAGAGTCTTGTAGGCCAAGTCTCTGCGGTCTGTTTCACATACCATCTTGGACCTCTGGTTTACAGAAAACAAACCATAAAGGTTATTCCAACAGCTTCAGGGCTATTGCATTCTCTCCCCACCCACTCTCTGACTGGGGATGAAGGGCAGAGCTATAAAATCTGCTTGAGAGGTAAGCCCTTATCAGGGGGCCAGGCAAGGCACTGTTTGCTGAAGGCCCCATTCGCCCAGGTGCAGCCACCATCCAGGTCTGAAACAACAGATGGCCCGGGCTTGGAAGTGAACATCCCGTTTCCTCTGGACAAGCCATGTTTACACAGGGGCAAGTGGCACGAGATCCCGCTGAGGGGATGGAAGAGACTAGGCCCCACACCCGGCTCCACTGTGGTCTTTGCACACTGGGCTGGATGACTTCTGGTATATAAAACTCACACCAGGAGCTTACCACCCACGAGCAGCAGCTCTAATGGAAGTTCAAAAAAACAAAACAAAACAAAACTATAATGTAAGTAGCTAAATAATCAAAAGCATCATTTTTACAGTAAAACAAACAAGACGAGTTTGTTTTGTGATATGAATTTCACATGAGGTTTTAGAATAAAAAGCCAGATATCACAGAAACTCTGGGCCTGAAGTAGGCTGCTTCAGGTGATGTCCTTTGACCTCCCTGGGCATACACCCTTCTTCCAGGAAGGCTCTCTGGTCGAAGAGCCCGAGAAGCTTTAGGAACATAAATAGCGGGGCTTTCTTCCATCCCCAGATACTCACTGGGTGCCTGCCATGGTTTTAGGCACTTTCCAGTGAGATTCACTTAAGTTTCTGGGCCAAGTGTTTCTTTTGTTTGTTTGTTTGCTTTGATTCCATAAGATTGAGATAATGAAACTTGCCTCATTGGGTTATTGTGAAGATTAAGTTCTTTCTTTTTGTCTATCACCTCCTAGAACAGTACCTGGTGGTCAGCAGAGATCCCATTACTTGTAGCTTCTATCCCCCAGCAATCAGTAAAGACAACTGTGGTGTCTTCCAACAAAGCAGACATTCCTTAAAATGATTCTACCTCTACTCTCTTAATCCTCCTTTTGAGCATTAAAGTCATTTTTCATTTCTCCTTCATCACAAAGGTTCACTCAGAAGCATTCAGTTATACAGAGAAAAGGAAATTCATTCAATTGACAAATATTTGTTGAGTTCCTTCTATGTGCCAGGCACACAGCAGAGAACAGCTGATCCCTGCTCTCATGGAGCATACATGGGGAAACACAGATAATGAACAAAAATATATATATACATGTCAGAGGACAGTAAGTACTTTCAGGAAGAAAAAGGCAGAGAAAGAGAAGAGGTAGTAACAGTAGGGTGGGATGCTGGTTTACGTGGGGTGGGTGGTCGGAAAAGACCTAAGAGAGAGACATTTATGTGGACCTGAGGAAGTGAGGCAGTGAGGTGAGGAGACGTGCTCACAGCACGCAGCAAACTAATGAGCAGACCTGGGACCTGGAACCAGCCAGGCTCTTCCCACTGCACTAGCCCCAGGCCAGCAGGCTTGGGATGAGAGTGGGTTGGAACCAGAGGGGGTATGCTCCCGTGATCCACAGGGACGTGGGAGAAACACTAACATTTCTAGTCACAGTAATTTGTAGTTAATTTTCCTATTTGTCCCTATGCATTTTAATATATAGAATATAATTACATATATTAAGGATACAGACCCAAACATGTTTTACTAACGAGGGGCAACATCCAAGACGTCCAGGGAGACCTGCTACCTCCCAGGTGTGCTCCACTTATCCTAGTGCAGCCTGGCTGGGCCCAGACTAGGTCTGGGGGAACTTTGCTCACTGGTGGCACTTGGAATACATGAACCTGTCCAGATGGAGGTAGGCCGGACCCTCTCCCTGGCTCTGGAAAGTGCCACCAGCTCCAGAGCAGTGCTCAGTGTCACCTGGTCAAGCCCACTCCAGGGTGAGACCTTCCTGTCGATCCTGCTATGCCACACATGCGTTAAGCAGGTAGGCAGTGAAGCGGTGGGGTGGGGATGGAGGTGGTGGCCAGAGAACACACACTCGTCTAAAGCAATGGCATTTCTTTCTTTGTTCTTTTTTAAAAAATGCCATAGAAGGCAAAAACCGAAATGAAACAAACAAGAAAAGCTCCCCATCTTCAAACAAAACCAAACCAAACCAAACAAAAAACCCAAAACCCCCATACTCCATTCACATCTGAGGGTGGGGTATGGCCTCTAGGCAACCATCCTGCAATCTCTGGTCTGGAGGCTGTTCCCAAACCTACTCAAGACCCACTTTTAAAATCCTAAGAAATGTAGAGCCGAAGATGGCATAGTTTCTGGCTACAACACTTAGGTTCTTGAGAGTGACATCAAACCCAACTAAGTTCAAACTCAGCTCTGCCATTTACTGGCTGTCCAACCTTGGCCAGGGTTTTAGCCCCTTTTATCTGCACGTTATTGCTCTGTAAATGGAGAAGAAACCACCAACCGCACCGGTATTGGAAGGATTGACATTTAAATGAGATGAAGTAGGCACACGCCCAGAGTTTGTAAAACAGATGTCTAATATGCATCTGAAAGTGAAAATGGCCACAGCAGAACCATGTTTGCCCCTCACCACCTCAGTGGAGGTCACCACTACCACGGAGCTGCTCAGCCCGGAGCCCTTGGAACACAGTTCTTGCCTCCTGACCGTCCACAGCGGAACCGTAGTGTGCCGGAGTGGGCTCACCCTGGCTCGCAAGAGCTGCCTGTGCATCACGCACTGTCAGACTGGTAGCCTGGAAGCAGCCATGGTGGGAATGGGACACCACATAAATTGGCACAGTACAAACAAGGGCTTCCCTTCCACTCGGGCTTGCTTCCCAGCACACCACTGTCCTAATCATACTGCAAATATTGCCCAATTCTGGTGATTTCTCACATCTACGGCCACAACCCGGGTCCCAGTCGCCCCCACCTCTCACCCACCTGGAGGACTTTGAGGCCGTCTCCCTGTCTCCTTGGTCCCCCCCTGCTCCTCCACTGCCTGTCCTCCACATGGCAATCAGAGTGAGTATACATCAGACCATATCTCTAATTCACTCCCTCCAGGGGCTTCTCAACACACTTTCTTCCGACAGCCCCTAGGCTCCTCCCAGGGCTGCAGCCTCCCTGCCCCCTCCCCCTCACTCCCTTGGCTTCAGCCACCCCGGTAGCCTTCCCATCATCCGGTCGTCGCCGGATCACCATGTGCTCACCGCTGTCTCTGTCTTTGTGTTCTTCCTGTTTAGAAAGTTCTTTCCCAGGTCTTTGCATGACTACCCCTTCTCATCATTGGGGTCTAAGATTTCCTTCCTCAAGGAAGGCTGGCTCCCTGACCCACTTTAGCTAAAGCAGCTCCCCAGCTGCCCTCCATCACGTTTTCCTTTCTAGTTTTCTCCATGCATTAAGTATCTGTCATCTATTATCTGTGTTGTGTGTCTTTCTGAAACTGGAATGGCGGCTCCCTGGGGGCAAGGACTCTGACTCTTGCCCTTACAGTTTTATCACCAGTGTCCAGAACAGCACACACAGCACACACTCGGTAAGTACTTTGTCGTACCGATGAAAGGGGCTGTCATCACAGCACTGTTTTACCCGTTCCTTCTCTGCTTGAACGAACTCCATCCTCCATCAGAAGGTAGGGGAGGTGGCTCTGGCCCCCGCGGATCTGGACAGAATGCATATACCTACATGCTGACCTGATAGCCAATGAAGCCCAGATCCAACTAGTTAGAGCCCACATAATTCCTGTTAGTACCCTCTGGGTGACCAGGAATGTCACCACTTACCAACCTCCATTTCCTCATCTGTAAAACTGTGAAAAATCATACCTGCCTCAAGGGATTGAAGTGAAAGTAGGCAATACGCAAAAGTGCCAAGCCTGGGCTGGCAAATGGCAGGAACACACGTTAGTTCCCCTTTCACACACAGTACCATACGCCACATCCTCCGTTCCTCCAACAAATTACCTGGTACCCCTGACATTGTGACATTTGACATCTCTTGCCTAGAAAGGAACAATTCAGAGTTTATTCAACTCTTCTCACACAATCAGACACAACAGTGAAGCCGTAATTCCCACGAGACAGGGTATATGCCACGTTCTGCTCTACAGAAATATAATGGCTTTCCCTGTGGTGGCCTCGTGTCAGGGGCAGCCTGGCACAGCCTCAGGGGCCACAGACACTGGGCGCTACTCCGTCCCGCCTTAGCTGGCTCTCACGGAGACAGGGAACACTACCAGCTGTCCAGAAAGATCTCATGGGCTGCCAAGCTGTGTTTAGCCTAAGCAGAGCCAGGGAGCCCTCGGGACAACAGTACATCTCTGTCTGAGGCTGATGTGAATGTTCCTGAACCATCCCTCTGAAACGGGCCTGAAGTCCAGGATTGTCACTTGGGACCCTGGAGATGTCCAGATGGGTTACAAATGGGGCAACTGAGTCCCAAGGAACCAAATGGCCCATGGTCCCATAAGGCTGTAAGTGAACTGGGTACATTATACCCAAGTGCCCTGACTATGCCATGCAGCCTTATGAGTGGGTATCAGGCATCTGGTGGTGTTCTACTGGGGAGCTGCCTCTAGAAATCTATAGAAGCCTGAGCAACAAGCTACAGATAGGCCTTGACGAAGGCTACCTCTAAGAAGAGAGGGTAAGGGGCTCTCTCCTCTATGCTAGTTTCTCTCTCCAAGGCTGTGCCAGGGGCCAGGGTCAGAGTCAACACCACTGTCCCACTGCACTGCCTCTGGCTTGGCCAGGACCACAGGGTCTAGAAACCCCTACAGAAGTAAACAGAGGCTGGCGCAGAGAAAGACATACTGGCCAGGGAGGCACAGGCTACATTCTGGGGCTCTGCCATTACCGGTCACCTGAGGCAGATTCCCTCTCCACTGAGCTGATTTCCAGCTGTGAAATGAGGGGCTTGGACTGAGGTTCTCTCCATCTCTGACATACTCTGAGTCTAATAGTGCTCATACAGGTCATTTTCTCTTTTTGGTTCTTAGTCATTTATTCCACATACATGTACTCAGCATCTTTTCCAGGCAGACACTGTGTTAAGGGCTATGGGGGATGAATGAAATGCACTCTTTTCTCTCATGGAGTTTTGAATGTCATTCCTTGGGCAAGTTACATAATGTCTCTTAGTCTCAACCATAGACCAGGTCTGATAGCAAACCCCACAGCTAATACCAAGTAAACATTCACCACTGTGCCAGGACCTCTGCTGATGGCGGTTACATTCAGTGCTCATAGTAGCAGTCCAAAGGTGGTGCCCTCATCTTCCTTGCTTAACAAAACCAAGAAGTCAAGTGCTCTTCCCTCTCACTGTGGTAAGAGAATAATGAATGGCCTCCTAAAGACAGCCCCACCCTAATCCCCCCTCCCCCCTGCAACCCGACTCTGCAAATGGGACTTTGCAGATGTCATTAAGGTTATGGACATTGAGATGAGGAGATTATCCTGGATTATCCAGGTAGGCCTGATCTAATCACATGAATCCTTTCCCAATTGGGTCAGAGAGCTACGCAATGACAGCAGGGAGACCAGAGAGAGGCAACGGAGAAGATTCCACTTGCCACTGCAGGCTTTGAGGATGCAGGAAAGGGGCTACAAGCCAAGGAAGGTGGCAGCCTCCAGGAATCGGGAACAGCCCTCAGTTTATAACCAGGAAGAAAAGAGGGCCTCCTATAACCCCCAGGAAGTGAATTCTGCCAGCAACCTAAAAAAGCAAGAGATGGATTCTTCCCTAGAGATTCCAGAAAGGAATGAAGGCTGTCAATACCTTGATTTCAGTCTGATGAAACCTGTACCAGACTTTTGACCTATGGAACGCCAAGATAGTAATGTGTATTGTTTTCAGCCACAAAATGTGTGGTGATATGGAAGAGCAGCAATAGGAAACTAATACATTAAGTTACTACTCAGGACCCACCCAGAAGGTACCGGAGCTGAGGGCTGGCGTTCCAGGGCCCACATTCTCCGCAGGGCCTTCATGTATATAACACGGACACCCAACCATGCTATAATGCTCATCTCACGGAGAATGCGTAAGATATTATCAATTCACCATGCCCGGCACACAGCAAGCACTCAAAATATGCTAGCTATTATTATCGCCCTCATCAGCAGTTCTCACAAGTCTAGCAGCAAAGCCATGTCACATTGGTGTCCCATGTGTCAAATGAAGGGGTTGGACCGCATGCTCTCCCAGGATCCGTCTCCTGGGTTTATCCTTGGCCCATTCCATTTCTGCACTTCCACCTGATGTGGAAGCTCAGGCTCCCAGGCTCCAGAGTGAACCTCAAGTCTTCGGCGGGGCTGACTGGGACTCCCTGCACCCGAGAGCACATGGGAGGGGATTAAGATCTCACTGAAGCAACATCTTTTATGCTCTTTTTTGGAGGCCACCAATCCAGGGAATTGTAGAGCTCTAGGTTCTGAGGGGTACCTTCTAATCTAGATTGTCACATCACTCTGGATGTAGAGGGGCAGACCCCGAGCCCATGTTTATCTTAAGGATACCTTTAGACGGGCAGCCACTACCTCTTGCTACGACAACCCTAGTGTCCTGGAATTTCTGGGGCGCATGGGTTCTCTGCCACTCTCGTGGGTCTTTGCAGAAATAATGAAACGGACTGCAAGGCACGTTGCAAACCAAGGAGGCTGCCTCACTTGCCCTCTAGAGCTGTGAACACGTTGCTGCTCCCTTCCTCCCTCCCACTGACATGCTCTGTTCTTAATAAGGCTCCCATACAGATCTCTCCTGTGAGATAATCATAGACTCTCAGGGGCATGCCACTCTTAGCTGTCAGCAGTACTTAGAAAGACCTTATAAAGGCTTTCTAAACCTCCTGTTCATCTCAAAGTTGAGCTCTTAAAAACCCTGTGAAATCCCATTGCAAAAACTTTGGTGTTTAACTCTGGGCTCTTTTCCTAAGTCTCCCCCACATCCCATCTGGCCTCCTGCCATCCCCCACAGAAGTAGAGCACTTGGGTCCCACGTCTCCATTCTCTCTGAGCACCATAGCTGGCTCTGGTGCTGGTCACCCTTCTCTGTGCCTTGGCCTCCTCCCCAACCCTGGGACAACAAATCAGAGACTACGGGACGCTGGCACATGTACAACTTTGCCCAAATGATAACGACGATCACAAAGGCACACGCAGGCTCCCATCCTCTGTTCACTGTGACGAGATGTCTTCAGAGAATTAACAACTCTTCTCAAGGAACAAGGCTATGATATCATCATCTGGCCTAGAGTTTCTTTATCTGCGATCCAGGAGCACCCCAGGCACGGTGTGGCGGGTCCGGGGCTCCCTTTGGGAGACTATTGACCCTGTATGCAGTGTTTCTTCAAATTCAAAAATGCAGGGGCATTTTCCTGAGGAGACTCTTAATGCCTTCGTCAGTTTCTCAAAGGGGTCTGTGACCCGAAGGACATTAACAACCCCAGTTTTAGGCCCTTGCCTCCTCCAGGAGGCTCTGAACACTTGCAGGAGAAAATTCAAGTACCACTCTGTTCCCAAAGCCTGGAACTTATCACAGAGCCTGGCTGTAGTAGGCTCTTAGTGAATCATTTTGGGGAGCACCCTCCAAGGTGATGTCTTCATGGGAGGAGGGAAGTGGTACAGAGGAGGTGGGGATGAAGTTCTGCAGGTGGGTGGGAACAATGGCAGACCCCCAGGCTACCGGGTCGGAGCCCTTGTCCCAGGTCTGCCTCCAGCTTCAGCTTCTTTACCTGCAAAGAGAGGTCCACACAGCTGTCCAAGGAGCTGTGGGAAGGCTTTACAAAAAGAATAGATGTGGAAGAGCTCTGTCAGTGAGTGCCTCCATCTCCTGCCCTTGTCGTGTTTCTGGGGCTCCAACTCCAGTCCCACTGTTTCTCGGCATCAGCCAGATAGACAATCTTCCTCTACTTTGCCGGACTTTTCGACGAGGGTCTTCTGTAGTTCTGGGAATTGAGATTCTCAGACCTTGGAGAGCCCGAGGCACCAGGGCCTTACCCTACTGATGGGAGCTGCGAGACAGGTTTCCCCTCTGCTCTGGGAATTTTAGCACATGCCTCCAGATACTTCTCTCTCAGGGGCTATTTTGTAGGTTGAGAGTTTCAGGACTCTTCCAGAGAACAGAGGAAGTCATGACAGACCGCAGAAAAAGCAGAACATGGCAATGGACAAAGGCCTGCATCAAGGGTCAAGAGATATGGGTTCAAGTCTTGACTGCTGGTTTGCTGTGTGGCCTAGAAAAAGTTAAATTTCCTCCTTGTGTATTAGTATCTTTATCTGGGGGATGGGACATAGGGTGGGAGAAGGAAAGAGCTCCTATTATTTGCTACCAAAGAGAAGCCTTTCAAGACCTCTGGCTTTCTGGAAGGCAATTACAATCATGATAACCTGAGCAACTAAGGGGATTCCCGGGAAGCCTTCTTTTGTGAGAGGGTATAAGCAAAAGCAAAGATGCTATGGGACACCTTAGCTTTCCAAGCCTGGCTGACTTCTCAACCATGCAGGGACTTCCTCCCTAAACTGGGGCTTGCAAGAGAGGAGAGGGTTAATCACAGCAGACCTTAACCCAAAGTGCTAGTTTCAACCCAAGACCCACTGGAATGGAAAAATAATGGTAATCAGGTACCAGTATGCTCCCTGAGTGCATCAACATCTCCACAAGCAACTGAGTCCTTGACCTTAGGACATTTAACATCCTTGACATCTTAAGAGAAAGATGCAACTTGCCTTTGAACCATGGCTGTTATAAGTGGAAGAGTAGGCTGCCTTCTTTAGGCTAAGTCTCCAGGTCTCACGAGGTCCCCTGTG
This sequence comes from Leopardus geoffroyi, assembly GCF_018350155.1. Lineage (NCBI taxonomy): Eukaryota > Metazoa > Chordata > Mammalia > Carnivora > Felidae > Leopardus > Leopardus geoffroyi. The sequence goes on along the minus strand of NC_059335.1, from coordinate 33,509,804 downwards.
GGGATGCTGCTATTTCTAAGATGCAAATTGTGCATTTCCTAGATATTCCATCCTTGGATTTTGGATAAGGGGTGGTGGGGGGAGCAGGGTGAAACTGCTTACATTATATGATATGGACCAAAATCGTACTTCAAAAACATTTTGATTGTTCCTGAATAAAAACATAAATACATTTCCAAGGAAAAAAAAAATGTGTCCCTCGGGTGCAGGGGCCTCTCTCTGGAATGGGTCAATTCAGAGGTGTAGCTTAGGGGTGGAGGCAAGGAATGGCTCCAACTGAGCACATTCCCTCAAAGTGGTGTCTTTCATATTTAAAAAAAAAAGGTGTAGGCGTATACCCATAATGAAAAGATAATAGAAGGAGCAGTGGGTAGATCTGTTCAATGTGCGAGGGAATACCAGTGGCCTATGGGTTCAGAGAAGGCTTCTGTGAAGTCCTGTCTGTGCTGACGCCTGGGTGTTGAGTACAATTTGGGCAGGCAGAGTAGGGCAAAAAGGGCTCCAGGAATAGGGCACAATGTGGACAAAGGCCTGGAGATGCATGAGAGACCACACAGAGTCTGTGTCAGAAATTGAAGGAAGATCAGCATACAAGGAGGCAAGGTGGCTGGCAAGGGAAGAGGCTGGAGAGGCAGGCAGGACCAGAGTGTGCAGAACCTGGAGCCTGTCCTAGGGAATCGGGCAGCAGGGCGTCAGCAAGTCTCAGCTGAGCTCCCATGGGAGCAGAGCAAATGCCACTCTCAAGTGGCCCGTGGAGTCAGTTAGCATGGTGGGCGGTGTGGCTGGGCCCCAAGTTCACCATCAGGTCTCACCATTTCACATTTTACATGAGAATTTTATGCTGGAAATCTTTCTTGCCAAACTTACTGCAGCAGAACATTAATGCTCTCATCTGGTTTTCTCCACTGACACTGGTACATCCCTACAACTCACACCCCTGCAAGAACCGAAAGGCTGGGTGATGGTCCATCCCTACCTACCAGGAAAGGCATCTGAGGCCCAGATATGAATCACCTCCTGACTCAGGACTGTGTGAACCAGTTGAGCATCCAGCCTGGGGAGGGAACAGCCCTACTTAATGTGATGGAACGTTTGCTATCTCCCGAAAAGGGCAAGGAGGAAAAGAAGAGGGAAGCCACAGTCAGACATTTGAGAGGATGTCCTAACCACTTATGGCTAGTCACAGCTTAATAGCTGTTCTTGACATTTCCTAGAATATCAGAAACATGCATCAGACATTTGGATCACAGTGCGAAACACAACAGAACTGACTTCAAATTATGAGCTCTTTGGCACCTCCTTGCCTCCATCTGAGTAAGTGCCTCTTCCCTCCTAGGAACATACACAGCACATTCTCTGCCCCTTACGAGGCTTTACCCTGTGTTACTGTTTATTTACCTATGTGCTCTCTCTCTCCTACTTGATTTGAAGCTAATCAGAAAAAAGATCCTGGATGTAGCATTCATACATAACACAATGTGAATGGTAACCCTGGAATAATGCAATACAGGGTCCTAGAAAACTCTTGGGATGACATCCAGGCCACACCCCAGGAGGGTGAACTTGGACAACAGATTTGCTTTAGTTTTTCTCATCTGTAAGAAGAAAGTCATAATAAGTAACTCACGGTATAATGTCTGATGACCAAATAATCTTCATGCATGTAGAACACCTGGAACCCGGCAGACTTTCAGCAAATGTGGCCCTCCTACTTCTCTGAGTTCCCTACAGTTTCCAGCCAAGGGCTTCTTCATACGTACTCATTTAAAAAGATGGATGAAGGGGCACCCGGGTGGCTTGGTCGGTTAAGCACTGGGCTTCAGCTCAGGTCATGAACTTGCAGTTTGTGAGTTTGAGCCCCGCACTGGGCTCTGTGCTGACAGCTCAGAGCCTGGAGCCTGCTTCGGATTCTGTGTCTCCCTCTCTCTCTGCCCCTCTGCCACTCACGCTCTCTGTCTCTCAGAAATAAACATTAAAAATTTTTTTTAAAAACAAAAAGATGGGTAAAGAAAGAGTCAACACTCGACTCTAATGATAGGGGTCTCCTGCCCTGCCCCCCCCCCCCCCCACTCCCTGTAGGCAGCACAGAAGCCACTATGTCAGCGGTATGGGACTTTTTAGAATCCAGGCTCATAACAGAAAGATGTAGAGGCTCAGCCCATATAACCAGCATTCTGAATTGAATATGCACACTACCTTGCTGCAAGCATTTAGCTAAATCTGGTGTCCTGTTAAAAATGACTATGCAGCAATCACCTTGAATTGAGCCAGAAGACCCAGTCTGTCACTTTTTCGCTGAATTGTAAATCAGAGAGCTCACAAGTGATGCTGCAGCAGAACTCTGAAGGCAAGGACATGTCACAGGGGGCCTTTATTTATTAAGCAAACTCAAAAGATTAAAGGTTTCAGGATGGAAAAACTTACCAAATACAGCAAATAATCTATCCCAAGACCCAAGTCATGGAAAATATAGCTAGTGCACAAAGCAGTTATATTCAAACGAGACTTTTTTTTTCTGCCCCCAGTCTCTGCTCAATAAAGATGTCCTCTCAAGGCCCAGCAGCCAGCCTTGCTCATGGTAGTATTAGCTACATAATTGAGCCCTGAGCAAAGTTCTTTACCTGGATTAACTCCTCTAATCCTTAGTACGACCCTGTAGGGCAAGTGCTGTCATTATCCCCAGTTTACAACTGAGGAAACTGAGGCACCAGGACAGTAAGCAGGTTATCAAGGCCATACAGCTAGTAAGTGGCAGGGCCAGGGCCAATGAACCCAAGGCAGGCTGCCTCTAGAGCCTGCACACTGAACCACTGGACATTACTGCTCTTCAAAACCTGGGCCCTCAAACACTAGAGGAATTAAGCTGACCTTGGGGGTGTACTTTATTGACGTTTATGTTTTATGGTCCTATGAGACTTTCACATCCATGATCTCATTTGCTACTCCTGTTAAGACTAACACAGGTCTTATCACCAATTTACAGGGGGTAAAAAACCTCAGAAGCTCAGAGAGGGTAAGGGCTTGCTAATTCCTAGCCCAGCAAATGGCAGAGAAAGGACATGAATTCCTGTGCTTCACAGTGGCAAGGTTTGTGCCAAAGAGAGGGCTGTGACCACGAACTTGGGTGCTTGGCAGTTCGGGGCCTCCAAAGTGGGTGCTGGGGCACCCTTTCCCAGTCCTCCACTTGCAGGTACAAATGTGGGGGATGAAGGAAGTTCACAGAAAGCTGATGCTAGTAGTTGAGTGGGGAAAAACTAGGGTGTGGGCATGTCCTCCTCTTTTGAGTACCCCCACCTGCTCCCCACAGAATCAGACTTTCCCAAGGCTGGTAGATTCAGAGGGGCATTGCGTAATTTCCCAGGCCCTTTGTTTAACAAAAAATACTATCACCGCCTTTTAAAGGCTTGAGAAATTGTACATGGAGTAATATATATAGAACAATACATATAGTAAGACACAAAAATCTTAGGTGTACAGGTCCTCAGATTTGATTAGATTAAATGTATAGCCTACATAAGCACTGCCTAGATGGAGATATTACTTCTTTTAGGTTTTTTGCCCTTAGCAGTAGGAAGGCTTAGCATTGTAGCCCTGCCACAAACTCCTCTACTGCTTAAATCTGGCCCTAACGCTTGCTGGAATGAGTTGCAAAGTGAAGGTGTGTAGGGCAAGGGAGCAGAGGCACAGGCCTAGGCTGTGGGGAAGGGAGACAGGAAGGGAATGTAGTCAGAGATGGAAGTTGCCTCCACAGTTGGACAGGCAGCAGAGCCCTTTCCTCTTCCTGCATATATTAAGTGCCCAGTAAGGAGCACTTACTATAGTTTTTCCATCCAGCCTGTGATGTGGTAGGCTCAGCAATTCTTTTTTTTAGTTTTTCAAGTTTACTTATTTATTTTGAGAGAGCGAGAGTGTGTGCGAGCAGGGGATGGGCAGAGAGAGGGAGAGAGAATCCTGAGCAGGCTCCACGCTGTCAGCACAGAGTCAGATGCAGTGCTTGATTTCACAAACCAGGAGACCATGACCTGAGCTGAAATCAAGAGTCAGATGCTTAACCGACCAAGCCACCCAGGTGCCCCAGGCTCAGCAGTTCTTAATCCACTGGGGACCCAAATATACAGGTAATACATACCACGAATGCATACTGAAGTTTCACATAAGCATTGCAAAAACTTCTATGCCCAACAGTTTACAAGAAAACTCAGAGCAGTGTAAATGGGCTACCTGACTTACTATGTAAATTTACCCTGAATATTCCTTTATGCACCTCAGACCTATCTGGCTTATGGGGTAGAAATGATTATGAATCGGGATTCCTTCCACAGGAGGTTTAAAGCCCAGACGAAGAAGCAAGTCTTACACATACCAAGTGTATGTGTATTTGGTGTTTAGTATGGAGCTAAATTCTTTCTACTCTGTTTCACATCATCCTCAAACCTACTTGCCCAGGGTCACAAAGTTAACAGGTGGCACGGCAAGGATTCAGACCAGGCAGAGCTAGCACAAGAGCTGGAACGCTTCCCCACTATGCTCAAACTGCTTCTCTCCAAACGGCTCACGGGCAGAGCTCTCTGCCAGGCCCGCGGTGAGCAAGTCTGTTCTGGTACCTGTGCAAGTGTGTGCGCTCGTGTGTCTGTGACCAGATAAACAGAAGGGCAATCTGTTAGGGACCATGACAGCATGTTTAAAAACTCTAATGCTGTGGTGCAGGCACCCCATACAAAGTGATTTAGAGAATGGAGTGCCCACCCCCCACACACACACCCACCCCCCCCAGAGCGGATGAGAACTGAGCCAGCCCTCAGAGGCCAGGCCTGCACACGAAGAGGACAGGAAGCCTGCCTCAGCATCCAGCACAGAGGCAATATGGAGGCATGGGCATGGGTGGATCCCAGAGACAAGCATTCTATACAGAATGAGAGACAGCTCAGGATCAGTGTGGGAAGCTGGACTGGGATAAGTTCTCAAAGCTAAGGACAGTTGTAGATCCTATGCAGAGGGTGAGAGGAAACCATGAAGTGGTTGAACAGGATGGTGAAGGACAAAAACAGAATTTCTGGAAGACACACGAGGAGATGCTATGTGCAACACCCAGAGAAAGGCTCAGCAAGAGATGGTAGTGAGGGGCCCCAGGCCAGGCCCAGACATGCCTGCCGGGCAAGTGGGGGGAAGAAGATGACTGAGTGGGGCAGCTCATGGGCCTGGGGCTGGGAAAGAGATACTGCTACCACCTACCCAAGATAACAGAGGCGGAGCCTTCCCAAGGCACTCTTTTGCCCCTTAGAGGGCAAGGCCTGCTCAGAATCAGCACTCCCATACTGTCAGAAGGTCTGAGGATAGCACTACCCAAACATTTTTTTGGCCACCTTCATGGCTTTTATGCCTTTGAAAAAAAATGTCCTGCTACTTTAACTGCATCCTAAACCACAATTATTTATAACACCACGGTATTGATGTGTTAGGGACCTTTCGTCCTAAAACACGTTAAAATAAATAGGATAACACACGTGTTCACTTGTATACCACTAAACTTTCTGGCTGTACGTGAGGAGACCTGCCCCCTGGTTCTGGTTCCCGGGGAATCTGTACCTCAACACCATGTTTGCTTGCCTGGTGTGTTTAAGGCCGAGGCCACACCTGGGTCAGCAGCCCTGAATGAGGTCGACTGTAGGACAGCCTCCTGTCCTTGTTCAAGCCTCAGGGCTCATGGTCTGGGAACTGTGCTGTGGCAGAGCAGGCGGCAGAGCCAGGGCCAGTGATGACCTCCTCTGCTAGGAGACCAGCAGGAAGGAGCGGCCCACCCTCTCCCTCAGTGCTGGTCTCCTGAAAGTAGCGACTGGGTCTGGCCTGGATTTGCCAAGTGACCTTAAGTTCTCATGCAGGTGAGCGGATGTCTGTGATGCCCGCCACTGCGGAGGGTTCCCAGGGATGGCCCTGTCGATCACACAGCTGACCCCTGTGGCACCCATGTGTGCCTGTGTCATTTTACAGAAAGGGCCCAGCAGAACCCTTTCACCACAGAGGTTCTTCATACCAGCCTCCTGGCTGCTAAGGCCAGCCCAACATCTTTTGTAGCAAATGACAGTGCATCACTCTTATCTGGAAGCTACTTGTCCAACAATTTCTGTGAATCTGAACCCTGCCAGGAATCATGAAGGACAATGAAGAACTCTGAGCACCAGACTGCACAACAACAGCAACCCTTTCACCATCATGTACATTTGTAGAGCATTTCATGGTTGCCAACTCAGTTTTACATACTTAATGCCATGCCGTTAAGAGGCAGGAGTGCAGAGAGGTCTGGGCACTAAAGCACAAGTACTCTACTTGTAGAAGGGGTCCTCACTTATACCTTATTTATTCTTGCCCTACACACTCTTGTGACAGACCCAGTCACGTAGTTTTCCAGGCCATTACAGATTCAGAGTAGAACAAGAGAAGGGAAATAAGGCTTGAGGTAGGAACACAGAAAGCATCAAGGCATGACAGATGACAGCAAGTGAAGAGACAGGAAAATTATATAAAGCATATCAAAGTGGAGTTAATTGCATTCTAAGACCATGGGGGCAGGGCAGGGGGGCCAGGGGGTGGGAAATGGTCTGTACATCAATTGCCCTGAGGGGCACTGCTGACTTTTAGCACAAAGCAGTAAGGAAAAAATGATCATTTGGGGCCATGAGGACAAAGGTTAAATACTGTGTACAGCATTCAATTACTTTGGGTAACAACATATGACTACTTTCTTTTGTAAATGTCTCTCCTAGTTTCTAAAACGCTCCCTGAATTGATAAACAGAGTTTGAAAGAACATTTACATTTTTAAAAAAGTAAAACCCACTCTCACAAGTAGCACTGTGACAGGACTTCCTGGCTTTTCTCAATTGCTAAAGACCTTCCTCCCATGGATCGCCAAGTAGCCTAAGCTTGCACTCTACCACTGCAGATCCAGGCTGAAATCCAGTCTGTCCCTTCCTTTTCCCCATTAGTCCTCATTGTTTAGCTCCGGAGTTGCATAATTTACAGTCACCCTGTGAAGGGCTGTGTGTTCCCAAGTAGGAAGCTGTCACACTGAATAGAGCACTGCTGGGCTGCGTTCACAAACAGCATTTCACAATTCCTTTGCACAGCCAGTAACAGCAAACCTCCTCTTTGCGTGCAGGCAGCTCCCACCAATCAGTCAGCCTGGGGGAAGGGGTGCCAGGAAGGACTGCAACCATAAATTCTCTCTAGTCCACTGTATAACAAAGTAGAGTCATAAAACCGCAACCATATTTTCAAGTCAGGACCGAAACAAGATGCCCAGGCCAACTCCTAATTTGGTTCCTAGAACCCAACAACTTGTGAACTAATTTTCTCAGTTGGGAGGGAACCATGTGGGGGGGTTCGAGAGGGCAGGATGAAAATGATCTCAGGACTTTGGGTAGGAACTCAACCTAGGAGCTGACAATAAGCAGGCCTGTGTGAGTCTGAAGACAATAGCACAGCTTTATTAGAGGCAGATCTGCACAGGGCGGAGGCCCAGGAGACAGCCTGGTTGAGGGGAGGAGGCCCAAAGACTTCTGTGGGTATCTAAAATCGTATACAGAAGGTGTGCAAACTGGTACATGCATGAAAGAGAAACCTCCAACTTTGGAATGTCCTCTCAGTGATAAACCAAGGTGTGACCCTGAACAAATATTTCGAATAGGCTCTCTGCATCTCACTTCCTTCATCTATAAAATGGGGATAACCAAAAATCAGCCTCCAGTAAGTTAAGTTCACATATGTAGTAAGCACTGTAAATAACAGGTGTTTGGTAAATGTGATTGCCTTCTCCCCAGCTGTGTCCTTCTACCCCAACCCTTCCTGAACAGTCATTGGGAAGCAGAAATGGGAAAAATGGGACCACACTCATTCTTGCTCTGTTACTAGCAAGGCCATGGGAACCTAGACAGGTTACTCCCTTCTCTGGGCCTCATAATCTACAGATTAACCATTAGAATTTATATAAAAATTAAGTAAGGTTGATGAATACAAAATCAATACGCAATCTGTTGTATTTCTCTAGACCAGCAACAAATACAAACTGCAATTCAAAAAAGGCAGTTATAAGACCACTGTAAATATCAAGTATCTAGCTATAAATCTAACAAAAAGTATATGAGATCTCTATGGGCAATGTAAGTATTTCTGAAAGAAATTATGACAACCTAAATAAATGGTGAAATATAACATGTTCATGGGTCAGCAAAACTTAAGATTTAAAGATGTCAAATCTAAAGATGTCAATTCTACCCAAACAGATTAGTATCATAAACCGAGTCTAATATTTACATGCAAACACACAGGGCTGAGAACAGCCAAACATTGATGAAGATGACCATGAGAAGAGACGGGATTTGCTAAACATCAAGACATGTTACAAAGTTGTAGTAATCAAGACAGCATGGCACTGACATAGGAATAGAGTCCAGTGGAATGGTCTAAAGAGACAAGAAACAGGTCTCTGCATATATAAACACATGACTTAAAATAGAGGTGGTTCTACAGAACAGTGCCTGAAAAAATGGCCTTTTGGATAAGCAATGCTGGCACAAACAGGTGTCTATTAGGGAAAAAAAATAAAACAAGACCTCTATCTTATACCACATACAAGAATTACAGGTGAATTAAAAACCTAAATATGGAAGAAAAAAGCTTCAAAGCTTTTTGAACAGGAGGATAAAAGAGGGTAGCTTTTATCACTTAGAGATAAAGAAAGAAAGATTTCTCAAATAGGACACAAAAAACAATAATCAAAAAGGGGAATACCGAAAACTCTGACTACGTTAAAAATAAGAACATCTTTTTATCACAGTTCACCATTAACAAAGCGAAAAACCAAGCCAGAGAATGAATGGGAGGTAATATCTGTAATGAACAACACTGGAAAAGGACTAGTATCCAGAACATATAAAGAATGCCTAAAAATTACTAATAAAATTACAACCTAATTTAAAAAGTAATAAAAGCACAGGTGTTTCTCAAAAGAGGAAATCAAATGTCCAAAAAATATGTGAAAAGCTGCTAGAATTTGTAAAGTAAAAGCACAATGAAATACTACTGCTTACCATCACAGTTGGCAAAAATTTTAAAGTTTGACCATACCAAATATTGGCAAGAATTTAGAACAACAGGAATTCTGTCTGCTAGTGCAAGTATAAAATGGAATAGCCACTTTGGAAAATAATGTGGCAATAATGGTGAAGATTCCCAGTAATTCCACTTCAAAGAACACTTCACATCCTAATGCATGTGCCTTAGGATATATATCCGCATAGGTGTTCATAGCACTATCCTTCACAATTGCCCAAAACTCAAAATAACCCAAAGGTACATCAACAGTAGAATGGATAAATAAATTACAGTATTGTCATAGCCAGCAAATAACAATGTATATTATATAGTAGTGAAGTCAATAATATATAGCATATTCATCAATACACACAAATATTTGTGAATGCTACACAGAAAAATTATAAATATTCAGAAGAGAATGCTATAGCATATTATATAGCAATGAAAATAAATGGACTGCAGTTATGTACAACATGGATGAATAATACAAATGCAATATCGAAGAAAAGATATAAGACTTAATAATATATAACAGTATGATTCTAATTACATCCAGACCAGGAAAAACTGAACTCTATGATTACAGGATACATACATAGGTGGTAAACTCTACAAGAAGGCAAAGAAACACCATGAAAATCAAGGTAGTAGGGATCAAGAAGGGATATTTAGGGAACTTTCCTGGCTATTAGGAACATCCTAGTTTTTTACCTAGTGAAGCTTACATGAACGTTTGCCTTTTAAAACAAATGCACACTTTGCATGTATATTTATGTCACAATAAAAAAGACTTTTTCGTTGTTAAAAAAAAAGACATTTTCTATGTACCTCCTCCAGGAAGTCTTCCCACACCCCAAACTGATGAAGGAATGCCCTCAGCATCCTGGCTATGGTGCTTATTAATTGTAAGGGCATCTCTGTTCTCAAGGCAGAGAACCAGCCTGTCTTGGCTCACCATCACATCGTATGCAGTGTTGAGCACACGGTGGGGGCTCAATAAGTATTTGTTGAATTAATCAATGACTGCATTGAAAGATCTAACTTGGTAAAGAGTAATTAATTAGCCCAGGATAGGGGTGCCTGGGTGGCTCAGTCAGTTGAGTGTCCGACTTCGGCTCAAGTCATGATCTCACAGCCTGTGAGTTCGAGCCCCGTGTCGGACTCTGTGCTGACAGCTCAGAGCCTGGAGCCTGCTTTGGACTCTGTGTCTCCCTCTCTCTCTGCCCGCCCCCTGCTCATGCTCTGTCTCTCTCTGTCTCAAAAATAAATAAAAACATTTTAAAAAATTAAAAAAAAATTAATTAGCCCAGGACCAATCAATTGCCAACCAGTAAGAATGCACTGAGTGATGTGGCGGAAGGAGACACACACCTGGAATCAGAAGAACTGGGCTTGAGTTCCATCATGTACTGACCACATCGTCTTGAATAAATCTGTCTTCTCTGATAGTAAAAATGATATAAATAGCTCACACTGAGTTAATTTCAACTATGTGCTCAGTGCTTTCAGCTCTGTTACCTCATTCAATCCTCACAGCATAGCTGCAGTGTGTTTCCTCTTTATCTCTTTTTAATAATTAAGAAACTGGGGTTCAGGGAGACTAAATAATTCTCCCCAAATCACACTGGTAGTCAACACACGGCAAAGCTAAGATTGCCAAATTTCACACTTCTCTGATACTGCTACACTGACTTCTTTTCATCTCAGTTTCTGTAAGATGGGGATCCAGGGGTGTCTATGCAGCCTGACAGGACTGTTGTAAGGCCCAAAGGTGATAATGAATGTGGAAGCAGCTTGTAAACTCTCAAGTGCCATTCAAATGTAAGGAAAATAATATGTAACAGTATCTACCATGGGCCCACACAAAGGAAGCAGATGGTTTCTACCCACATTGAGTTCTCAAGCCAATTATAAAGGAAAGCTAAGTAAAACAGGAAAACTGGGAACACACATCAATAAACTGATGAGAAAGCCACCAGGTACGGCACATAATATAGGCTCAATCGTGGGACCAGCAGTGGGGGTACTGCTTAGACTGTGCAAGGCCTGTGTGCTCCATCTTCCACAAAGCAGCCAAAGGGATTTTGTTAAGGCTCACTAAAATTTGTTAAACTAAATAATGTACACTTGACAAGTCAGGATTATTGAATTATAATTTGATTAAAGTAAATTCACCCTTTTTAGGTATGCAGTTTGACTAGTTTTGATAAACATAGATGGTTGTGCAACCACCGTATGATTAAGAGACAGATATTTCTATCGCCTCTGAAAGTTCCCTTGTGCCCCTTTGTAGTCCTCTTTCCTGCCATCCCCCCAAAACAGTGATATGATTTCTGTCCCTATGATTTTGCTTTTTCCAGAATGCAGACGGATCTTTTAATACATAAGTCAGGTCAAGTTGTCCCCTATTTCAACCGCCCATGGCATTCAGCATGAAATCTAAATGCTTCTCTTGGCATGGCCACCAGGCCTTGAACAATGGCACCCCACCCTGCCAGCTTCTTTTTAAATGTTTTTTTTTTTTAATGTTTATTTTAAGAGAGAGAGAGAGTGAGAGAGAGAGAGAGAGACAGACAGACTGTGAGCAGGGGGGGGGGGGGGGGGACAGAAAGAGAGGGAGTCACAGAATCCGAAGCAGGCTCCTGGCTCTGAGCTGTCAGCACAGAGCCCGATGTGGGGCTCGAACTCATGGATCATGACCTGAGCCGAAGTAGGACGCTCAACGGACTGAGCCACCCAGGTGCCCCGCACCAGCTTCTTTAATCCCATTTTGTGTCACTTTTCCTTTCCTAAGGTCCAGCCTCTCTAGCCTTCTTTCTGCTCATTTCTGCCTCTGGGCTTCTGCTTCTATTCCCTGTTCCTCAGATCTTTTTTGACCTGCTTCCCTATCCTTCATTTCTGCCGACCACTCTCTTGTTTTTAAGCCTTATTTCCTCCTTTAGAACATATCACTGTCTGAAATGACCTTGCTCATTCATTTACCTGTTTACTATCTCCCTTCTCCAAAACTGTAAGGTCCTTGAGGGCAGGCAGCTTGTCAGTTTTCCTAAGAGCTCTGTTTCTGGAAACTCAGCGCCAACACACGATTGGTCTAACACCAGTACTCACAGAATGAACGGACATGTGCCAAAGAAGTTAGGGAATAGTGAGGTCCACATAGTTGATACTTCTAGGAAAGGGTTCAAAAAAGACAGGCCTTTTTGTACACCAGGGAAAAAAGGTAGAAGACCAGGAATGACTCAGAACCAGATGCCTTTCTACCATCTACCCAGAGCCCCCCGACTGACAGGGCCACAGGGTGCCTGAGAGATAGAGCCAGCACCTCCCTTACACTTGCCCTCAGGCTTGTTTCTCTCCTGAGGCATGGGTCCCTCCAGCTCTTCTTTGCCTACCCTGGCTGGCGCTCCCACACACAGCCAGCTCAGGCTACAAATCTTCTTTCTCCTAGCCATGTGAGCTCACAAAGAGGGGACCCCCAAGGTTGTTTTGTCTTTGCATTCCAGGAACATCTTCAGCACTCCTCCCCAGGGAAAAGCAACATAGGACTCTGGTCTCGTAAACCCTGATACCATTCGGAGTCATATTCCTCCCGCACAGGGCTCCACACTCTCAATGGAGAGTACACGTGGACGCACATGCACTGGTGTCCACAATTCCCTAAGCTGATGTCCCAGTTTTCTTTCTCAATTAGCACTAGACTTCTAAAAGCTTAATTTTGTTATAATTTATTATCTCAGTTGGGGGTGGCCAAGGGAGAAGGCAGGGAATTCCTCTGCCACGAGAACATCTGTTTTGTTGGACAGCAAAATTTAAACTACGACCTCAAGATTTGAGCAAGAGCTTATAGAATATCCGGTCTAGTTTTCTAACGTTATATGTGAAGATACTAAGGCCTAGGGAAGCTCCGGAACTTGCCTGGGGCCACCAAGCTAAATAGGGACTGAGTTGGGGTAGCACTCAGGTTTCTTTACTCCTAGGCCAGACTTATCCACCCTAAAATGTTCTTGAGTTTGGCTTCTCTCCCTTTCCCTCCACTGAAACTGCTCTTTTGAAAGCCTCCATCACCAAACACAATAGCTCCTTCTCAGTCCTTATCTAGCTTGGCAATGCCAGGGAACAGAACCACCATAGAACAGATCCGTGCTGCCACACAGAACTAACCAAGGCACAGTCCCTGCCTGCAGAGCGCCCAGCAGGGTTCTCCTCCACTCCTCTGACTCCCAGCCCCTTTTCCCAGTTGGAGCTTCTTAGGAGTCTAGAGCTTACCGAAGGCAGGTTTCCCAGCTCACCTCCACAACTGGGGGCGGGGGAAGGGGACCCTTCTCCTCTCCATGTGCATACCACCCCAGGGAAACTGCATCTGCTCTCATGGCCTTACTGTGCATGGCAGCTGAGCCCAGTCCTCCTTCCAGCCCTGACCTCCCTTCCAAATGCTAGAATGACTTCCTAAAAAGACTACCGAACACTGGGAGCGGAACATAAATGTTATCCTTCAAGGAGCCAAAATTCGTGCTTGTGGTCTGACTTGCCCTCTTCCTTCTACTATTACCCCTCTCCTTGTTCTTATGCCTCTTAACTTGATGTCATCACTAAACTCCAACACCAGATTCAAAACGTGGAGGACTCCTCTGATCTACTCTTCCCCCATACTCAAGCAGACAACAGGTCTCACCTACTCCGCCTCCAAAATCTCTTCCCCACCCCGTTCCTTGTGGCCCTTCCTTCCAATTTCCTAGTTCAGACTACAAAAATCTCTCTGCTTTTAAGCCTCTTGTCTACTCTTCCTCTTCAAGCTCTGCCAGCTTGGCACCCTACTACCCTACCACAGAGGGAAAGGCACCCTAATCTGTATTCAAAGTATATACACCTTGGCAAGGCGGTCTGGGAACCCTCACAATGTAGCTCCACTCTTCTTTTCTAACCACTTCTCCTTATAGTCCCACAAAACCCCAATGCTTCGGTCATGTAAGACTGCTCACTGCTCCCTGATGGTGCCCTGCACAGTGGAGTACTGCTTCTGTGCTTTAGCTCACACTGTTTCTTCTTCCCGCGTGAAGAGGAGAGAATTCCAGCTCACATTAGTTTATGTAAAAGCAAGGATTTATTAGTTCACATAACTTTCAGGTCCATAGAGGCAGCTTCAGAGATTATAATAATTATCATCGGATGTCTTTCTGGCTTCCTCTGTCTCTTTCTGTCTTCTCCTCATTCCCTCCCTCACGCCCCAGTCTCTTAAAGCCTCAGTCTTTCCCATGTGAAGCGAACTTCCTCCTTGCAGTGTAATGGAGACGTGGAAATGTGGCCACAGGCAGCTCTAGGCTTTCATCACTCCAACCCAGTGAAGACCTTTGATGAAGAGCTTGTTTCCCCTACTGACTATAAAATTCCAAAGAAGGACTCTGTCTGGCTTGGATTGAGTCATATCCCATCCTCCAATCACTGTGGCCAGGAGAATGGGATTTTGTGAATGGCAAGGCCTGAGTCACACACTCACTTCTTATCTTCAAGTGGCAGGGGGCAGTGATGGGCAGCCTCACCGGAGCAGCCTGGAAAGAGTAAAACAATGGGTGTCCGCTGAACTCTCATTTCTCCACCTAGCTGTCTTGAGGCATGTGTAATTCTAAGCCCTTGTCCAAATTAAACTCTGCCATTGTCTCTTCTGTGCTTTCACCGCACCAGTTTGTTTCCTTCAACTGACTCAACTCTCTAACGGCAGGAATTGGATCCCTTGGTGATCAGCAAAAGGTCTTAACCAAAGGTGTGGCTCCAGAAAATCTTTCAGTCTGCAATTACGGTGCCTGAATATTTGTTTATGAAGTTCTTTCCTGAGTCCCCTGGGACTTGACTTGCTTACTTACCACTGAATCTCCAAGCTCCTAGAACAGTGCCTAACACATACCAGGTGCTAGATAAATACTGGGTAAATGAATAAATGAATGGTTTGAATGGAAGAAAGGTTACCAGCCTTTGGTGTGTGCCAGTAAATGAGCACAGCTGCTTTTTAATGCTCCTTACTTGAGAAAAAAAGATAAGGCAGGAACTCCCTCAACATCTTGTGCCCACCATCCGCCTCCAAATTTCCCTATGCACTCCCTATCTCCCTATCCTTACGGCCCCTCTGGCAGTCTCAGGGCAGGTGACACACATTCACATCAACATCAGGTCGCTCAACCATACTCTGCACCCTGTTTCTGCCCATCCTCTTAGGGCTCTGCTCCTTCTATCACTTCTTTTTTCCCATACCTTCAACATCTCCCTCCATCTGGGCTCTTCCTTTTCTGCTTCTCAGTGGATCCAGGTCCCACCTTGCTAGCCAAATGAACAATAAAGCCTCTGCTCAACCCTGTTCACTGCATTCCTGCCTCCCTCTGTCCCTTTCTTTCTAGAACCCAGGTTTCTTTTCCAGGAGTCTCCATTCACAGCCTCCACTTCCTCAGTACCACTTACTTAACTCCTACTGCAATTTGGCTTTTCTCCTGCCACTCCACCGGAATTGCTCTGGCCAAGTTCACCAACAACTTTCCAGACCCACTGGACATGTGTCCGTCTTCAGCTTATTTGACTACTGCAGTATCTGACTCAATTAACCCCTTCCTTCCTTGGCTTTCATGCTGCTGCTCTACCTCGGTTTCTTTTCCATCCTTCAGCTCATCCCTTCTCAGTTTCCCTCGCAGGCTCCTCTTCCTAAATGACTGTCACATCCTGGAGCTGGGGTGTGTGCACGTGGCAGGGGGTGCATCCTCTGCCTTTTCACTCAGCCTGGTGAGGTTACCGACTTGGGAGCCATGGCTCCCACTGCCCACAGCACCACAGAATTCCAAACTGATCCTTCTCCCCAAGTGTGTCCTACACCCTACTCCACATATCTGACTGCCTGCCAGGGATCTCCACTTGGCTGATCCACAAAAATCACCAACGTGAACAAAATTAAGTCTTCATTTCTCTCTCCAAGCCTTCCTTCTCCCTCCAGCATTCCTCCATCTCAGGGAATGGCACTGTCATCCCACCAGTAGCCCAAACCAGGAATCCTGGACCCAGTCTTGTCTATATCCTTTATTTATTTATTTTTTAAGGCAATCTCTACACACAACATAGGGCTCAAACTCACAACCCTGAGATCAAGAGTCTCATGCTCTACCAACTGAGCTAGGTGGGTGCCCCCTTGTCTATATCCTTTAAAATGGAGCTCCTCCCCAATCCCCTTTCAACTAATCAAGTAAGTTCAATTATTCCACTGCCCAAATACCCTTTTCCCATTCCACTCCTTTGAGTTTCTTCTTAATCTATTCCCACCTGGGTCACAGAAATAAATTTCCACATGGTTTCTTAACCTCTGGACATGATTCTCTCTAGTCCACATAGGTGATCTTCCTAAAGTGCAAAAAATGATCCTGCCACCCATTTCCTTAGAACCCTATGGTTCTTGAAAGTTCTCATCACAAGAAAAACATCTGTAACCATGTGTGGTGATGGATGTTAACTGGACTTATTGTGGTGATCATTCTGCAATTTATGCAAATATCAAATCATTACATTGTACACCTGGAAGTAATATGATGTTGTTAATCACACCTCAATTAAAAAAAAGCCCTTCTGTGCCATCTCATTGTATTCAGAATAAAATCTAAAGTTATTAGCACAACAGACAAGGCCCTTCACAATCTATCTCTGTCTCCTCTTTCATCCTTCATCTCTGGACACTCCTCAAATCAAGTATTTTACATCCTCAGCCTGCTTCGTGTGGTGACATATCTTAGCACCTTTTTACATGTTAGTCCCTCTGCCTGGCATTCCTTCTTTTGTTTTGTTTTTTAATTATTATTTTTGGGAGAGAGAGGCAGAGCATGAGTGAGGGAGGGGGAGAGAGAGGGACAGAGACAGAATCTGAAGCAGGCTTCAGGCTCTGAGCTGTCAGCAGAGAGCCTGATGTGAGGCTCCAACTCACGAACTGTGAGATCATGACCTGAGCTGAAGTCAGACGCTTAACCAACTGAGACACCCAGGCACCCCTTGGGATTCCCTTTTCCACCTGGCTAACTACCACTAGTTTTTAGGACTCAGCCGATGTGTCATTTTCTACCCAAACTTCCTGCCTAGATTTGGTGGCCTCCAATCTCCTGTGGGGAGAACTGGCTGCTTGCTCTGAAGAATAAGCGTCTTTTACACGTAACTCCCTTTAGGCTGAATTCCTTAAGGGCAAGGACTGAGGCCTTCCTCTCTACTTCCATGACACCATGCATATGTCCAGCATTTGATAAATGCTCAGTAAATGCTTGTGGATGAAAAGATGGATGGATGGATGGATGGATGGATGGAAGGTGGTTGAATGGATGTATATACTACTATCCTGTCTTTCTCAAGTCTCCTCTGAATCACCTGCTTCTACCAAAGCCAAAGTCTTCAGTGGCAGCACCCACAAATGGCCCACATTTCTGAGGCAGCAACAGAAAATTATTTCAGAGGCTGTCCAGATGAGGGTTAGGAAACACTCTGGTGTCAGAATTAATGTCATATGTGAGGACGGCCACCACCTCCACCTCCAAAAATCCAGCACCAATCAAACACTTGCTATTCTCTCAGCCACTGATCTCAACCAAAGTTAGTGACATCCCATTTGCTGATGGGCACTGGGTCCCAGTCTGCCAGCTCTCTTTTGTCCACACTGGTGGTGGTCTAGTAAGGACCACGTAGTGTTAGAATGGAAAGGACATAGGCTTTGCAATTAAACAAATTGTGGCCTTACGAAGCTGTGTGGTCTCGAGCAAGCCACCCAACTTCTCTGAGCTTCACTTCCTCATCTGTAAGATGGAGTTGATGACTGTATTTCCACATAGGTTGATGTGAAAAAACAAATGAGGATAATGGATTGGATTGAAAATGATCAACGCTATGAGCATCAAAGGCTTTCAATGTTATTATGCTGGCTTATGTAGAAATGAGTTTGCATTCCCTGTGAACCTCATTTCTTTCTCTTTTCTTCATTTAGCAAGCATTTGTGAAGCACCTCCTGTGTGCCAGACATTGCACTCAGTGCTGTATTATGAGCAAAAAGAAGTCACCATCTCTGCTTTAGGAAGCCCTGGTAAGGAAGGGGCACCAAGACTAGAAAAGGAGACAGATATATTAAACACATAATTAATTTACAATGTGTAATAAACATTAGTGCTCTGAGCCTCTGGAGGCGGGTGACCCAGAGTTGATTTTATGACATGGGGAAGCTGTCCCTGTGAAGTATCAATTTTCCACAGAAAGCCTGTCAATTGGCTATGACATGGGCAGAGAATCCAGGGTAAATTCTTGCCATGGAATACTATCCTTACATACTATTCCCCTTTTGTCTTTCCTCCTTCTTGGTTAAGAAATTAAGCGAGTAGGGGGACAAATTCAGGGCACTATTAGCCTTGCAGGATTTTATTTTACTTTATTATTTTTTTGTGTGTGCTATGAAAAGCACAATGTTTTTCCTCTCCTCTGTAAAGAAAATTAGAACTAAAGATGGCTCAGCAGATAAAAGCTGTGGGCGGTAAATACTCCCACTATTCCCCCCTGCATTTCAGGCTTCTAGGTTTCTCTCTGCATTTACTGGATCTTAGAGCTAAGAACCTGAAAGAGGCCTGAGAGATCCTGTGGTGAAAGCCTACGTTCTAATTAAGAGATGAACAAACCAAGGCTCCGAGGGGCTAAACGACCTGCCCAAAGTCGAATCAGAGAATGAGTCAAAACTAAAACACAGTTCTACTGATCCTCCCCGTTTACTGGTCTGCGGGCAGACCCCTGGGATCTGAGGCACCTGAACCCAAGCAAGTTCCTTCACCTGCAGCCACCCCTGGTGGGGCCAGGCTGTCTCTATTTCTAAGACTCCTGGAAGCCACCGACAAACCACTTCTCCCTCTAACATGTCACTGGGGCTCTCCTCCCAGAAACATCCTGTTTTTCACCAGCAGGATACTTTCGGATCCTCCTCTTTGGTTTGAGAACCACATCTGCATGAAGAGTTTGGTTAGAGGTGGTTTCCTCAAAATGCCTCTCAGGACTACGACTTTCTTGGCTGACAAAGCTTTGTGGTTGAGGTCGCTTTTCTACAATCATCTTGGCCTTCAAAGAGCTTTCATGGGTACCCCCTACCCTGCTCCCCACCCCCCCACCGCAGGATGGAACTATAAATGATGCTTTTATGTTTAGAACCTTGCATCAAAGACCTCAAGACCCTGACATGAAGGTAGCTCCCGATTTCATGGGCCACTTAAAACAGGGAAGGAGCTGGGGGAAACAGTACCCCCAGAGGGGCAGGTGGCGGGAGGAGCCACTAGCCTTAACTCCTGGTCCAGTGCTCTTTCCCACTCTTTGTGACATCACTCCAGCTTCTTGGGTTGAAGCAGCTGCACCATCAAAAATGTCACATCAGTTATGACAACACAGTTTATTATATAACTCGTACTGCAGAGCACCAAGGGGGAGAAGCCATAAGCATGAACCACTGCACTCCCCTTCTGGCTTTTAAGGAAGACAAGGCCCACATACTTGAAAAGACAACTCCATATGGGAAGGGAACACCCACTAATCAATCAAAGGAATGAAAACTATAGCTGACGTCTGTATAGTGATTTCTAGAACACTGTTATAAGGGCATTTGCCCACAACAACTCCTTTAGGTGGTGTTTTTATTATCAGCTCCATTTTTATAGGCAAAGGCACTGAAACTAAGGAACAAAAAATAAAGTAACTTGTTTAAGTTACTAACACCTAGTCAGTGGTAGAGCTAAGATTTGATGCTAGGCAGTCTGGTTCCAGCGTCCACGCTCTTAATCACCTCTCAATTTTAGAGAAGCATGCTAAACTCCTTCTCGAAAAAAAAAACTAGCTTTTCTTTGAACCGGTAACAGGCCACTGCTCCTTCCTCTCTTCCCCCTCTACACTAATGACTGATTTGCCGGACGGTATCTTTTCTAACCAGTACTGTGTACTATGCGCAAGAAGCACAGGATAGATAAAATAAGAATGTGATACAAATTTAAACAAATTCTTAGAATGGAGATCATTTGAATACCGTCAACGTGTTTATGGTGATGCAGTCCATAAGTAAGGTAAAGTGCTCTTCTCATACTATCCAGTGTTTTTAAACTCACGTAGCATGTGTGTACACACGTGCTCACACACACACACACACAGCTTCCTTTCGTCAAAATCAAAAGCTGTTCTTTGCTAGTGTCAAGTTTGGGGGTAACCCTTTCCAAAATGTCTTTTTTCATTTTGAAATCATCCGCTTCCCAGCTTGTCTACTGTCTTTCAGATCACGACGTGCTCTTGTGATAATGATCTGTCTAGCTTCATTAGACAGGAGACCCTGAAGACACCCTGGGAGACAGCTAACCCAGTCCCTGCATCCAGATGGACTGACCACATGTCAGAAAAACAGGACCTTATTCTACTCACATTAAATCTCCAGTGTTCATAGAGATAGAGTGCTGTGAGCAGCTGAGAAACATGAGTGACCCCGTCCTATCTTTAGCAGATGTGGTGTACTAAGGAGAACAATCATAATCTGGGGAGTTCCGAGTGGTAAAGAAACAAGCCAGTACTCTGACTTTGAGCACTATAAATGTAATCTAGTCCCACACGGAGAGAGAACAGAAATTCTGATTCCTTTAGAGCCATGGCAATCCCAAATGAAGCCTCATCCATGTAATCTAGTCAGAAACAACCCTTTTAACAAACAGACAGGTTCTACTTCAGAATCCAACAGGTAACTCAAGTTCAAGAGTTCCATGGCTGACTCCTGAGGAGATCAGGTGGACTGTTTGCTACTTTTCTGGCAAGAAGGTCTGCTGGTATTTACAGCTCAGTGAACAGTAAGCAAGGAGAGAGCACCATCCATCAGCGAAGGAGAACTCATCTGCTACTTGATCCGACATTCTGTTTGCGCTCATGCTGTCTCCAGAGAGCAAGGTGCATCCATTTGAATAAACATGGAGAAGGGAGGAAGGGGGAGGGGCAAAGCAGCCAAAGAGATGATTGCAGAAATAACAAGTCCACAAATCTAGAAGGGTGGTTCTCCGGAGTGCTGCCTCAACATGGGACCCTTTGGGGACATGCAGGAAACGCCCTTTTAGATGGCTGCACTTTTTACAGAGTAATGGCTGCAAGTGGCCATTCCCTTCCACTCATTACTGCCATTCGGGAGGTACTGAACAGCAGTGTGCTGACTGAACACAGGCTTGTTGTGAACCTAAGCCAAACAGAAGACACCCTAGTTACAAAAGCAGGGTCAGCTGGTGGGAGGAAGCCACCAGCTTTTGGCAGGAGGTGACATTTTATTTATTTATTTTTTAATGTTTATTTATTTTTAAGAGAGACAGAGTGTGAGCAGGGGAGGGGCAGAGAGAGAAGGAGACACAGAATCTGAAGCAGGCCCAGGCTCTGAGCTGTCAGCACAGAGCCCGATGCGGGGCTTGAACTCATGGACCGTGAGATCATGACCCGAGCTGAAGTCGGACGCTCAACCGACTGAGCCACCCAGGCGCCCCATGGAGGAGGTGACGTTTTAAAAGACTACCTTCTCCAACAGGATGGGGTCTGTCCTCTGAATCATAACCCACTATAAGGGCTGGGATATTTGTACAAGAAATGACGTCTTCACTGGACAAATCCTGGCATTTGTTTTACAATGGCACTGAGCAGGCACCTTGGGAATGAGTGCACATCCAGAGTACTCCATTTTACTTTGTCCATTTATATTTAAAGCCAGCAGCTTGTAAGCCACACCTCATTGCCACCTTCCAACTCCCTATCTCCTAAAAGTCCACCTAATGCTCCAGACACAGGGAGCCTGAATGTGACATCACAGGGAACTCAACACCTCAAATGAGGGCAAACTGCAGTTCTTATAGCACCTCCACAGCTCATTTTACATTTTCATCAGGTAGAATGCCCAAGCACTTGTCACTGTTTGTTCAAAACGGGAAGTCACTAAAAAGGATATTCTATTGATTTCATACTTCACAAACTATAATTCTTTAAGAGATTTCTTGGTAAGGATTTTGGTAATTAAATAAAATGAACACCTCCTTTTAAAATTTTGATTAGTCCAGGGGTGCCTGGGTGGCTCAGTCAGTTAAGCAACCGACTTCGTCTCCGGTCATGATCTCACGGTTCGTGAGTTCAAGCCCCATGTAGGGCTCTGTGCTGACAGCTCAGTTCAGAGCCTGGAGCCTGCTTCGAATTCTGTGTCTCCCTCTCTCTCTGCCCCTCCCCTACTCATGCTCTTGCTCTCTCAAAAATAAACAAACATCAAAAAATAAATAAATAAGTAAAAGAAATAAAAAATAAAATTTTGATTAGTTTGAATAAAACAGTCCCATGGATTGCAAAAATGATGAGGCCCATATCACAGGTGAGGTCATCGGCTCCTCACAAGCACAAGTTAAATACCACATATTTAAAAAGGTCACTGTTCATGGTGTGTGTAAAATTTTATTTGTGCTCTTTCAATGATTGTTATTTCTTAGAACTGAAATGTTTTGGATTGTCTGAGCCAGAACTCCCAAACACTAGCTCACGATCACATATGCAAAAAAGCACAACAACAACAGCCCAGCAAGCTATGTTCAAATGAAACTTTTAACAAATTTAATAAAGTACTAAGAATCAGGCTTCTAAAATGACAGTCTCATCTGTGGCATCTCTTTAATGGCTGTAAGTTTCCCATTACAACATGTATCAAGCAAAAGAATTGCAAAGGTTGGTCTCCTGCAACATTTCTAGGCTGATGTGTGTGCTAATACTTTGTTTTAAGTAGCATCAGTTAGCCCTTTATCATATAACTTCAATTACTATGGCATATATGGAAGCCTATTCCTTCTAATCAGCACGCCACAACATGGATGAGAAAACAGGCTAAATGGAATGCTCTTTGCTCTTCTGAAAACGCTGGTTTAAAAGGGTCTGGAGATGTCTGAATATCAATATTCTTTCTCTCTGTCCAACAGAAACTATTAAGCCCAAGGCCCCCTTAGGAAATCATCAAGTTCTCACAGGGCATCACCCATGGAGAACTCTTTAATTTCATCTACCTGGGTAAAATAAAGCAACATCCGAATTAATTCATATGTATGGCCTGATAGGTCGGTCACTAATCACACTGCACAGACAAGTCCAAAACTGCTTTCTGGAAATGGCACCTACATTTTTGGGCCCAGCCCCACCCACGATACAGGTCTCCTGACTCAAGTGATTCTCAGTCGTGGCGATCAGGAAAATCATCTCTGCAAAGGAGGACTCAAAAGAATTTGTCACTAGGATACAGTGACACCAATCCCACATTTTGTGGTTAATAAAACAAGTCCTGCATCCAGCTTGGCACAAGGCCCTGATCTGATTTATTTCAAGCCAAGCTGGAGGGCTCACAGGAAAAGCTGCCATTCATGAATGCTTCAGGAGGACAGGATGCCAGGGTCCCTTGTGGCAAAATTTACAGGGCCAGAAATCTTTCTGATTGACCTTTTGAACAAACATAGCCTATTTCCTAAAGAGTTGGTGTGTTTAAAAAAATTATAGTTTTACCTCAGTTTTGCCTGACATTTTTCTACAAAAAGGTGTTCTGTGGGAGTAACAAAAGTGGGGAGTACAGGGAAAAGAGAAGAAATGTTCAGATATCTGATTTAACCATCTCAAACATGAAAGGCTTGACTTTTTTGTCTTCCTCAGTGTAACTAAATCTGAGACACATATGACTTTCCGGGGAAGTCTACATACAGCCTTCATTTAAGATTCCCTGCCCCAGTATATAATTAGGAATTTTCATTTTAAAATGGCACACCTATTTCCTCAGAGAGCTCAGCTCTCTTTGAATAAAAAAGGTGAGGTACCCTTTGGGGGAGTCAGTATATATTTTTAAACTTCTTATTAAATCAACCTAATTTATGGGGCATGTTCAGGAAAAGCAGGTAGGGAGTTGCTTTGGTGGACGCAAAGTTAATTTGCAGACTCTAGCATACCTCCCTCCTTCGTTCTCACCCCCCCACCCCGCCCCAGTCCTCCCACGAGTCTTTCCGAATGCCTTCGGCCCCCTCCGAAGCGGCTCGGGTTCTCTCCGCTGGGGCCCCGACTCCGTTCCGAACACTGCCGAGTCCCTCCGAGCCCCGCGCCCAGCCCGCACCGAGCTGAGCCGAGCGTCACCGAGCTGAGCCCCATCGACTTTTCCGGCCTCAGCTGGGCGCTGTCCACCACTCGCAACGCCTGAAACCTCACCCAGCCCCTGTGGCTGGGGCTTCTACCCGGCTCCGAGGCCACCACTGCAGATTACAGACTTCTTAAGTTTTGAAACATCCCCCTTTGGGAGAGAGGGGTGGCGCTGCTTGCATTTACCGACCTGCAAGGGCTCCAGGCAGATGCAACATGCACCTTGTTGCAAAGAGCAATTCCCTCGGCCCCGCCTCTCCATCCATTTGGGCTGCACGAGCTCCAGAGAAGCCCCAGGCCAAATTACCCGTGGCTCAGAGGGGTGCGGCGAGCCGAGGGGCCTCTGCAAAGAAAGCCCCAGGGAGCTCTCTAACGAAAATAAGAATATGTCAAACAGACGGGGTGGGGTGGGGGGAATTGTCTCCTAGTCGCTACTCCCTACCATCATGGCGCCGCCTAGAACCCGCTTGTCATGCCTGTTACACATGCAAGATTTTTTGCATCTTGGTTCTGAAACCGCAAGCATGCTTCGATTCCCACCCACCTTTCCGCCAAAGGGGTTTTTATTTTCCATTGTTTTCCTACGGGATGCAATTACTTCAGCTATTCTGTCAAGTTGAAAAATAATCATTTTTGTTTACTGCACAGCAACCCCTAATTAGGAGCTGTGTGTGCACGAAGGTGTCACAGCAAAGGGACGTGGAATCCTCGCTAAATGGTCTTAACGAACTCCTCCGTCCCGAACTGACAGGCCAACGGAAGCAGCAGGGCCGGGAGGCCCTGAGGGCATCCACCCCTTCCCCGCAGGCCACCCCCTCCCAAGCAAAGCTGTCTGTGGGCTCGCTAGGAATTGCCCAATGGATGGGGCAAGAAGCAAGCCTGAGAGTGAGAAGGAGGGGCGAGGCTCCTTACTGAGAAAGTGTGGAAGGGAAGAAATATCCCATTTTGTTTTAATTTTCAACCATCACTCAAATCCACCCCCAGTTAATTAGGAGGGGAAACTGATATCTAAGGCAGAAGGGGGCGGTGGCAAGTGGGGCCTGAAATCCGCATTGTGGGTAGATTACATGGAACATGGCCTATGCAGAGTGTAAATAAATACATTGATAAAGGCCACAGAGTGAAGGAAAACTGCCGGTCAGGAGACCAAACGCTGGGGGGGGGGGGGGGAAGGGATGAGGGGGGACACAAGGGACAGGCATTCAGCCTCAGCCAGAGTTCCCCTTCCACCTCTGCCTTGGATACAGCTGTGCCAGCCACATTTGCTTGGAAATCCAGCCCCCTCCCCTACCACATAACCCCTTCCCCTGACCCTAGTCCTTTTGGGGGGCGGGGGCAGAAACCACAACCTCCAATTCAGCACCAAATCCATGAACAGCAGACACTTGATCCTCCACCCCAGTCTAGGGCTGGGTCCCTTCCATGTTTTAGCCAAGTTCAAAATCACTGCCCCAGGAGAAGAGCAGGGGGAAGGGACTGTGGATGTGGAAGGGGGAGGGGGTGGAGGGAGGAGGAGAAGAAATACAGAATGAAACAGAGACATATAGATAGAAACGGAGGTAGTGATACATACAAGGGGCAAGAAAGAGTAATGATCATAATCATGCCAATAGTGTGATGTTCTGATCAATATGGCGGACACTGTCATTCATACAACTACAGGCACTCCACTTCCCTCCCCCCTCCGCAAAAAAAAACACCCACCGGGGAGCTGGGGTGGAGGACCCAGAACCAACGTAGGGCGTGGGGGAGGGGAGTCAAATCCAGGTGTGTGTGTGTGTGTGTGTGTGTGTGTGTGTGTGTGTGTACACGAATCAGAAACCAGGCCTGGAGAGCAATGTGTAATGAGCAAGATAATACAAATGACAAAAAATTATTCTTAATAAAAGTACAAATCCCAAGGCCACAGGGACTTACTTCATCTGCTTCACAATGGTGCTTTTTCCTGATTCTCCAGCCCCTGTTGGGACAGATGGGAGGAAAAACTGGTGAGTGTCAGCTTAGGGGAAGGGGGGGGGGGGAGGCATGGAGGTAAGGCATGCGAGAGGATGGACGATCCTAGGCACACAGTGGTGCCAACTCCGGGACCAGGTCTCCCCAGACACGAGTAGGGTGGGAGAGAGGGCAGAGGTGGGTGCGGAGTGGCTGGGGTCGGGAGATGGGGGTGGCAGCCCCGGTCCTTACCCAGCAGGAGTAATTTCACGTCTTTGGCGGCGCTGATGCCATCCTCTTTGAGGTTTTTCTCAATCGCCTTGCTCCGCTCGAGGGCGGCTCTCTCCTCTGCGCTCAGAGTACATCCCATGGTGGCCCCTTCCCTGCCACAGCCCGCACGACTCGGCTGGCACGGCTCCCCGGCTCGGCGCGCCCCCCACCCCCCCAGAGAGCAGAGCCTGGGCTCAAAGGGGAAAAAACCACGATATCCTTCCCTTGGTTGAAAACAAAAATGTCGGGAAACCAGAACCCCCCAAAAAGACAGCCGCTAAGATTCCAGCAGCGGAGACTTGCGGTAGCTGGCGGGTTCTAGGGGTGTCGAGGCGAAGGTGGCCGGGGTCTGGGGCTCCGGGGCCGAGGGAAGAGGCGCCCGCGGTCCGAGGAGGCGCGGGCTGCAGGCACTGAGGCTTGTGCACGACCCAAAATAAATAAAATAATAGTTGAGGCAAGAGCCGCAGCCGGAGCCGGCGGAGGGTGGGGTGGGGGGCAGGGTGGGTCCTTCTGCCGCTGCTGCCAGAGGAGGAGGAGGCGGCGGCGCGGGGTGTGGAGGGAGTGAGAGAGGGGGTGCTGCTAGTGCATGTGCATCGCGGGTCCTCAGCCGTCGGTGCGTCCGCGGCGCCTTCGCCGACCCCTGCGCGCAGGGCAGGGTTGGGCAGGGGGCCGGGTCGGGGGGCAGGTCTCTAGCGGGAGGCGGCGTCGCTGTCTCCCAGAGCTCGCATCGCTCGGTGGAGCCTACCGGAGAGAGAGGGAGAGCGAGGGAGCCGCAGGCAGCCGGGAGCTCGAGGGAGAGAGAGAGAGAGAGAGAGAAGGAGAGAGGCTGGGAGGGAGGGGAGAAAAAATGAAGGGAGAGCCAGCGAGCGCGCGCGCCACAGCCCGGGCGGGGGAGGGGGCGAGCGCAGCGCGCGAGTGCGCCAGCGGCTCTGCGCACCCCGCACCGCAAGCCGCCCGCTGACGTCAGCAGGGCCGCGCGCCGGGCCCCCGGGACAGGGAAGGGTGGGGGACGGGGGAGGCGCGCGCGCCGGGAACCGCGTCAGCCGGCGGCGGCGCGCGCGCGCGCGGCCTTCCCTCCCCCCAGCGCCCCCGGGCCCGCGGCTCCCAGAGGTGGGAGCGTGCGGGGCCTGGCGGGGGCGGAGCCTGGGGCCGGGCGCGCGCCGGGGTGCCCCTCCCCGCCTCCGCCCCCGCCCGACGCGCGGGCTCCGCCGACCTCCTGGTCAATGGGAACGCGGGACTGGGCTGCCCGCGCCGCGGTCAGGTGGGCCCCCCAGCTCGCGCCCCGCGCCGCCCTGCTCGTCCTCCCGCTTCCGCTCCATCTTGGCTCCAGCAGCTCGCCTTCTTGGTTACTCTTCTGCTGTCAGGGCTGTGGCAGCCGAGACCAAGTGACCTCAGCAAACGCGAGGAGACAGTGGGTCTGAGTAAACCCGCGTTCCGGTGAATTCGCCTGGGGCATGGGGGCGGTCGCGGATTGTTCTTTTCCT
This sequence comes from Leopardus geoffroyi, assembly GCF_018350155.1. NCBI lineage: Eukaryota > Metazoa > Chordata > Mammalia > Carnivora > Felidae > Leopardus > Leopardus geoffroyi. The sequence continues at coordinate 33,481,849 of NC_059335.1, read as the reverse complement.
GCGACCCACCATCATTAATTGAGCACCTAGTATGTGAGAGTAGAGGCTGTGAGGAGAGGAACACAGCAGGATGAGACAAAGCCAGGGCCTGTTCTCTAGGAGCCTCTACCTCCCTGTGCCTTCGCGGACCCTGCTCTGAGATTCCCCGCCATAGGTATCAGCGCAGGAGACAAGTCCCATTCTGGGAAGCTTTTGGTTGGGAGGGACAGGTTTTCATGAGCTTCTAGCACATCATTGATCTTTCAACACAGAATTTAAACGCTTGTGCTCATTTTGAACGGTTTCGCTTGGTTGAAATCTTGGCATTTAATTCCCTTGTCCTGCTCCTTCCCCCAAACACAAATAAATGAATGTTAAGTCGCTTTTTGGTGAGAGAAGAGATTTTCTTCCTTTCTTCAATTTTTTAAAAACACTTCGCCATCTCTTTTTCAAATAAAGACCCAGAAACCCAGGTCAGTTACTCAGCATACAGCTAATCAAGTACCGAGGAAACACGTACACATTTGCCAAAAATCAGGCGTGTTCTGGGTGGTCTCAGATTTTGAAGAGACTAGTTCTCACTGCACAAAATGGTTTTACAGCAGACAGTTCCAGCAGACAGCCCCAGGGGCCCTCCTAGAGAAAGGGGCCAATAGGAAAGGTTGCATGGGGATAGGACAGGCAAGAGGCCAGCAGAAAATGTTTTTTCTAACAGTTGGGCACTTCTATGGCTCTGAAAGCAAACTTGTTTGTTTCATTTCAACAACAGAAAAAAGCACCCCTGTTTTGGAAATATTACCCAGCATAAAAATATATTTGCAATGGGGGTGGAGGGGAAGGCAGTTAAGGCCCACCCAGAAGAAAACATTTTTTCCCTTGAATTTAATGTGTTATTTGTCTCTGTCTATAAATAGCTATGTCAAAAGCTGTATGTAATGCAATTTGAATATTTAAATTTGAATCACATTTTATGTATTCTAGGAAACTGACAAAGGACTCATAAAGAATTGTTTTATAAAATAAATAACTTCTTCGCCTACCCAGACCCCAGCCTCCTTTGGTGTGTCTGTTGAGGAGGGGAGCTTAAGGGATATATCTAGTTTGCTGAAAATTAGTGTGTCATTAAAAGTCAGCCTTCCAGATCCAAAACAGAGCTTAAGGTACCCAACATTCTATACAATCTGTTATTGCCTCTACAGGTTGCTAAGATGATTATGCAGATCTGATATAGGGAAAAACTTCAGCAACTCACCCAGATTCTGCTATCCCTACAAGGCTGCATCCGAAAGACCAAAGAGGTAAGAATATAACCATTTTTTAAAAGATGATGGGTCGTATCTTCTATTTTAATCTTCTTTCATATCAAGTAGTTTTTGAGATCTTAGGCTATTGGGGAATTGTGGCTTATATGGTTGAATCAAACTATCCTTGATTTTAGTTATATTTATTTCTTCTTCGTATCACACCTAGTATGGTGAAGGCATAGACCTGTTTTTGTGTGTGTGTTTTTCTTTACTTCTTTACTTATTAAGCATCTTATCTATCATGCACCAGGTAATGTTCTAGGTACTGTAGATATTGTATTTCAGGTTTGTCTACCCTGTTTTCTTTCTCTGGGTCACTTTGCATCTTTATAACTGGGCTTCATAAAGCAACTAATAATAATGCACTTTGTCTGTATAGTGCTTTACAGTTCATGGAACACTTTTATAAAAATTACCTCTTAGGATCTTCCCATGTAAACCTCAGTTAGACACTGTGGTGTTGGGAGTGTCATGGCAGAGTGGAAAGAGCCTAGAGTATGAATCCAGATCAGCCTGGCTATCCATTTTACAGCTGAGAAAACTGAGCCTCTGAAGGGGTGAATAACTTGTTCAAGGTTACACCATCATTAACTAATAAACCAGGGCTCCTTTTATGTGTTTGTGGATTATTTGAGAAATAACATGTTGTATAAGCATATAAAGCATACTTTCTAGACTCTGAGAATGCTGACAACCCCAGAACCCACTGATATTCACCCCCCCCCCAACAAAGGAAGTGAGCATGAGAACATCTCAGTTTTCTGCAAGTTATTAGTAATTAGATAATACCACAAGTGTTTAATTTGTCCACAATTAATTCCTGTGGGAATAGGGAAATTACAATCCTAACATCAGGAGTGATAAAGGACAAATTCATTTGCTTTTATTTTGTATGATCCTCAGGACTATGTTTCTCTGATTATTGCTGTTGGCCAGAGAATCATGTTAACTTACCCAGTCCTCAGTCAACTCTCTGCCTTGCCATTCTCACACACTGTTCGACATATTTTAAGTTGTTTGTTTGTTTGTTTTGTTTTGTTTTTTTGTTTTTGAGAGAGAGAGAGAGCTCTGGGAAAGGGGCAGAGAGACAGGGAGACAGGGAATCTAAAGCAAGCTTCTCGCTGTCAGTGCAGAGCCTAACGAGGGGCTTGAACTCCTGAACCATGAGATCATGACCTGAGCTGAAGTTGGCTTCTGAACCAGCTGAGCCACCCAAGCACCCCTGAGTTTTAAAATGAATTAGAATGTTTTATAAGAGGAACAACAGCAAAAGCCTATGTTAAGCCTTTTTACTACATGTGGCTTCTAATTGCGGAGGGCAGTAATTTATGATACATGCAAGATCCTCCAGTTTTGACTTAAAGAATGTAGGTTCTTATTAGATGAACCAAACTTCTCTATTTTTCCCTTTTGTAATTAATCAAATATGCATGTATTGACAATCTTTTGTGTTTAATATATTGATTTTGATTCAAAGGAAGGTTTGGATGGGTATAAGCTTGGATTCTTAAAATCCCTAGAATGTTTTATTCAAAACCATTCACATCAGAATTAGCTGGGATGCTACATAAAAATTCAGTTACCCACCTTACTTCTACCAAGTCAGACTCCTCTGCATTCCATATTGATAGCCACTCCCCAGATGATTTTTCTGTACACAAAATGTTGGAGCTTATACATACAATCTGTATGTGCCAATTAATTCTGGTAGGAGCTTACTTTTTAAAAGTTCAGACATCTCACATGTTTCTGAATTCAACTTTTTAAAAAATGTTTTATTTATTTTTGAGGTGGGAGGGGAAGGGGCAGAGAGGGGGTGGCAGACAGAGGATCCAAAGTGGGCTCTGTGCTGACAACAGACAGTTTGATGCGGGGCTGGAAATCACGAACTGGAAGATCATGACCTGAGCTGAAGTTGGATGCTCAACCGACTAAGCCACCAAGGTGCCCCTCAACTTCTAAAATGTTTATTGTTTTAAAAATATTTTTGTCAAAGGAAAACATGAGAATTGCTATCCCTTTTGAATACTACTGTCATGGTAGGAAACTAAGCTAAAACGTGTGGTTCATGAACTAAATGAAACCAAACTAAATGTCAGGTGAATTTGGTGTTTTAGGGAGAATGGTAGATCACTAGAGATTTTAAGTTTCCTTACTAAGGGTTTCTATTATGAAATTGATAGCTTACAATATAACTTAGTGGTCGATATAATTTACAAAAATGTCTGGGTCAGACTAACAGATGACTGAGTATATTCTGATAGATATCTGGTATTAATGAAGGAAGATACTGATCAAATTTTTGTTTCTTTTCCTAGAAGATAGCCCCCACCACCATTTAGTCCATATTCAACACTTCTATGACTGATATTATTTTGAGCACATTTCTCAGACCTGTTGGAACAGTGGTTCTCAAATGTTCCATGGTGCTAAGAATTACCTGGCATGCTTTTAAGAATGCGGATTTGTCGGGGCGCCTGGGTGGCGCAGTCGGTTAAGCGTCCGACTTCAGCCAGGTCACGATCTCGCGGTCCGTGAGTTCGAGCCCCGCGTCGGGCTCTGGGCTGATGGCTCAGAGCCTGGAGCCTGTTTCTGATTCTGTGTCTCCCTCTCTCTGCCCCTCCCCCGTTCATGCTCTGTCTCTCTCTGTCCCAAAAATAAATAAACATTGAAAAAAAATTAAAAAAAAAAAAAAAAAAAAGAATGCGGATTTGTGAGTCTCATCCCTAAAATTTCTGAATTAGTAAGTCTGAGATTGAGCCTGGAAATGTTCATCTTTATAATCCTATCTCCTCCCCTAAGTGATACTGACAAAGTTTGAGAAACATCGCTGGCATGTAAATTCCTTTGAGGCCGAGAGAGTTGTCTTATCACTTTGTGAATGTCCCAGAAGGTCAAGCATGGTCCACTGTCCACAGGTCATCAGTTTTAATACTTGTAAATTAAATTCACCTATCTATAGACAAGAATTAAATCAGATCACTTGTCAGAGTTCTCCCTAGCTCTGAGACCTTTTGATTTTTTCGAATAGAAATTTTGTGACTTGATGACTTGGGAAGATTTTTAAGATTAAGTTCAAAATGATAGTGACTTGCTTTCAAGTAAGGTTCTGAAAACTGAAATGATACTGACTTTAAATAAGCAAGTGGGAGATTTATTGGCATTTAGGAGCTGATAAGAAGAGAATGTATACCAAATGCTTTTGAAGAATCCATCAGAAAATTCTTTGATAAATTTTGTGTCTTGTTTGTTATTTTGTTGAGTTCATGAAAAAAGTAGTTTCTTTATTTATAATGTTAGGAATAAAAGATGCCACGGGAAGAAATAAAGATTTTGTGTATTTTTAAATGAAGGGACTTGCATGAAGGAGCAGATTAAGACTTGTAGGTAATTGAATTGAGCTCTTAAGTTATTGAAATCCATTATGTGGTCACTCTTGAGAACATTATTTGTTGAGTGTGCTTTGATGGTTCAAGAGCCCCAAAGAGGGTGCACTTTGTGATTTTTCTCAATTTAGGGTAGAAAAAGAATCCCCCAGGGATGCATTTGGCTGAGATTGAGTGGAAAGTTTGAGGGGGTAGGACTAGCGCTTTCACATTGATAAGATCGACCAAGTGCTGAAATTGAAGTTGGAAGCTTGGCTTAATATGAAGGTCTTACCTACCAATTGTGGTCTGTGTTGGAATTTTCTTGGAAAATCTTTCTTCAGAACCGAGAATAATAGTACTTTTCAGCCTCCCCCGGCTGAAGTTGACAGATAAGATTAGCAGGTATGTCTTTGTAAAGCATTTATTTAATACTTACTAAGTCCTCCAGAAGACAGGAGATTTCCTGACATGAAGGTTTCTTGCATTATTTATCGTATTTTCTATCTCCATAGAGCCTTTCATGCATGCAGCTCCAACACGTTTTAGACATTATCTCATTTGTCTTCTGTAAGCTTCAAGGTCCAAAAAATTATCAAGTGCTCTCTACAAATAGAAATTTTTGTTGTTGTTGTTGTTGTTGTTCCTGTCAGTTGTATTTGCAAAAGCAAAAAGTAGATGAATTTTATCTGAATCCAGTAAAATCAGTTTGAATTGGCTGTAACAATTATGAGTAGGGGACGAGGAGGGCTTTAATTAATTCAAGTTCATTAGAAGTAGTGTGAGAGTAGAAGTAGGTTGGCTAGACTGATTTAATTCTGTGACTTGTTTGCATCCTCTACATGTGATTTGGGGTGTTCCCAAAGTCTGCCAAATGCCAAGAACATTGTGCTCCATGGGGGGTAACACTGTCTTCAGTTGAGCTGACATTTGGGCATGTTATCTGTTCCCCAAAGGCCTGAAAAACCCTGACCTCTGTGGCAGAGAAAAAGCATTTTATTGAAATTTCTATGTGTGTGATGGGGTACATCTATAAAATTGAAGATGGGCAATTCAGAAAGAGACACATTTTTAGCCAGACAACTATCCCATTGGACTTTTAGCTAGACTCATTCAGAGCTTGAAGTAGGAAGAAAAGAACTAGATTGATTTTCCTCTCAAGCTGTCCCTGCAGTCTGCTGCCTCTTCCCATGGTCACTGTAGCTTTTGGAGAGGGCTAAGAGGAGAGGAAAGAAAAAAGGAGGAGGGGAACGCTGAATTACTTATATCCAATATAAATTTAAAGCAGTGTTATTCTCAGTCACCAAAGAGAGGACATATAAAGATCTCAGTAAAAACACTGAATGCCATAGTTTAAATGACCAAAATTAATGAGGTGGATGCCCAAAAGCAATCTTAAAAAAAAAAATCAATGGTGTGATTTGAGATTAAGAGGTGGGATAAATGGGGCATGGAAAGAATGGGTCAATTTGATCATCCTTTCTTTTGATTCCACCACCTCTCCTCTGTTCTAGGAAAGAAGTGACGCCGATCATTTTTCCTTCTATTTCACTTTCCCCACCCCTGCTCCACTCCTATACTTGGCTTTATCCCCCACCCCATAAACAGTTCTCTGGCAAGAAAATAGTGATAAGAATGACACTTCCCCTATCATTGCCTTTATAATATGTGTGCACTGTGTGTGTACCATGTGACAGACTCTCTGCTTTGTGTTGGGAGTAAACTGTGGAATGCAATGCATGTGGTCCCCTGGCATCATGGTGCACATAGTCTCTGATCTTTGAATTATACCAATCTCTCATACAGTTTTTGATTTTATCCTTTTAACAACCCTTTGAAATAGCCAAAATTTCTATTTACATTTTATGCGTAATGAAGTTAAGCTTAGAGAAGTTCGAGTGATTTACCCAAGACCAGCTGGTAAATTTTGTAATCAACATGGTCACCCTCAATTTTCTATGTTCCAAGACAGTCTTCATGTTATATCATGCTACTTCCCTAGGATCCGTGGTTCAAACATTATATCGAAGTTGCTCTTTTTAAGTAGCATCTAGACCAATTGTATTATTCACATTTTAGTTAGTTTTTACTTTGCTCAATAATCCTCCCCCGCCCCTTGTCAGATAGTATTGATCATCATAAGTGGACTTTATCCAAGCAATATGTGATCCGATGATATTTATTCCAATAAATAATTCCTAGCTCTTAATACAGAATAAATTATGTCCATGTTTTGTGACATGCCCTCTTTCATAAAGATAACAACTAGAAATTGGGAGTAAATTATGTACAACTGTTAAAGGATAATATTAGAAAGCTTTAGTCCCAGTAGGTTTGCACAAATAATAAATGAAATCAAGAAAGGCAACAGAGTGGAAAGAACATTGGACTGGGAATCAAAAGACAGAACTTTTAGTCTTGGTTCAGCCAACTTTGGAAAATTTAGTTCTTTTTCTAGGCCTTCATTCCCTTAATCAAGGAATTGAATTTTAGGCACCTACTGTATTCCACATACACAATTCTAAATCTGACTTAAGTAGACAGAGATCCTGGAGAGTGACATCAGGGAGACTATAGGAGGCAGAGCAATAGGCTTCTCCTATGGAGCAAGGGAATGTTACAAATCCATTTAACCCTTGATTCTGAATCCATCTGTTCCACTGTTGAAATGGTTCCTTTTTCTCTTTTCCTCCCTTCACATCAGGAATGACTCTTTCATAGGTCTTATGGTATTTGCTTTAGAAATAGAACATCTTTGTAACCAAAACAAGCCAATATTATGAAAGGATTGTAGCTTGGCTTTGATTTTTCAACTTAGAAGGGACATCACTTCCAGATATACTGGAGATTTTTTTAAGCCAATGGTGAAAGGTTTTCTCCAGATTGCCTTGTATTCCTTTCAGCACAGTAGGTGGATAATGGCTCATAATCACCACCCAATTGATTTTGAGAGTATTTCTTGGTGGGTGAATGGGATGAGTGGGGAACATCCCACAGGGCTCGGGAGGGATAGCCAAGGGAGTCCCATAGATCCAGGAGTGACACAGTCAGTGGTAAGTAACCAAAGGGGCAGATAAGCCAGACAAGGGGTAGGCCTTATCTCAACACCCTCCACTAGATCTGTTCAGTCCTCCCATTGTGATTTTCTCTGGCATTGGCTCTAATAGTTCTCCCAATGCTTCACTTACTTCCCATACCCCAGAATACATTTGCCAGATTAGTAAGCACTTGGTTAGTGACTACTGTTTGCTCCCTGCCTGTTTGCTGGGTTTCATCAAGGGAATAGAGGAGTTCAGTATAAGCTTTCACAACTTCAGAGATACCAGTTCTAAGCTTGAAAGAACCAAGGATTTATAGGTTCATCCAATAGTGAGATAAAAATTAAAGTTTTTCTTTCACTACAAAACTCATCTGCTATGTTGAAGAAAAGTGGAATTGAACAGAGAACACCTGGGTTCTCTACCCTGGAGTGACTAGGCTATGACATTTCACAATTTTTGAGGGGTGAAGACAACTTGCTGTTGGCTCCAGAATTCAGTTCTCCCCTTAGGGAGCTATTCTAGTTAGGAATCAGCCTCTATCCCTGCTAGCTGCCAGCATTATAACTACTGAGGAAAACCACTATCACTCCTGTGACAACATCAGAATTCAAGTAGGGAATGGGAAATTGAGTCACATAAGTCCTTTCCAGTGGGGCCACTTACCTCCCTGGAGCAAGATAACTCTTGTAGTGGATCCTGGACTGCTCCAGGCCATGAGCAAGGAAATCTAAGAACCCCTAGATACACTGCTTGGTGGCTGAGCATCAAACCAGTCTCTGTGCTGGTCCTTCTGTGAGCTGACCCTGGCCCTACAGAGTAGGCTCTAACCTTGGTCCTTGTGACTGGTTCCAGTAATAGGCTCTTTCAGGTTCTTTCTCAGCCTGCTTTGGGATTGGAGTTCTACTTTGATGTCTTCAACCCTGTGGATATTAGAACCCAATTCCTAAACTTAAGTCTGCATGACTTACTACAAGCTACTATATCTCTGATGCCCATCATCTGTCTCTTTGAAACTTTACCTATTGCTGATCCCTGACTCCTAATACATCTCTCCACTTTTGGTTTCCATCTGTTGACATTGTAGGACCTTTCTCCCACTCCCATTATGTTCTAGATGAGCTATCTGCTTACTGCCGCATTCCTTTAACGCCATGTCTTGCCTGCATATGTGGAGTTTTTCCTTTTGGTCTCTGTTGAGTGGATCTGTTATCCTGCTTAGTTCCAGTGGGATTACCTGTAGTCATTCTCAAACTTTAATGTGCATAAAAATCACCAAGAATGCTTATTATAAGTGCAGGTTCTGGGGCTTCACCCTTAGAAATTGTGACTTAGTTATTCTGAAACAGGATTTAGAAACCTGAATTTAAACATTTATCTTTTAAATTTTGAGGTAAATAGTACAAAAATCATACTTTGAGAAGCTCAATCTAGTTTCTGGGTCTTGATCCTTCCTTAGGCATCCTATCACTAATCAAACCTGATTTTGACAAATCGTGAGAAAATCACTTTTCTGTGAGGAATTTCTAAATATCATAATCACTGTTACATTTTAGGATATTATTTTTTGTTTCTACTTTTCTGCTTATTGAAAACCTTATAGAGGTTCTAATTCCTGGCTCTTGAATCTGGCTAGTAAGTCATTTAAGCATACTGCAATTTAAAGGGTCCAAATTTGGGGGCACTTGGGTGGCTCAGTTAAGCGTCCAACTCTGGATTTCAGCTGAGGTCATGATCTCACAGTTTGTGAGTGTGAGCCCCATGTCAGTCTCTGTGCTGACAGTGTTGAACCTGCTTGGGAATCTCTCCCTTCCTCTCTCTCTGCCCCTCCCCAACTTGCTCTCTCTCTCAAAATAAATAAATAAACTTAAAAATATATATAAATAAAGAATACAGATTTTGCTCTATGCTTTGGGCTCTGACTTCTCTGTGGTAAAGATAATTGAATATTTTAGAGATGCATGAATCAGTGTCTCCACCAGCAGCCTGCATTTTAGGGCAATGGAGGAATGTGTCTTCCTCCTCTTGGATCTGGATTCACACTGTTCTTATCAAAGTGCCTGTGTATGACATTATAGGAATAACATAAATTCATGTATAGATTGGCATAAAGAGAAAGGAGCCAGACACAGGAGCTCTGGAGACAGGAGGAATTCAGGTGCAAAAGAAATTCTGTTGTGGGGTTGTGGCTTATATGAGGCCCACCCTGGTTCAGATGCAATATTCCTCAGATTCAGGTTAAACATTCTTTGAAAAAAATACTTCAAAGGGCATGTTATGTACCTCCTATTCCATTATATCAGGTGTGTGAGAAGGCACTCCCAGTGGTGAAAAAAAATTCTGAATCATTTGGAACCCCCAAGGGACATCAAGAAACCCAGGTAAAGAGTTCTACTTCTGGTCAAGAAGGCACTGCCTATTACTGAAACAACTAGAAAAAAAACTAGACAGAATGCACAAGAATGTATTTCAAGATCTCGGACACCAAGTATTGAGGGACACGAGACAGGAAACAAATGAGGCAACCCTATGATTTCCACAGGTTACTGCCTTGAGGGAATTTTCAGGCTGTGGTACAGGGAGGGAGAATCCAGGTGAAGTTCAGCAGACTCCTTGGGTTGAGAAGATGGAGTTGAGAATCCAGAAGGACCAAGGAAGCTAGAGTTCTCATGACAGAATTCTGGAAGGAGAGATCTGCACAGAGAGAGAACTCTGGATATCTGCAGAGCCCCTCTTGAGTATTCAAATTGCTAATTGTTACATGCATGTGAGGAAACTACCTAAGATTGGGAAAGAACCATCAGAGGATTAGAGGGAACAGTGGCAACACTCACACAGGTCCAATAATAGGATCTGTTCTTTTTAGATAGACCAGAACATCTCATAATTCATGGGGTGTTTGAGAGGGTACTCAGCAGGGTCTTGCCGCAGTAGTGGAGAATAATCAGTTTCAGACTAAATGCTACATTGATCCTACCCAACAAGCAAAATCCAAAATTATCACATAGTTTCCAAGGAATTTTATTGTTATGAAATAAAACTCAAGAATATTTAAAGAAATACAGAAATACTCAGCACCTAAGAGGGTAATACTCACAATGTCTTACACTCAAACACATATTGCCATGCATCCAAATAAATAAGAAAATCTGACCCATAATGTGGAGAACAATCCATCAAGCAAAACCAAATTAGAACTGATACTGGTATTAGAATTAGCAGACAAAGACATTAACAGTTATTTAACTGAATCTTATCTGTAAGTGGAGACTTAGAATATGTCTTTTTAAATGTACAAATTAGGGGTGCCTGGGTGGTACAGTTGGTTAAGCATCTGACTTTGGCTCAGGTCATGATCTCACGGTGAATCATGAGCCCTGTATTCATGAGCCACATGAATTTGAGCCCTGTATTGGGTGAGCTCAAGCCCCACTTAGGTCTCTGTACTCTCTCTCCCTCTCTCTCCCTCCCTGTCTCTGCCCCTTGTGAGATTCTCTGTCTCTCCCTCTCTCTCTGCCCCTCACTCACTCATGCACTCTCTTTCTCAAAAATAAAATAAAAAAAACCTATTTAAACAAATAAAAAATAAATGTACAAATTAAATGTCTAGAGATGAAAATCATAATATCTTAGGTGAAAAATACCCTAGGTGGGATCTACAGCATTCTAGATGTTAAAGAAGAAAAAATTTGTGAACTTGATAACAGAATACAAACTATTCAAATGAAACACACAGAGAAAAAAGAATTTTAGAAAATGAGGCAGACATGAATCCTACCTTATTAGTAATTACATTAAATGTAAATGGGCTAAATACTCCAAGTAAAAGGCAGAGATATGACCCAACTATATGCTGTTTACAAGAGACACTTTATTTCAAAGACACAAATGCATTGAAAATAAGAGGATGAAAAAAAAAAAAAAGATACACCATGCAAATAGTAAACAAAAGAGAACTGTAGTGGCTACACTTATATCAGATGAAATAGACTTTAAGACAAAAATTATTAATAGAAACAGAGGGATATTTTATAATGATAAAAGGAAAATATAACAATTTATAACATTTGGGTATAAAACATTTACAAACATGTATACACTTAACAACAGTGCCTCAAAATACATGAAGCAAAAATGGACAGAATTGAAGGGAGACATAGACAATTCAATAATAATGGTTAGAGACTTCATTAACCTGCTATCAGTAATGAATGAATAACTATGCAGAAGATCAACAAGGAAATAGAAGACTTGAATAACCAGGCCTAACAGGCATCTATAGAATACTCCAGCCAAAGCAGCAAGATACACATTCTTCTCAAGCCCAATGGAATGTTCTCCAGACTAGAACAATGTTACACTACAAAATAAGCCTCAATAAACCTAAAAGGATTGAATCAACAAAGAGCATCTCCAACCACAATGGAATTAAATTAGAAATCAATAACAGAAATAAATTTGGAAAATTCACAAATATGTGGGGGGAAAAACATATTCCTAAATAATCAATGGGCCAAAGAAGAAATGACAAGAGAAATTAGAAAATATTTTGAAATAGGGGCTCCTGCATAGCTCAGTTGGTTGAGCATCCAACTTTGGCTCAGGTCGTGATCTCATGGTTCGTGAGTTTGAGCCTCATGTCAGGCTCTGTGCTGACAGCTGAGAACCTGGAGCCTGCTTCAGATTCTGTGTCTCCCTCTGCCCCTCCCCCACTCATGCTCTGTCTCTGTCTTTCAAAACTAGATAAATGTTAAAAAATTTTTTTAAAAAGAAAATATTTTGAAATAAATGAATGGGAAACACAACAAGCCAACACTTATGAGATTCAGCTAATGCAGTGCTTAGAGGGGAGTTTATAGGTATAAATGCCTGTATTAAAAAATTCCTTTTCTGAAATCAATATCCTCATCTTCCACCATAAGGAACTAAAAGAGAAAAGCAAACAACCTAGAGCTAGCAGATGAAGGGAATAATAAGATAAGTGTGGAAATAGATGAAATAGAGAATAGAAAAACAGAGTCACTGAAGCCAAAATTCGTTCTTTGAAAAGATCAACAGAATACATTTACTTAAACTGATCAAGAAAGAAAAAAGAGAAAAAGACTCAAATTACTAAAATCATAAACGAAAGAACTTATCACTATTCTCAGATAAAAAAGATTACAAAGGAATACTATGAATAATTGTATGCCAACTAACTAAGTAACATAGATGGAATGGACAAATTGTTGAAACTGACCCAAGAAGAAGTAAATGATCTTAGTAGACCTATAACAAGTAGAGATTGGATTAATAATTTAAAATTTCCCAGGGTGCCTGCCTGGCTTAGTCGGTACAGCATGGAACTCTTGATCTTGGGGTTGTAAGTTCAAGCCCCACACTGGGTGTAGAAATTACTTAAAAATAAAATCTTAAAAAAATAAAATAAAATGAAATTTCCCACAAACCCCAGGCTCAAAAGGCCTCACTGGTGAAATCTATCAAAAATTTAAAGATGAATTCTAATACTTTACAAACTCTAAAAAAACTAGAAGAGGAAGGAACACCTTCCAATTCAGCCAATGATATCAATATTACTGTGATACCAAAACCAAAGACATCACAAGGAAACTTCAAACAAACGTGCATTGTGAATATAGATTTAAAAATCCTTAACAAAACAGTAGCAAACTGAATCTGCCCATATGCAAAAGAGATGCACCATAACAAAGTGGGATTTATCTCAGGAATATACCCAAGGTTGAAAACAATGTAACACACCATCTTAATAAAGGAGAAAAACCATAATCATCTCATTTGATACAGAAAAGGCATTTGACAAATTCCAGCACTCTTTCACGTTAAAAGCAAAGGTACAAATAGAAGAGAATTACTTCAGGGCACCTGGGTGGCTCAGTCCCTTAGGCATCTGACTTTGACTCAGCTCATTATTTGTGAGTTCAAGCCCTGCATCAGGATCTGGGCTAATGGCATGGAGCCTGGAGCCTGCTTTGGATTCTGTTTCTCCCTCTCTCTCTGACCCTCGCCCACTCACGCTCTGTCTGTCTGTCTGTCTCTCTCTCTCTCTCTCAAAAATAAACATTACAAAAAATTTTTAAAAAAGGATGTCAGCTATCATTCTATTTAATATTTTATTGGAGATACTGGTCGGGGAAATTAAGCAAGAACAAGAAATAAAAGGCATCCAGATTGGAAAGAAAGAAGTAAAACTCTCTATTTGTAAATGACAAGATGTAGCAAGTTTGCAGGATGCAAGATCAATATGCAAAGCAGTTATATTCCAATACACTAGCAATAAACAATCTGAAAACAAAATCAGGAAAATAGACTGACTGCATGGCTCAATCAGTTAAGTGTCTGACTTCAGCTCAGGTCATGATCTCACAATTCATGGGTTTGAGCCCTGCATTGGGCTCTGTGCTGACAGCCCAGAGCCTGGAGCCTGCTTCACATTCTGTGTCTCCCTCTCTCTCTGCCCCTCCCCTGCTCACACTCTGTCTCTCAATAATGAATAAATGTTAAAAAAAAAAATAAAAAAAAGAAAATTCAATTTACAATAGCATCAAAAACAAAACAACAACAAAACACTTTGCAGTAAAATTTTTAAAAAGAAGTACAAGACTTGCTCATTGAAAACTACACAGAGGGGCGCCTGGGGGGCTCAGTCGGTTGAACATTCCACTTCAGCTCAGGTCATGATTTCGCAGTCTGTGAGTTTGAGCCCCACGTCGGGCTCTGTGCTGACAGCTCAGAGCCTGGAGCCTGCTTTGGATTCTGTGTCTCCCTTTCTCTCTGCCCCTCCCCCACTCATTCTCTCTCTCTCTCTCTCTCTCTCTCTCTCTCCCTCTCTTTCTCTCTCTCTCTCTCTGTCTCACTGTCAAAAATAAATAAACATTAAAAAAATTTTGTAAAATAAAAAAAAAGAAAGTTACATAGAATCATTGAGAGAGTTTTAAAAAGATGCAAATAAATGGAAAGATATCCCATGTTCATGGATTGGAATATTTAGTATTACTAAGATGGAAATACTACCAAAACTGATCTATAGTTTCAACATACTGCCTATCAAATTTTCAGTTGGCTTATTTTGAAAAGATTGTCAAACTGATTCTAGAATTCATGTGGAAATGCAAGGGGCCCAGAATAGCTAAAACAATTCTGAAAAGGAAGAACAAAGTTAGAGGATTCATATGTCTTGATTTTAAAACTAAATACAAAACTGCAGTAAGGAAGACAGTGTAATACTGGCACAAGAACAGACATATAGAGACATATAGATCAATAGAAAAGGATTACAAGTCCAGAAGTAAACCTTTACATTTATGGCCAATTGATTTTTGACAAGAATGCTGAGATAATCTAATAGAGAAAGAATAGTCTAGATACATTCAAAAGAACAAAATTGGGGTGCCTGGGTGGCTCAGTCGGTTAAGCATCCAACTCTTGATTTTGGCTTAGGTCATGATCCCACAGTTTGTGGGATCGAGCCCTGCATCAGGCTCTGTGCTGACAGTGTGGAGCCTGCTTGGGATTTTCTTTCTCCCTTTCTCTCTGCCCCTCTCCTGCTCACATGCACGTGTGTGCACATGCTCTCTCTCTCTCTCTCAAAATAAACAAATAAGCACAAAAAAAGGAGAAAATTGAATCTCTAACTCACACCATACACAGAAATTACCTGAAAATGGACCCTAGACCTTGATGTAAGAGCTAAAATAATAAAAGTTTTAGAAGAAAATGATAGGAGTCAATCTTCATAATATTGAGGTGATGGTTTCTTAGATACAACACCAAAAATACAAGCACAGAGGGTAAATAGGTAAGTTGGACTTCATCTAAATTAAAGCCTTTCATGCTTCAAAGAACACCATCAAGAAAATGCAAGGCAACCCACAGCTGGGTGAAAATATTCGTAAATCATGTATCTTTTAAAGGACTTGTATTTAGAATATATAAAGAACTCTTACAAATAAATAATAAAGAAGACATATAACCCAATTTAAAAATGGACAAAGGATCTGAAAGGAGATTTCTCCCAAGAAGATATACAAATGGCCAGTAAGCTATAAAAAGATGCTCAACATCATTAGGCATCAGATAAACGCACATCAAAACAATAATGTGCTACCACTTTACAGCTACTAGAAGGGCTGTAATAAAAAAGACAATAAAGTATCATTGAGGGTGTGGAAAGATTGGAACCCTCATACATAGCTGTAATAAAAAAGACAATAAAGTATCATTGAGGGTGTGGAAAGATTGGAACCCTCATACATTGCTGGTGGAAATGTAAATGGTGCAGCCACTTTGGTACTTCCTCAAAAGATTAAATGTACGTCATGACCCAACAATTCTATTCCTAGTTCAAGATAAGCGAAAACATACACGCACACAAAAACTTAATCTTTATAGCCACATTATCCATAGTAGCCCAAAAGTGGAGACATCCCAATTATCCATCAGTTGATAAAATGATGAACAAAATGTGGCATATCCACACAATGGAACATTGTTCAATCATAAAAAGGAATGAAGTACTTCTGCATTCTACATGACATGGATGAACCTTGAAAACATTATGGTAAGTGAAAGAAGCCAAGCACAGAAGACCAGATATCATAAAATTCCATTTATATGAAATGTCCATAACAGGCAAATCTATAAAGACAGAAAGTCAATTTGTGGTTGACTAGTGTGGGGGAGTGGGGAGAAGGGGGAATTACTGTTAATGGATGTGCTAGGTATAATGATGGTCTCCAAAAATGTCCATATTTCAATCTTCAGAACTTGTGAATATATGTTACATTACATGACAAAAGGGACTTGGCAGAAGTGATCAAGTAAGTATTCAGACCTTGAGATAGATTATCCTGAGTTACCCACATAAATATATAATCACATGAATCTTTAAAAATGGAGAACCTCTCCCATGTTTGATGGGAGATGGAGATGTAAATGGTCACAGACATGCAATGTTCTGGCTTTTTAGATGGAGAAAGTGGGTCATGAAGCAAGAAATGTGGGTGCCCTCTAGAAGTAGGAATAAGCAAGGAAATGGACATTTCCCTAAAGCATCCGAAAGGGAATGCAGGCCTGCCAACATTTTGACTTTAGCCCAGGAAGGCCATTTCAGATTTCTGACTCCAGAACTCTAAGATAATAAATTTGTGTTGCTTAAACTACCAAATTTGTAGTAATTTATTGCAGCATCCATAGAAAACTAATATAATGAGTATCCTTTGGGGTGATGAAAATGTTCTAAATTAAATAGTGGTGATGGCTGGACAATTTTCTGAATATGCTAAAAATTATTGATGTGTACACTTTAAATAGACAAATTTTATGGTATGTGAATTATGTCTCAATAAAAATGCTTAAAAAAAAGAGTAGAGCATCAGTGAGGTAAGGGAACCAATATATTTATAATTTGAGTTCCCAAAGGAAAAACAGAAAAAAATATTTGAAGAAATAATGACCAAAAATATTCAAATTTTGATATAAACTACAAACCTATAGATCCAAAGATTATAGTGAACTCCAAACACAAGAAGTTTGAAGAAAACTATACTAAGGCTCATCATAATCAAACTGCTCAGAACCAGTGATTAAAGAAAAATTTTAAAGGCAATCAGGGAATAAAGATGCATTATATGCACAGGAACAAAGATAAGGATAAGAGTGATTTCTCTTTGGAAATGAGAGAAATGAGATAGTGGAGTGATATCTTTAAAGTACTAAAAGAAAAATACTGTTAACATAGAATTCTATACTCAGAGCAGAGAATCTCTAAAAAATAGAGGCAAAAAAAAACTTAAAAATATAAAAGGTGTAAGTATTTATCACCACTAGACCCACACTACTAGAAAGTCCAAAGTTGTTCAGGCTGAAGGGAAATGGCACCAAGTCAAAATATAGGTCTCACACAAAGAAATAATATCAGAGTCAGTAGCTACATGAGTAAATGTATAAGATTTATTCTTATATAAATTACTTTGAAAGAATTTATTGTCTAAACACAAATATTAACAATATGTTCTGAGGCTTATAATATAAGTCAATATATGACAAGAAAGGTAAGAGGAGAGAAATAAAAGTATAAATTTAAGAGCAATAATTCTCTTCTGTATAAACTGATATAATATTACTGGAAGGTACACTGTGATTAGCTAAAGATGTGTAGTATAAACCCTGCTAAAATGTAAACAAGCATTACAGCTACATAAGCCAACAAAGGAGATAAAATTAAATAATAAAAAAATAGCCAATTAATCAAAAATAGGCTGAAAAAGGAAAAGGGAAAAAAGAATAATTGGGCAAAATAGAAAGTAAATAGCAAGATGATAGATATAAACTGAACTATATTAGTAATCACATTAAATGTAAATGGTCTAAACACCCCAATTAAAAGGTCAGATCAGATTTTAAAAAGCATGACCAATCTATATATGCAATTGAAGTATAAATATGTTTAAAAGTAAAAGGATTGCAGAGCAAAGAATGTTACCAGGGAGAAAAAAATGTTGTTTCATAACGATAAAGGGATAATTCATCAAGAAAAAATATATATATTAATTCAAACTTTTATGCATATAATTACAAAGCCTTAAAATATATGAAACAAAAACTGACAGAAATTAAGGAAGAAATCCTTAGTTGAGGTTTTCAACACTCCTTTCTCAGTGATTCATAAGATATATAGAAAATTAATAAGAACATAAATGACTTGACAACCACTATCAACCTGCCTGACCTAAATTACATTTATAGAACACTTTCCTCTCCAAGTACTGAATATAAATT
Source organism: Leopardus geoffroyi (assembly GCF_018350155.1). Lineage (NCBI taxonomy): Eukaryota > Metazoa > Chordata > Mammalia > Carnivora > Felidae > Leopardus > Leopardus geoffroyi. The sequence continues at coordinate 33,463,366 of NC_059335.1, read as the reverse complement.
CTTTTGAAGCACATATTCTAGGACATAAAATACATTTTCAATTTATTTAAAAAGATTCAAACCACACTAAGTATATTTTCCAGCCATACCTAATTATATTAAATTAGAAATCAGTAACAGAAAGAGGTCTCAAAAATCCCCAGATATATGAAAACTAAATACCGTCCTTCTGAATTACTGTGAGTTACAAGAAATCAAGGTGGAATTTAGAAAATATTTTGAACCAAATGAAAATGAAAACATAATCTACCAAAAATTGTGGGATGTTGCTATGGTGATATTTAGAGGGAATCCTGTATTACAAAATACCTAAGTGAGAAAAGAAGAAAAGTTTCAAATCAATAACCTAACGTTTAACCTTAAACTAGAAGAGTAAATTAAACCTTGAGTATGCAAATGAAAGGAAATAGTAAAAATCAAAATAAAGATCAATGGAATATAAGACAAAAAATAGACAAAAAAAATAAAATTAAAGATGGTTCTTTGAGAAGATCAGTAAAATTGATAAAACTCTAGTCAGACTGATAAGGGAAAAAATATAAAATTACACAAATTACGAAGATCAAGAATGAGAGAGGTGATGTCGAAGATTATGGTGATATTAAGAAGGATAATATGGGAATATAATGAACAACTTAAGTGCCAATAAATCCAACAACTTAGGTGAAATAGACATTCATTCTGAAATACACAAATTACCAAAGCTTACTCTAGAAGAAATAGATACCCTGGATAACCCTATATGTTATTGAAATTGAATTTGTAGTTTAAAATCTTCCCATGAAGAAAATGGCATGCCCAAATGGCTTCGCTTGGGAATTCTACTCATCTTTTAAGGAAATAAAAACACTAATTCTCACAAACCTCCAGAAAATCGAAGAGAAGGAAATACTTCTCTTCTATGAGGTCAGCAAATTACCCTGATAGCAGAACCAGACATTACAGAAAAAGAAAATTACCAATATCCCTCATGAACATAGATACAGACATTCTAAAGAAAAAGGGACTTAAAATTCTTTACTAAAAGCAAAACTCTAATGCCTCTCCTAATTCAGTTGAGATAAAGGTAGGAAATTGGCCACCTCTGTTTATATATCATTAAATTTATCTGACAGTCAAGATAGAATTTAACTTTATGGTGAGCTCATTTTTTTGTTGTTTTTATTGGCCATCATTAAAAAAAATCAGCCATAACTAACACACACAGTTCCAAGGTTTTAAAATTCTTTACTATGACTTATTCCAGAGTATTTTAAATTTATGATATTTAGACAGTATTTCACCCACTTTTATGTCATTTCTGCTGTATTTGGTCAAAGTTTGCAGCAATAAAGGTAAAATAAATATACTGTATATTTTAAAAGCTTATTTTTATATTTTGTTAAGGGCCTAAGATATTGAAGAAACTTAATACTTTTTTTTATTATGTGTATTTTTTTCATGATAATCTTAACAGATGATAATATAAAGTCCACTCATAAAATGATGAACCAAATATGTTTTATTCATATATTATTTTACTAGAAATATTTTGGTTAACTTTTTAATTTATGCCAATCTATCATAAATCTTCAATGAATTGGGTTATTTAAAGTGTATATATAGTACTATCTTTGGTCCACAGAGGTATACCTGGCTTTATTTTGTTACTTTTCAATTTTCACATGTGTTTTAACTGTTCTCCCTGGCCACATAATGTGCTTTTTAAAAAGCAAAGATTCTAGTAATGTTTCACCCATGCTGTTGTTTTATTATTATTGTCACTACCTTTAATTTTGAAACTCTAAACGCTAAATTAGCTCACATTATCATATGGGATCTATGAAAAATACATTGCAATCTATTGTTGTAAATATAGCATTACCGTAAATACTGACACTATTGGTGTATAATCATTTAGATAAAATTATGTTATGATAAAACTACATGTCACTTAAGAATGAAGCAAAAGCTGTTTGGTGAGACACTGAACATTTGATTGTGGTAATTCATAGTACCTTGATTATGCATGAAGATGATAAACAAATTAAAGATGAAGGAAGTGCTATTTTGACTTAATGGCTCTCCAAAGGTTATATTCAAATAATTATGCTTCATTTGTAGATTGATAAAATAATTAAGTTAACAAAATGAGGCCCTAAAATTGTTTTAGAAACCATGACTATAACAACAATTATCATGTTAACAAACAATAATAACAATTATTATTGCTACTAGTACCACCATTTGTTGAACCCCTGCTTTGCACCATTCATTGGGTCAGTCAGGAAAGTACATTCTTTATTTCTTTTAATCCTCACAATAACATAATGTAATATAATGTATATCCTCATTATACATACAGAGAACAGTTTCTCGGTTTTCTTTTGTGGAACCGCATCTCCTCCATTGTTAATCCATATGGGTTAGGTGGGGTTGCTCTAGCCCCAGTTCCAGAGGGGACAACAAGGCTTAGGACTGGCCAATTTGAGAATCTCATCCCCTGGCTGCAACGTTTGCTTTAAGGGAACAACTGGGTTCAAGTTGAGCCGGTTAAGATTTCCCCAAGATTATTTCTGGAGCTGTTGTTATTTTCAGTAACAGTATGGCCTATGTCAGACAAGATCATAGCAAGATAAGATTGGTCATTCAGGATGGGAGATCCAATTGCTGGAGATAGCACTTGTGTTCCTGTGTCTCTAAAGTTATGATGGAAGGGTGGAAACATTCGTGGCCACACCTGAGAGTTGCTCCTGTCATTCATAAGGGCCACATGAAGTAGACTTTATATGGTTATCTGCTTTAGCCTCATACTAAGCCCCAAATCAGTGAAATCGTGGTTTTTATATGCTTGCTTATATTTTTCCTTATACACATTAAGGTGAACACATAACCATTAAGAAAATTGTATCTATGTACCACCTAAAATAATTTCATGTCTTTCAGTGGTCACTTACCATGTTGTAGGAACTATTGGATTAGAGAAGATAGTGAATCATCTGGTGGTGTGGAGGATTCTGCTCCTGTTTGTGCATTTGTATTTAAAGTCCTATGTATACACTTAGATTGTAACAGCTTCCTCCCCCCCCCCCCAAATTAAAAAAGCCACCATGAGGGGCGCCTGGGTGGCGCAGTCGGTTGGGCGTCCGACTTCAGCCAGGTCACGATCTCGCAGTCCGGGAGTTCGAGCCCCGCGTCAGGCTCTGGGCTGATGGCTCGGAGCCTGGAGCCTGTTTCCGATTCTGTGTCTCCCTCTCTCTCTGCCCCTCCCCCGTTCATGCTCTGTCTCTCTCTGTCCCAAAAATAAACGTTGAAAAAAAAAAAATTAAAAAAAAAAAAAAAAAAGCCACCATGAGCAATTAGGGGGGAGGGTAGGAAAGCACACCTAGAAGAAGCAATATTTTAGATTGTACTTGAACTCATATTTTGAGCCAACAGGGATATGAAGCAGTTATAAGGTGGTCCCTTTTTGCATATTTGATAATGTTTTTTTCTCTCGTAGTGCATACCATTTCTCTGGAGCCTTTTCTATAGCTCTGGGCAAAAAGAGGTTATAGCCCAAAGGCTCCCAAGTTAGGATATCTTTCTTTCACTTCCTGTTCAAATACAACTTTTGCTTTTGTTTCCTTCTGTTTATTCTTACAGGTTAGGCTGTAAGGTCTGTGAGGTTAGGCTCAGGTCTGTTTGGTTTACTACCATATCCGTAGTACCATGCCAGTGCTCAGCACAGAGTAGGGACTCAATGAAAATTTGTTGAATGAATGAATGAATGAATGAATGAATGGACATATTAATACAAAGGCTTATCAGGTGAGCAGGTCATATGTCATTGATGGTGGAACTAAGGCAAGAAGTTAGGATGTGTCTTTAATGGCCTATAATCAGTGACCAAATTGGGACTTGTATCTTTTACCCCTTTATAGTGTAGCTCCCTGAAATACACTTGTTGAATATATATTATTTGTTGAATAAGTTACTGAAACAGTAATACATGTTGTTCTCAGTAAACACACTCAGACTTTGTTGGATAGAAGAGAAACATTTTATTTCATTAAAAATAATTTTTTTAAGAAGAAGAACATTTTAAAGAGTGACATACTGCCTTTGCAGCTAGTGTTGTTAGGAACTAGCTGGAGTGGGGGGGAGGTGTAGGAATGAGGGGGAGAGAGTGGGCAGATTTAAAATGACTTAAATATCTTAGAAGTAATTGAACATATTGTGTATCAATGAGAGTAATTTAATGATGGAATAGCAGTGTATGCCTTAAACCAGCTCACAGACCAGTTTTTGTCTTTGTCATAAAATGTGATTAATAAGAAACTTGTTTCATGCTGGAAAATGCTTCTTGTGAAATCTATATTTTGTTACACAATGCACCAAAACATTTGTGTCTATTTACCTTGAAAAAAATCCCCTTCAGAGATAGCATGCGGAGAGGAGCCATCTGTTCAGGATTACACTTCTAAATTGTTGTTTCTCTGAACTCACTGACTCTGTATATGTTAGCTGAAAAAATAAGGACCATTTTCCCATTCGTTTATCAACACTATGGTAAGAATGTATGCGTATTCTAGAATGCATTAGTAACTGTTAATTGGCTATTGAATAACATTAAACTGGGACCCCTGAAGTCTCTGTATTCAGTTGCCGACTGTTTGTACTGTACCATCAGACTTTGAAACAAGTCACTGAATGTATCTTACCTTACAGTATATGATAGACATGTAAAGAACTAAAGACCAACAACCCGAGCTGAAAGAACACATTTTGCATAAGGCAAATGGAAATGATTGTGGATCAGCTATGAGGTTTTTTCCGGTTACTTGATTTGATGAAGTTTCTTATCTTCAAGGTCACCCTCCTATAAAGAAAGCAGAGTTAACATCTGAATTTCAAAGAAAATTAATCACTTCTTCTGAAAGCTGTCCAATTACTCTGTTAGAAGGTATCATTATTAAGAAATTAAAACACAAGTGCCAGTACTTTCTTCCTAAGATTTGATTGGCATGGAGAACCTTCTGCATTCTATTCTATGGTTTGGCTTTTGTGACCTTGGACACATCTAACCTTTTAAAATTCATCTAAAACATGTGGCCTAGAGGTTTGTTTGGGTTTAGAAATACTTTGACATTTTTTGATTAAGTGGTGAGGGGGACAGAAGCTTAAGGAGGCTTGGAGGCTAATGAAATTCTCCTCTGGAAGATCAAGGTACATTTTATTCTTGGATCATTTACTTATTCACCAACATTTATTGAATACCATGTACCTGACCATGACTAGTACCCCTCCACTGTCCCCCTGGTATTGTGCTATCAGATGATGTTTCTGAGAACACAGCAAAAGGCTTTTACTTTCCGTATGGAACGTGAGTACATGGTGGTCATTTGCCAGGACCTCCATCCTGCTGTATAGGTGAGAGTAGAATGTTCTGCCCCCATCCCCCGTATATGATGAGTACTTTACCATACACTGCTTTTTGCTATTAGATGTTTCACAAGCATTTGTTATTAGAAGGTAAGCTCCTTGAAGGAGGAAATCATGGCTTATTTTTCCTCTATTTCTCTACTAAGTATAAAACAATAGTGAGGAATTCTTTACCAGGGAGTCCATGGATGGGTAGGCTTCACAGAACTTGTGAGTCCTCTGATATTGCAAGAATTATTTTTGCATGTTCAGCTTTCTGTGAAAAGGGTTTATCATTTTCATCAGATTCTCAAAGCAGTTAGTGGCTCAATGGCTAGTCACTAGAGGATAACTACTCTAATGGGCTTTAGATGAATACTTGAATGGTAGAAACTACAGGAAGACAGATATGACCTCAATGTATGAGAAACTGTTGTCATGGTTGGAAGGCATGCTTGGTGGTGGCTGTCCATTCCCCAGCACTGGAGATGTTTAGTTGGATAACCCATCAGTGATAATACTGTTGGAATGTTGATCTACTCTTTCTGCTGTATTCTTTGATTAATACTAATTTTCATTAGAGAATACTTCTAGTTTTTCACACTTCCCTGTGACCCTCCATATCCATCTTTGTGTGACTCACTCGTTAGACTATTTTTACACCTAAGGAATCTTTTTGACAGATAACCAGAGGCCTACAAATCAAGCCATGAGAGTTACGACCCTAAGAATATGTGCGAAATACTGAACAGCGGGTAGGAAACTCGGCATGAACTCTAGAAAATAAAGACAAGGTGGCATGATTTTTGAGTTAAGGATAGAAGAATCAGAAGAGCAGTTGACAAGCAGGTCAACACAGTTGCGAATACATTAAACAGAATAGGATTTAATTGAGTACTAAATTGGGCTAGTTACCTTTCAATTTAGGCCTCTGAGCCGTTTCAGTTTGTGCTATAATTTTGCTACGTTTATTCAAAGAAATTAGGACAGTGCAGATCCAGAGATGAGTTTCAGAAGTGCAAAGTGGTAAAAACACATTCATTTTGAAGTATGTACATATACAAATCTGTTCATGAATGTATACCTGTGTGTGATAACATTTTCACACCTCGATATCTATGGGTATATGGATCTATCCACATGAATACATTAACCCACGCATATACCAGATGTAAGCAAGATTAAATATTGTATCTAATGGAACATTTTTACTTGCAGAGAAATGGACTATTTCCAAGCAAATATCCAATGAGCAAGAGGAACATTTTATGTAATATATTGATTGATGCCTCTTTCAGTGTTAATGTCACAAAACTTCACAGGATGTATAGAACTGAATATAGGCAGAACCCTATACTGACAGTCTCATACCAGGAGATATGCTGACAATATACCAGGAGATGGTCTAAGTGAGAGAATTCCCAACTATATCCATTATAATCTGAAGGAAACTGGCCATACTACATGCTCCAGTTTTCCTCTGAGAGGTGTGTTGTTAAATTGTAATCACCAAGAGCTCCAGTCCCGGTTTGTTGGGTTGGGCATGGGGCCCTTTAATTAAATGTTTCCTCAGAATGCTTTCTGGTGATCCCCTGAGCCGGCTGTTTTGTTTACTCTTTAGTATTGTACAAAGTCTCACTTACCATCCTTTAGCTTGTGCATTTTTGATGAGTATGGTATTACTATTTTTATGTACATTTGGAGACTCCTTTGAGGAATGTAGGGGCACATAGAGAGAAAGAGATCATGGTGAGCTTCTTCCTTTACTTCATCCATCCCCCAATCTTGCAGGGACCAGTATAAGGCTGTACCTATAAAAGCTAACTGATTTGCCAAGTGTTTTTGCTCCGAAGGGACATCACCTATTTTTAGCAACAAAGAAGTGTTAGGAAGGGGAGGAAAGCATACCTCAGAAGGACGGATCTGAAATGAAGCCCAGAATATTGAGGAGAGTGGAGTGGAAAAACAAAAGAGTGCCTAGTGAAAGGTCGCTGAAGCAGAGTACAGATCTCATGTTATGGGTGGTTGTAGGAAAACCTCAATTAAGAGTTCTGTTAATAGAGAATTGGGGAAATGTTATTAAAAAGTTCTCTTAGCCAGTCTAATAAAGGAAATCAGGACGTGGCAAGCTGAACTGGTTGTTTAATTTGTTCCGTAATCTGTATTTTTTTTTAGATTGAAGCAAACTATCCACACATGTATTGAGCAAGTGTACTTGTACAAAGCATTGTGCTAGGAAATGTGTGTGAAGAGTAGGAGGGTGGTATTTACACAATATAGGATGAGTGCATGTTCTCCAAAAATACATGAGAAACTATGTGTTAAAAACTGTGTGGCATGTTTTTTTGTATATTATACCATTTAATCTTTAAAACAATTATTAGGAATTAAAACAATTCTTATTTTACAGATGAACAACGTGAGACTCAGAGAAGTTAAGTTCTTCCCTCCCTCCCTCCTTCTCTTCCCTTCTTCTTTTTTTCTTCTTTCTTTCAACAAGGTTAAACTCAAAAGGTTAATAGAATATGGTGCTTTTCTTCCAGGGTTTCACTCTTTCTGCAGGCAGCAGAACCATAGATATGTAATAAGTGCTATAGTAGAGGTATGAACCTAGTAATATAGGAGTTCAGAGGATTATGCTTGGTAATATCAGAGAAGGCTTCCTGGAAGTGGTAATATTTGAGTGGAGTCTTAAAGGATGAGAAGGAGTACATCTCACAGATAAGGAAGATGAGGCAACAATAACAGTGTGACAGACACTGCTGGCTGCCCAGTCAACACCCATTACACTCTTTCTTTTTTTTCTTTTCCTAAACTTTTTTTTAAATGCTTATTTATTTTTGAGAGAGAGAGAGAGAGAGAGAGAGAGAGAGAGAACACGTGCCAGAGTTCAAGCAGAGGAGGGACAGAGAGAGAGAAGAAGACACAGAATCCAAGGCAGGCTCCAGGCTCTGAGCTGTACGCACAGAGCCCAATGTGGGGCTTGAACTCACGAACTGTGAGACCATGACCTGAGCCAAAGTCAGCTGCTTAACCAATTGAGCCACCCAGGTGCCCCCATTACCTTCTTTCTTAATGGAAGAGCTGACATTTTGCTCAGGTGTCTTCTCCCTCCCACTGACCTATCCCTACATTCAGGAGTAAGTGCTGATTGGTTTAAGCCAATTAGGGTAGGTCCATTACTCTTGTTTGATTAGCTTAGGGGTGGGCATACCAACCAGTTTGGACCAATCATATATAAAAGGAAATCTGTTTGAGGGGCTTTAGGAAATGTGTCTTGCTCTTAAGAGGAAACACTAGAAGAGATTGCCCTTTTTTTGTCTCTAGTTGTTGCTGTGCTTGGAAGGGATGCTGAAAACTACTGCAGCCATCTTATGACTATACAGGGAACCAGTCTGAGGACAAATCAAGTTTTCTGAGGATGGCAAAACAAAGAGAGAAAAAGACCATGGTCTTTGATGACATTGTTGAGTTGCTGGACAACCATCTCTGATTTTCAACTTCCTGTTACGTGATATTGTAATTGTCCTTGTTCTATCAGCCAGTTTGAACTGGAGCCTCCTGCAGTGGCATCCTTACTGATAACAGAGCAGATGCAAAGGCCTGGGGCTTAGAGAGGCAATAGGGCACTTAGAAATTGCCAATAGTTCATCGCAACTGAAATGTAGGGTGTTCTGGAGTGGAGAGTGAGGTGATGGCTAGAGATAAGGTGAAATAATAGATAGTAGTCAGATCATGAAGGCCTTAGAGGTGAGAATCAGGCATTTTGACTTTATGTCACAGATAATGAGGAGACATCGAAAAGTTTTAAGCAAGGTAATGGTATAATTAGATTTGTGGTTTGGAAGCATCCTGTAGCAGATTGAAGAGGGTAAGATATCAAGGTCATTCAGCTCAGGAGCAAATGGATTCCCATGAAGATTGGTCTCTCTCCCTTATCCATTCCATTTTAGCTTGGAAAGATAGAGGTTAAGAAAATATGCACAAAGTGGAATATTGGAGGCAGACAGTAAGTGCTTCAGGATTTCAAATCAAATAAGATTATGTTGGGGGTCATGGAGAGTTTCAAAGAGGGGGTTGGATTTGGTCATGTGATGAGAAAGACACTTCCCCTTTGCTGTATTCTTTGAAAAAACCCATAGCCCCAGTCTAACCATGAGAAAAGATATCAGACAAACCCAATTTGAGGAAACATTCTACAAAAACACCTGACCAGTACTCCTCAAAGCTGCCAAGGTCACCAAAAGGAAAGAGACACTGAAGAACTGTCACAGACCAGAGAAGTTTTCACAGATCAGTCACGTGACAACCGAATGCAATGTATTCTCCTGGACTAGATCCTAGCACAGAAAAGAAGACACGAATGAAAAAACTGGTGAAATCCAAGTAAAATTTAGAGTTTACTTAGCACTAATTTACCACTGTTGGTTTCTTAATTTTGACAAACTAACCACGAAATAACAAGAAGCCCCTGAAACTGGGTGAGGATACACTGTCACTGCTATCTTTGCAACCTTCCCATAAATCTAAGATTATTCCAAAATAAAAAATTTGTTTAAAAACCATATATCCTTCATGAGAAGTTATGAGGATTGAATGAAAATATATATTTAAAGCAGCTAGGACAGTGCTTGACACATAGTAGGGCTTCAAATGTTCTGAAACTATGATTGTCAAATTTAAAGTGTATAAAAATCACCTCGAGGGGCGCCTGGGTGGCTCAGTCGGTTGAGCGTCCAACTTCAGCTCAGGTCATGATCTCACAGCTCGTGAGTTCGAGCCCCACGTTGGGCTCTGTGCTGACATCTCAGAGCCTGGAGCCTGCTTCAATTTCTGTGTCTCCCTCTCTCTCTGCCCCTAACACACTCGCATTCTGTCTCTGTCTCTCTCAAAAATAAATAAACATTAAAAAAAATCACCTCAAGGTGTTTTGTTAGAAATGCAAACAAATCCTAGGACCTCAGTCTCAGAGATTCTGATTTAGTAGGTCTAGAATAGAGCTCAGGAATAAGAATTTGTAGTAGGTGCCCTCTAGGGATCTTGACATGAGACTTGCTCCTAGTGACCATGGGGATTCTGGGGTGAGAGCTGTTCATTTCCCCAAGGAGGAAAATAATGGAGATATAAATGCCTGCCCTATTTACCTCAAATGGGTTGAAGGGAGGAAAAGGGGGAAAATGTAGGAGCAAGCACTTCAAAAACTATAAGTTATAATTTAAATCATTACAGATTAATTTGGGATGAAAGAGAGGTCTGATTAGGTAGCCATTTAATAATAAGAGCAGTGTGGCTGAAATCTAATTTTTATTCACTTCAGCCACCTAAAATTATTCAGCTGCTTTTCCTGCTGAAGCACTTAGATGACCCATAGGACAAAGGCACAGTTCAACCCCTTCAATTACAGAAAAGCTAACTGAAGCTGAGAGAAGAGATGTGACTGGTTCAAGGTCACAGAGCTAGTTACTAAAAGAATGGATCAGAACACACTGGTTTTTTTCCAGCTTTATTAAAGTGTAACTGACAAATACAAATTGCATATATTTAAGGTATACAAGTGATGTTTTGATATATGCACACATTGGGAAGTGATAACTACAATCAAGCTAATTAACATATCCATCACTTCACATGGTTACCATCTTTTTTTGTGTGTGGTGAGAACACTCAAAGATTTACCCTCTTAGCAAATTTCAAATATACAATAGAGTCTTGTTAACTATAGTCACCATGCTGTACATTACATCCCCAGAATTTATTCATCTTGCATAACTGAAACTTTGTACCCTTTGGCCAACATCTTCCCATTTTCCCCTCTCCTTAGCCCCTGGCAACCACCATTCAATTCTCTGCTTCTATGAGTATGACTATTTTAGATTCCCCATATAAGTGAGATCATGAGTATTTGTCTTTCTGTGTTTGGTTTATTTCACTTAGTATAATGTCCTCCAGTTTCATCCATCTTGTCACAAATGGCAGGATTTCCCTCTTTTTTAAGGCTAGATAATGTTCCAGTGTGTGTGTGTGTGTGTGTGTGTGTGTGTGAACATTTTCTTTATCCATTCATCTATTGATAGATACTTAGGTTGTTTCAATGTATGGGCTATTGTGAATGGTGCTACAGTGAACAGCGGGGTGCACCTATTTCTTCGAGATAATGATTTCATTTTCTTTGGACATGTAGCTAGAAGTGGAATTGCTGCATCATTTTTGAGAAACCTCCACGCTCTTTTCCATAGTGGCTGTACCAGTTTACATTCCTGCCAATAGTGCACAAGGGTAGAAGCCACTCTCGCAAGCTATAGTTCAAGTTCTTTCTGCTATCAGATGATCATTGGATGCCACAGACTTTTCATGTGGACTCTGGAAAAAAGAGAAAGGATGTCTGACTTATTGAGGAGGATGCCATAAGTTTGTTTACCTAAGTTTTGATGACAGGTTTGCTCTTTGCTCACTGTGCTCTAGAATAACTTCTCACTTCAGCTAGAGTGAAAAAGGATCATCTGAATAGGAAAATGACCGTTTGTGGATGGTCTTCAGTCATGCCCAGTGTCCACAGTCTCAGCCATGTCAGCATGCTCATCAACCTGAAAACGCTCACCAGGCTTTCAGAATTCTGGCTGACACAGCAGGCATCCCCTGCCGCCCTGGCTCAGCTTAACCACATTGCCATGGGCACACTGCTTCTAACTCTGCCGCTCCAAGCTAGCGTGTAACCCCAGGCTGCTACTAGGAAAAATAGAAACTGAGGCATATCACTGTGTGTCTTCCCCATTTATCTAACTTGATATAAGATCAATCAGGTGTAAATTAAGGTCATCCTCTCAGCACGTTTTGCCTTACGCCTCTGCTCACACTGACTCTTCCTGGGCTGTGCTCTGAGAAGTAGGGATGGGCATACCCACCTGTGCTCCCCAAGGCTGTCTATGAGTCATTCCTTGGGGTTTTAATTCCAAGATGGCAGGGCAGAAAATAGACTTTTACTAAGTCTCCACTTTCTTGCTTTCCCCCACCCCCGGATGCCTTCTCCCAGCTCAGAAAAGGCTTTGGCTTCCACCTTATATACTAGGAAATGCCATTACATTATAAATTATATCCTTCCTACACTGTTACTTATACTCCATGTTTTGGGCCTACAAATGCTTTTTTAAAATAACAAATCCTGGCTCTTGCAAATGAAATAAAGCTGGAACTGTAACAGTTTCCTTCTCTGGAATAATCTTTACTTAAGAACCTATCATAAAAAAAAAAAAAAAAAAAAAAAAAAGAACCAATCATGAAATCCAGAAGTTAAAAACTGAAGAAGAAGGGCAGGGAGTGATGCGCTGGATTGAAAACAGCGAGATTAGGTTAAAATGTGCATTTTGAATGATGAAACCCCTCAGCCTTCTTCCTTATCTGTTTACCTTCTCTCAAGAAGCTACAGGAGGATGTGCTCCACCACAAAGAGTGACTGACCGAGAAAGAGAATGTTGGGGATTCGGGAAGCAGCCTTAGGATGGTGCTGAAGGAAGATCCAGGGTGACAGCCATATGTTTAGGCCTAGAAAGCAACCAGTCCAGACTAGAAGGGAAGGTGGAGGGCTCCAGGGTAAAAATGATCCTCTTCTTGCTTTCACCAAATGAAAAGTTGAATTCAGTTGCTCTTAAAGGGTATGGGAAGATCTAGCCACTAGAACAACACAACAACAATAAAAATCTTAGCCAGTTCTGAGGAAGGGCAATTATTGGCTTCAGAGAAAAAAAGTTGCACGGAGAAAGAGGTAATCATAGTCAAGGGCATAACTCAGCAATAAACAATATTTAAATGTTTAATAATGTCAAGTCTGACTCTTGCTTTGATTAAAAAAGAACATATGGAATATACTTATGATAGAAAAATGAGGAAGGTAAGAGGACGGTGGATGTAAGTGAGCTGTATCCTCACCAAAATAGTGTGGTAAGTCAATGGTTGGTGTCCAAAAACCATGAATCAAGACATGGCACTTTAAGCACATTTTTTAGAAAGCTGAAGATGACCACAAAGAGAAACAGCTGAAATAGTTGAAAGTACTTGCCATTGGAGGATGGAATATAATCCCCGATTTTTGTATGGTTGTTTTCAGCAACACTCTCTCTCCAACAAAAAGTAAAATCCACCTGGAAGTTTGTTTAGAAACCAATGCATTGTGTGTTTAAAGGCTGAAACGAACAACTCAGGTAACAGCAGATGCTGGCAAGGATGCAGAGAAAGAGGATCTCTTTTGCGCTGCCGGTGGGTATGCAAACCGGTGTGGCCACTCTGGAAAACAGTGTGGAGGGTCCTCAAAAAATTAGAAATAGAACTACCCTATAACCCAGCAATTGTACTACTAGGTGTTTACCCAAGGGATACAGGTGTGCTGTTTCAAAGGGACTCATGCATCCCAATGTTTATAGCAGCACTGTCAACAATAGCCAAAGTATGGAAAGAGCCCAAATGTCCATCGATGGATAAATGGATAAAGGAGATGTGGTATATATACATATATATTATATATATATATATTATACATATATATGTATACATGTATGTATATAATATATATGTATATATACATGTATACACATATATACATGTGTACATAAATATACACTTATACATGTATAATATTACATATATGTATAATATATACATATAAATGTATGTACGTTTGTATATAAATGTATATATGTATATATATCATATATACACATATACATATATATTTTATATATATATAAAATGCAATAAAAAGAATGAAATCTTGCCATTTGCAACTATGTGGCTGGAATTAGATGGTATTATGCTAAGCGAAATTAGTCAGAGAAAGACTAATATCATATGACTTCACTCGTATGAGGACTTTAAGATACAAAACAGATGAACATAAGGGAAGGGAAGCAAAAATAATATAAAAACAGGGAGGGGGACAAAACATAAGAGACTCTTAAATACAGAGAACAGAGGGGTTGCTGGAGGGGTTGTGGGAGGGGGGATGGGCTCAATGGGTAAGGGGCGCTAAGGAATCTACTCCTGAAATCGTTGCATTAGCATTAGTTGCATGCTAACTAACTTGGATGTAAATTTAAAAAAAGAAAAGAAAAGAAAGAAAGAAACTTGAAAAAAAAAAAAAAAAAAGGCTTGAACTAGCAAAAAAACAAACACGAACAAACCAAGGCACTTCAAACTGCATCTAAATCAATCTGATACTTCACTTGGTTCAAGGCCCCTGATTTACTTCTTACCTAATCTTGGAAGACTTTGGGGAGACAAGGTGTTCACATGTACCGTCATCTGCACCCTCATCTCACTGACATGCCAACCTTTCTAGAGTTGAAAAGAAGCTGTAACTGACAGACACTGACTGTAAGCTTGTGCTGATACCATCTTCTTCCTACTTGAAGTTTTGGCAAAGTCTTTCTCTTTTTACCTCAAACCTACGATATTTTGTGGAAGTCTGCACCATGATACTATTTCCAAAGATTCGTGACATAGACCACTGAACATATGGAGTTCTAGCAGCTCTTAATTGTGAATGATAAAATAGCAACTAATTTTGTTGATTCATATTTACTTAGAGTGCATCGTAAACACAATTAACTATCTTCGATACAATACTTAATTGGCAAAATTGTTACACTTGAAAAAGCCATATAGTTTGTGACTAAATCCAGTGATTCCATCTCAATGCCCCCTTGTGTATATGTTGACTGAATTTTGCTTCTCAATGTATGCAGCGAAAACAGCTCTGATGACTGAGTAGATGTTTCAGTGCAGTATCCCACCATGACCACATTTATTCGATGCACTTAACTTTTGTATTGGTATCACGAAATTCAGTCTGCAGAGTAGTGATCTCATCTTTTTTAAAAAATGTTTTTATTTATTTTTGAGACAGAGAGAGACAGAGCATGAGCAGGGGAGGGGCAGAGAGAGAGGGAGACACATAGAATCTGAAGCAGGTTCCAGGCTCTGAGCTGTCAGCACAGAGCCCGACGCAGGGCTCAAACTCACAGATGGTGAGATCATGACCTGAACTGAAGTCGGAAGCTTAGCCAACTGAGCCACCAAGGGGCCCCAGTGCTCTCATCTTTTATGTTACACTTGTCCTTGTTTACGGTCACTTAAGGGTTTGTATCTTGCACTTCTCTTTGAAGATTCCTACCAGAGCACTTCGCTATTGTCATTTTCAGAAGTTCCCTTTGGTCAACTTCCTCTGCCTTCTCTTCCCCCTCTCCCAGAGCTTCATTTCAGTCTCCTAGTCTTGGTGAGCTCTTCTCTGACGTCTCATTAGCATTTTCCCTAGAATTTCTCAAGTTTTTCACATGTTAGCAATTTTTACTTGTCTTCAAAAATTTTAAATATTTGATTAGGTAGCTAAATATTAAGAATACATAAATTTTTGATACACATAAGATTAGTAAAAATACTTTTGTGTACTCTATTCGATTTTCAGGGGTGCTACATTTTAATGTTACCTAGTAGAAATTCTAAGCTGACTTTGTAAGATTAAGTAAATAAAATCCTGGAAATGTATATAATTCTTTTTTTTTTTTTAATTTTTTTTCAACGTTTATTTATTTTTGGGACAGAGAGAGACAGAGCATGAACGGGGGAGGGGCAGAGAGAGAGGGAGACACAGAATCAGAAACAGGCTCCAGGCTCTGAGCCATCAGCCCAGAGCCTGACGTGGGGCTCGAACTCACGGACCGCGAGATCGTTACCTGGCTGAAGTCAGACGCTTAACCGACTGCGCCACCCAGGCGCCCCTGTATATAATTCTTATAGTTACCTATTACCTGTCAATGTAGTATTTATAAATTAACAGTTATGGAATTTCACTTGACTAATGAATGCTGGCATAGTCTGGAATGAACATGTGAAAGCCATCTCAGATTTTCTGATGGATGGATGGATAGGGAAAAAATTATAGGTAAGTAACTACATAGATTGGTACATAGATTAGTCTGAAGTTTTGGCTTTCTCCCCTCCAAATGTTCTTAAGTTACCCCTTCAGTGATATGGAAAGCTAACAATGCCAGAAAGCTGAGTTCTCTAATTTGTACATTTTTATAGGAATGTAATATTTCAGGAAAATAAAACATTTGAAAATGGGAACTTACAAATAGATTCAAGAGTGGTTATTTATTTTACAAAAAGATTTACCCAGTGTCCTTATTTAAAGAACATTAGATCTCTTGTAATATGCAAGACTTACTAGTCTTGTATTTGTGTTACTCTCGTAGTTTTCATTGGGAGTGATATCTTTTGTCCTTACTAAATTGTTGACTGCCAGCAATTCCAGAGATCAAGTTGAATACAAAATGAATTTAAAAATACATATTTACTGGGGTGTCTGGGTGGTTCAGTCTGTTGAGTGTCCAGCTCTTGATTTTGGCTCAGGTCATGATCTCGCAGTTCCTGTGTTTGAGCCCTGCGTTGGGCTCTGTGCTGACAATGGGGAGCCTGCTTGAGATTCTCTCTGCCCTTCCCCCACTCTTTCTGTCTCTGCCACTCAAGATAAATAAATAAACATTTAAAAAATACATATTTGGGGCGCCTGGGTGGCGCAGTTGGTTAAGCGTCCGACTTCAGCCAGGTCACGATCTTGCGGCCCGTGAATTCGAGCCCTGCCTCGGGCTCTGGGCTGATGGCTCAGAGCCTGGAGCCTGTTTCCGATTCTGTGTCTCCCTCTCTCTCTGCCCCTCCCCCGTTCATGCTCTGTCTCTCTCTGTCCCAAAAAAAATAAATAAACGTTGAAAAAAAAATAAAAAAAAAAATACATATTTACGGAGGTGCTTGGTACAGCATTTTACTGACTGTGCACTGACCTTCTTTCTGACAAGTCCTAGGAGATGAAACATGGCAACACTACTGACTATTTATAAAACCATTTTATCAAATTAAAGTTTACTTGAAAAACAAACATGTTTTTTATTTTAATTAAGGTTTTGTTAAATATGAGGAAAAGTATATAGAATATAGCAAAAACCAATTAACACATATCAGATTTAATAAATATTAAAATGCTGTCATATTTTCTTATGAAATGTTAAGGGGTACCCCTGGCTTATTTTCCTTTCCTACTTAGAAATAACCACTGTGGTTAGAGAGGGAGGGAGCCAAAGCATAAGAGACTCTTAAAAACTGAGAACAAACTGAGGGTTGATGGGGGTGGGAGGGAGGGGTGGGTGGGTGATGGGTATTGAGGAGGGCACCTTTTGGGGTGAGCACTGGGTGTTGTATGGAAACCAATTTGACAATAAATTTCATATTTAAAAAAGAAAAAAGAAATAACCACTATCCTGAAATTGGTGTGTATGAGTCACTCAATGTTTTTGTGTTTTTTAAAAGTTGTATAAATATCATAAATAATATATTCTATGGTTTTGTGTTTCAAATTTTTAAATAATTGGTACCATGCCATATAAATCCTTTTGCAGTTTTCATTTCCTATTTAGCATTAGGTTTTGGAGATTTATCCTTGGAGATAGAGTTCATTCATTTGAACTGATATGTAGAATCTATTGTATACACTAAGCCATTTATTTATCCCTTCCCTCTCCAAAGATGCCAAGATTGTTTCCACGTATTTTGGTATTACAAATAGTGCCATGTTAAACGTCCTTATATATTTATCCTTGTGCACTTGGGCAAGAGTTTCTCCAGAGCAGTGGCTCTCAAACTTGGGCATGCATCACAATCACCTTGATATCTTATTAAAACACAAATTGCTGGCTCTGGAACGGTATACACTCCATCATAGTACAGAAGCTGTTAAATCCAGGCTTCCATAGCTAAGAGCTCCAGATCCATGCCACTTCTGTCATGATTTGTATTAGCCAAATGTATCTCCACATGTTGCCTTTTTGCCCATCTAATTGAGATTAATGTACAATGTATCATGTAACCCAGGACTCTTGAATCTGAAAGGGAGCATTATTACTTTTTTTTCTTCCAAGATTTTATTTAAATTCAAGGTAGTTAACACATAGCATATAGTGTAGCATTGGTTTTAGGAGTAGAATTTAGTGATTCATCACCTACGTATAACACCCAGTACTCATCACAAGTGCTGTCCTTAATGCCCATCACCCATTTAGCCAGTCCCCCCACCCACTGCCCCTCCAGCAACGCTCAGTTTGTTTTCTAAAGTTAAGAGTCTCTTATGGTTTGCCTCCCTTTCTGTTTTTACTTTATTTTTCCTTCCGTTCTCCTACGTTCATCTGTTTTGTTTCTTAAATTCCACGTGAGTGAAATCACATCGTATTTGTCTTTATTTCTCTTAACATAATACACTGCAGTTTCATCCAGGTTGTTGCAAATGACAACATTTCATTCTTTTTGATGGCTGAGTAATATTCCATTGTATATATGTATGTATATATACATATTCCACTTTATATATATATATATATATATATATATATATATATACATATGTACATATGTATACATATATATGTATATGTAGATATATACACATACATACCACATCTTATTTATCCATTCTTCACTTGATGGACATTTGGCTCTTTCCATACTTTGGCTATTTTTGGTAGTATAAACATTGGGGTGCATGTGCCCCTCCTAATCAGTATTTTTGTATCCTTTGGATAAATATCTAGTAGTGCAATTGCTGGGGCATAGGATAGTTCTATTTTTAAGTTTTTGAGAAAACTCAATATTGTTTCCCAGAGTGGCTGCACTAGTTTTCATTCCCACCAACAGTGTAAGGAGGATCCCCTTGCCAACATCTGTTGTTTCCTAAGTTAATAATTTTAGCCACTCTGAAAGGTGTGAGGTGGTATCTCATTGTGGTTTTGATTTATATTTCCCTGATGATGAGTGATGTTGAGCATGATTTTATGTGTCTGTTAGTCACTTGTAGGTCTTCTTTGAAGAAATGGCTGTTCATGTCTTCTGCCAATTTCTTAGCTGGATTATTTGTTTTGGGGGCATTGAATGTGATAAGTTCTTCATAGATGTTGGGTACTAGCCCTTTATCAGATATGTCATTTGCAAACATCTTCTCCAATTCTGTAGGTTGCCTTTTAGTTTTGTTGATCATTGCTTCACTGTGCAGAAGCTTTTTATCTTGATGCAGTTCCAATAGTTCATTTTTGCTTTTGTTTCTGAAAGGGAACATTATTAATCATTATAACATGACACCCTACTCATCACCCAATTTTGGATGAAATCATCTTGTGAGTGCCTCTAATCGGAAAAATCTGATTGGGAAAATGTGTAATTTAACAAATCTATACCTAACAGGGAAGGAGTCTTTCTTTAGGAAGGTACACTTACTCTATTCAGAAATATCAAAATCAGCTGAAAGCCTTCAAAAATTTTTGAGCAAGCCTACTTAACAATGATTACTTTGTAATTATTTTAACTTTTTTTTTTCTGTCTTATTCCATTAGCTAGGACCACCAGAAGAGTGTTGAACAGTTGTGATACCAATCACTTTTTCTCTTCTTTGTCTTAAAAAAATGCTTCTAAAGTTGTGTCATAATTATGATGTTTTCCGTAGTGTTTTAAAATATGTTTTGTCGCTGGGGCACCTGGGTGGCTCAGTTGGTTAAGCATCCAACTCTTGATTTTGGCTCAGGTCATGATCTTGAGGTTCGCGGTTTCAAGCCCTGCTTTGGGCTCCATGCTGACAGGGTGGAGCCTGCGTGAGACTCTTTCTGTCTCCCTGTCTCTCTGCACTTCCCTCATGTGTGCATGCTGTCTCTCTCTCAAAATAAATAAGTAAAATTTAACAATGCTTCGTCATGCTTAAGAAATTTCCTTTTATTCCTGATTTTCTGAGGGTTTTTCTTTTTATTATAACTACGTATTAAATTTAATAATGCTTTTTGTATATATAGTAAGATAATGTTTTTTTCTCTGTTAGTCTATAAATGTGTTAAAATACATTGAAAGATTTTCTAATATTAAACCAGCCTTGAATTCTGAGATAAATTCTACATTGTACGTATATGTGTGTGTGTGTGTGTGTGTGTGTGTGCGCGCGTGTGTGTGTGTGTAAAGTATAAATAGTTTTGGTGTTCTAATATCTTCTTTAAGATTTTTGCACATATGCTTATAAATGAGCTGAGTGACAAATTTCCTTTCTAATACTGCATTTTTTCAGTTTGGGTGTCAAGTTATGCTATCCTCTTTAAAATGGGTTGGGAACATTTCAATGTTTTTATTCTCTGGAAAATTTTAACATGATGATCATTGAAAGTTTGACTGTGTTCCCCTATAAAGCCATCTGGCTCGGTGTGATTTTGGGCAAGGGGTGTATATTTTTAATTATCAATTCCAATTCTTTAATGGATATAGATCTATTCAACTTCTTGATTTTCTTGATTTTGGTAAGTTATCTTTTTCTAGAGAATAATTCAAATTTTGTTATGTTTCTAGATTTACTGGCATCAAGTTACTCAACCTATTTTGTTATGATTTTTAAAAATGTCTATTGTTTTTGTGCCCCCCTTTACTTTAATATCTGTTTTATTTGTTTTCATGTTTTACCCCATGATTAGTCTTAATCACAAAATAGTTTATTTTTTTCTTTTCAGAAACAAGTTTAAGGTTTGTTTCTGTTGTTTCTTTGTTTCCCATGTAATTAATTTCTCCTTTTATATTTATTTTTTCATTCAACTAACTTTCTCCTAATCTCTTGAGTCATTAGTTTTTAATTTTTCATGTTTTATAATTTGTTCATTTAGGTGTGCTCCACACATTTTGAAATATACTCTTTTCTTTGTGAATCAGTTTTAAATATTTTATAGTTTTCATTGTGAGTTCTTCTTTTACTCATAAATTATTTAGAAGTACATTAAAAATTTCTGAATATATGAAATATTTTTAGATATTTTTTCATTATAAATTTCTAAACTTATTACATTTTGAGTAGATATCATGGTCCGTGTGACATTGTCCTTGGTGGTTTTTGAGATTTGCCTGTTTCCTAACATGTGGACAGTTTTATACATGTTCCATTCTTGTTTTTAAAAAGAATGTAAGTTTTCTAATTGTTGTATGCATTATTTTATGTAATTATCATCGTTGCAGCAAGGATATTAATTATGTTATCAAATCATTTACACCTTCAATTTTTTTGTCCTTTGATTACAGAGGCATGTTAAAAAAGCAGTCATGATTGTGGATCTTTCCTTTATCATTATAACTCTGTTTTCCCTGTATATATTTTGAAGCTATGTTATTAGGTTTATACAAGTTCAGAATTATATCTTTTAGGGAATTAATTTATTATTATTATGCATCCCTATACTGTTTTTCCCCATCTATTATTTTTTGTTTGATATTAACATAAATTTCCTTTAGTTAGCATTTGTCTGATATGTTTTCCCATCATTTATTTTTAACCTTTCTGTGTCCTTATGGTTTAGTTGTGGTTCCTAAAATCAACATCGGATTTTATTTTTAAATGCAACCTGAGTCTCACACATCCAGTATTGAAGTTCTTTCTTGTTTAATATCCATGAAATGTGACATTATTGTTATTATTGTTGGTGTTGATGTTTTACGAGCTTCTTACCTATTCATTGCTTCTTTTAGTCCATTCTTTCCACTTGGGTTCAATTTCCTTTTTTCCTTCTTTCTGAAAGTGCACCCTTAAGTAATTCCTTCAGCAAAGCTTTCTGAATGACTTGCTGTCTCACAGCAGAATTTTCTCTATTCAGTGTTCTGGGTTGGTAACAACTTACTGCTTTGCTGAGCTGGTGGGCAGAGTTTTATCAGTTTGGTCCCCATAGTTGAAGCAGTCCTTACAGGGCTTTGGCTTTATGAGGAAGCTCCTGCTTCTAGCCCAAAGCTGTATTTCCTGCCTTTATTGCCGTGCAGCTCCCAGCCTCTAGTACCTACTCTTGGATTTAATATAACTTCTTCATAATATCTCCTACAGTCCAGAAGTTCTATGTGTTTGGAATAGGAACGTTTTATTTCTGTTTAGATCACCATGACCATAGGATTGGAATCCTAAAGTTCTTTTCCAAACACATATGTTTTTATCTCTAATATGATTCTCAATTACACTATATCTTTGGCCATATTTAGGAAATTAAATACTTGGGCACTTGTTTTTTTTAAACTATTTTCTCCCATTTTTCAAGTGAAGCACCTTCTCAATGTTCAGGTATTCATACATTTTTGCTGATAACCTAAAATTCTCCCTACTCCATCCTTCAATGGCCCTCCCTTTCATACCTTTCCATTACCTTCTTATTACATGTCTGGTTTTTAAGTCATTTTCAGCTCCTCACATTGAAAAGTGATATGGAGAACATATAGTTAAGTGACTGAATGTGGCCCTCAAATACCTCCCTTTAAAAATATTTGTTAGTGTTTTTATTTTTGTAATGTTTACTTATTTTTGAGAGAGAGAGGGAGACACACAGAGAGCGAGCAGGGGAGGGATAGAGAGAGGAGCACACAGAATCTGAAGCAGGCTCCAGGCTCTGAGCTGTCAGCACAGAGTCCAACGCAGGGCTTGAACCCACCAGCTGTGAGATCGTGACCTGAGCTGAAGTCAGACGCTCAACCAGGCACCCCTAAATGTTTGTGTTTTAATAGAGGACTGGGAAATACAAAGAACGAGTAAATATTGGCATTGAAGAAGGCTATTATGAGAGATATTTGGGGAACCAATAGTCAAATATTCTCTTCTTGTGCCCATAGACCACATTACCTCACAAACTATTTTGCTATCTCTTTTTAAACATATCTCATCTTCCAAAGAACTCAGTGTCAATTCTTATGGACTTTGATGTAAATAAAACTTCAAAAGTGGGGAAGGGCCAAGATAACAACATAGGGAGCTCTGGAATAGCCTTCTTCCCACAGATGCATCTGATGTACAGCTTCACATGGAACATTTCCCTCTGAGAGAAATCCAGAAACTAGCTGAATGACTCCTACACATCAGATAACTGAGAAAATACATCAGATGAGTAGGAAAGGCCAAGACACACTCTCACCATAAACCCCACCCCTGGCACAGTGCCATACCATTGAGTGGGAAATCTTAACTCCCAGCTTCTTCCTGAGAATCTCAGGGTCTGAATTGCACATCTAGTGCCCCAGCTTTTAAGGGTCCCGCTCAAGGGTTGGGCCCTCCATACACCTATCTCTGAAAGCCAATAGGTCTTGCATCCTCAAGACCCACAGGACTATGGAAAACAAAGTAGTTTTTAACACGTGGGTGAACATTCACTATGCTGTCCCCCAGGTCTCAGCAAATACGGAGTAGGCAAAAATGCTCATCTTCCTATCTTTCCTTGAAAGAGGACTGACTAAATACCTTACCATCTGCTGCCTGAGGGTCTGGCTACTAATTTGCCTACAAATAAGGGCCAGCTGCAGTCTTCACAGAGCCTGGGGGAGTTGGTGTGCACTTTTATCGCCTTCTGCCTCAACCACTCGAATGATAAAAACCAGGTCGCCAACATCTCTTTTGAAGGAGCTTGTACACATGCCTGGCACCCCAGATTTTTCAGTTGTAGCCTGAGAGTTGGACCTCTGAATTACCTGGCTCTGATAGCTACTGGGCCTTGCATTTATGAATCCCACAGGACTGTGGCAAAGAAGCAAAGAAGTTTTTAAATGGATACAGGAGCACTCCTCCATGGCTGTACACCCAGGCTCAGTTTAGAGGGAGCAGGCAAAAATGCCCATCTCCCAGATTCTCCCTGGAGAGGTTTAACTGGTTAGTACACTTTCCTAGGTGCTGCCTGAGGGTCTGGCTTCAAATCAGCCTGCATTTTATGCTAATTGTGATCCTCCTCTTTGGAACACTGACAGGCCTTGGGACACCCTCTACTACTGGAGCCACCAAGAATGAAGACAGTAGCTCAAAAAATCACAAAGTTTTAGAGACAAGCAGGAGCTCAGGCCAGGTTGACTGACAACATTCCTTTTCTACACAAGACCAGTCTGTAAAGACTAGGAGAAGTGACTGTTTTAGCTAATGTGCAGAAACCAACACAGAAAGTAAAGGAAAATGAGAAAAGGAGGGGAATATGTTACAAACAACATAATGAGATAAATCTCCAGAAACCAATTTTAATAAAATGGAGATAATTGATTTAGCTGATAGAGAGTTCAGAATAACAGTCATAAAGATGCTTACCAAGGGCAGGAAAGCAATGGATGAGCAAAGAGAATTTCACCAAAGAGATAGAAAGTATTAAAAAGTACCAAACAGAAATCATATTGCTAAAGAGTACAAAAACTGAACTGAAAAATTTAACAGAGGAGTTCAACAACAGATTAGACAAGTGGGAGAAAAGATTAGTGAACTTGAAGACAGAGAAGTCAAATTTATCCAATAAGAGGAGCAAAAGAAAAACAAAGAAAAAGTGAAGATAGCTTAAGGGACTTATGGGACACCATCAAATAGACCAATATATGCATTATAGGAGTCCCAAAAGAAGAAGAGAGAAAGAAAGGAATAGAAGGCTTATTTAAAGAAATAATGGCTGAAAACTTACCTAACCTGGGAAGAGAAACAGACATCCAGGTCCAGGAAACCCAAATAATACCAAATAAGATGAAGGTAAAGATATCCACATCAATACATACTATAATTCAATTGTCAAAAGTTTAAGATAAAGAATCTTATAAGTAGCAAGAAAAAAAGCAACATACAAGGGAACTCCCATAAAATTATCAGAGAACTTTTCAGCAGAAACTTTGCAGGCCAGAAGGGAGTGGGATGATATATTCAAAGTGCTGAAAGAACTGTCAATCAAGAATATCTTACCTGGAAAAATTGTTCTTCAGAATGTAAGGAGAGATAAAGATAAAGAATTTAAGGAGAGAGTTTTCCAGACAAACAAAACTGGAAGAGTTCATCACTGCTAGACCAGCTTTATAAGAAATGTTAAAGGAGTTCTTCAAGCTGAAATGAAAGGATACTAATGAGTAACATGAAAACATATGAAAGTATCAAACTCACCGGTAAAGGTAAATATATAGTTAAATTTGGAATAATCTAATATTGCAATAGTGATGGATAAAATCACTTATAACTTTAGTTTAAAGGTTAAAAGATAAAAGTATTAAAAATAAATATAACTACAATAATATATTAAGGGACACACAATGTAAAAATATGTACATTGTGATGTCAAGAACATAAAATATGTATATAAATGTGTATGCACATTTTATGTTGTATAAAAATGTAGAGCTTTTGTATGCATTTGAAATTAAGTTATTATCAGTTTAAAATACACTGTTATAATTGTAAGATGTTTTATACCTCTTGGTAACCTCTTGGTAACCACAAAGTAAAAACTTATAGTAAGTACACAAAAGTAAAGAGGAAGTGATCAAAACATAACTACTAAAGAAAGTGTAAAATCACAAGAGAAGAGAGGAAGAAAGGAATGAAGGAACTACAAAAATCCAGAAAATAATTAATAAAATGACAGTAGTAGTCCATTCCTATCAATAATTACTTAAATATAAATGGACTATATTCTCCAATCAAAAAACAGAGTGGCTGAATGGATTATGAAAGAGAAGAGTTAACTCTGTTCTGCCTACAAGAGAGTCACTTCAGCCTTAAAGAAACACATAGACTGAGAGTGAAGGGATGGAAAAAGATATTCATGCAAATGGAAACCAATGAAAACAGGAGTGGCTATACATATATCAGATAAGGTAGGTATTAAGCCAAAAATTGTAACAAGAGACAAGATGATTACATAATGATAAAGGGGCCATTTAAACAAGAGTGTATAATAATTGTAAATATTTATACACTCAGCATCGGAACACCTAAATGTATAGAATAAATGCCAACATATCTGAAAGGAGAAATATATAGAATAATAGGGAACTAGTGGATAGATCATTTAGACAGAAAGACAATAAGGACATATTTGATTTAAGATATACATTAGAACAGATGGATCTAACAGAACATGCCATTCAACAGCGACAGAATACACATATTCTTCTCAAGTGCACATGGAATATTCTCCAGGAGAGATCATATGTTAGGCCACAAAACAAATCTTAATAAATTTAAGAAGATTGAAATCATATCATGCATCTTTTCTGAACACAATGTCATGAAACTAGAAATTAATTACAAGAAGGAAATTGAAAAATCAACAAATATATGGAGATTAAACAACATACTGCTGAACATTGGGTTAAAGAAGACATCAAAAGGGAAATTTAAAAAAATGTCTTGAGGGGGCGCCAGGGTGGCTTAGTTGGTTAAGTATCTGACTTCGGCTCAGGTCATGATCTCACAGTTCATGAATTCGAGCCCTGCATCAGGCTGTGTGCTAACAGCTCAGAGCCTAGAGCCTGCTTCGGATTGTGTGTCTTCCTCTCCATGTCCCTCCCCCACTCACACTGTCTCTCTCTCTCTCTCTCTCTCTCTCTCTGTCTCCCTCAAAATATTTTAAATAAACATTAAAAAAAATTTTAATTAAAAAAATATTAAGACACATAAAAATGGAAACACAACATACCAACACTTTGGGGTGCTGCAAAAGTAGTCCTAAGAATCAAGTTTATAGCAATAAATGCCAACATTAAGAAAAAAATCTCCAATAAGCAATATAGCTTTCTACCTCAATGAACTAGAAAAATAAGAACAAACTAAGCCCAAATTAGTAGAAGGAAGGGGATAGCAAAGAACAGAGAGGAAATAATGAAATAGAGTCTAAAAGACGATAGAAAAGATGGATGAAACTGGGAGCTGGTTTTAAGAAAAGTAAACAAAATTGACAAATCTTTAGTTAGACTAAGAAAAAAAATGAAGAAGACTCAAATAAATCAGAAGTGAAAGAGAAGACATTACAACTGATAACACAGAAATACTAAATATCACAAGGAATTACTATGAACAATTATGTGCCAACAAATTAGATAACCTAGAAGAAATGGATACATTCCTAGAAACATACAACTTACCAAGACTGAATCATGATGAAATAGAAAATCTGAATATACTAAGAAAATCTGAATACTGAGGACATTTAATTAGTAATTAAAACTTTTCAACAAAGAAAAGTCCAGGACCAAATGTCTTCACTGTTAAATTCTATCAAATATTTAAAGAAGAATTAATGCCAATCCTTCTCAAACTCTTACAAAAAAATAGAAGAGGAGGGAACATTTCCAAATATATTACAAGTCCAGCATTAACCTGGCACCAAAGCTAGACAAGGACACTACAAGAAAAGAAACCTATAGGCTAATATCCCGGATGAAAATAGATACAAAAATCTTCAAAAAAATATTTGCAAACCAAATTCAACAGTACATTAAAAAGGTCATACACCAAGATCAAATGATATTTACCCCAGGGATGCAAGAATGGTTCAACATTTGTAGATCAATAAATTAGATACAACACATTAACAGAATGATGGATAAAAATCATATGGTCTTCTCAATAGATGCAGGAAAAGCATTTGACAAAATTTAACATTAGTTTGTGATAAAAACTCTCAACAAGCTGCGTATAAAAGGAATGTACCTTGGGGCCCCTGGGTAGCTCACTTGGTTAAGCATCCGACTCTTGGTTTTGGCATGGTTTGTGGGTTCGAGCTCTGTGTCAGGTTCTGTGGTGATAGCATATAGCCTGCTTGGAATTCTCTGCCTCCCTCTCTCTCTGCCCCTCCCCCACTCGTGCTTCCTACTCTTGAAATAAATAAATAAACATTAAAAAAAAACAAGGGGGCTCCTGGGTGGCTCAGTCGGTTAAGCGTCCGACTTCAGCTCAGGTCACGATCTCACGGTCCGTGAGTTCGAGCCCCGCGTCGGGCTCTGGGCTGATGGCTCAGAGCCTGGAGTCTGCTTCTGATTCTGTGTCTCCCTCTCTCTCTGCCCCTCCCCTGTTCATGCTCTGTCTCTCTCTGTCTCAAAAATAAATAAGCGTTAAAAAAAAATTAAAAAATAAAAAATAAAAAAACCCAAGGAACATACCTCAATATAATAAAGACATAGATGACAAGGCCACAGCTAACATTATACTCAGTGGTGAAAAACTGAAAGATTTCCCTCTAAGATGAGAAACCGGAAAAGGATGCTCACTCTTGCCACTTTTTTTATTATTTTATTTTATAATATTAGAAGTCCTAACCAGAGCAATTAGACAAGAAAATAAAAGGCATCCAAATAGGAAAGGAAGAAGTAAAAAATATTTCTACCGATGCCATGCTATTATATATAGAAAACCTAAACTCTGCCATAAAACTGTTAGAATTAACAAATCAATTCAGTAAAGTTGTAGGATACAAAATCAATATACAAAAATCGTTGTGCTTCTGTACGCTAACAATGAAATGTTAGAGAAATAAGCTAGACAGAACATGACAAAAACTTCATGGTATCACTTTTTGTGGAATTTTTTAAAAAGTCAAAGTCATAGAAACAGAGGGTAGAATGATGGTTGGGGAATTAGGGGTTGGGAAAATTTGGGCGATGCTGGAAAAAGGGTACAAACTTTCTGCTATAAGATGAATAAGGTCTTAGGATCTAATGCATAACAGTGACTATAGTTGATAGCACTGTAATATATAATTGAAATTTGCTAAGAGGGTAGAACCTGGATGTTTTTACCAGAAAAGAAAAAAAAAGTAAATATATGAGGTGATATCTTGATAATCTGTTAATTAACTTGATGTGGGAATCCTTTCACAATGTATACATGTATCAAATCATCACATTGCATACTTTAAATATATTACAATTTTATTTGTCAATTATACTTCAATAAAGGTGAAAAAAATAAAATCATGTCAGGAGCTATTACCTCGAAAAAAAAAAAAAAAAGAAGATATAAGAGAATTAACACCCTCAGGAGAAACATCAACCAAAGGGGACGGTTCTCAGAGGTCCCAGTAGCAGACTCTTGCCTTGCTTTTCTTTTTTTCTTGTCTCACTACTCCTTCACTCCTGTTTGCTTGGATCATCCCTGAATAAATGCCCTGCATCCAAGTCCTGGTCTAAGGCTTTGCTGGGGGCCCCCAGTCTAAGACATGGCTCTCCTGCAATATTATACTGCGTATATGCAGGTGCAGTTCTTTTTAATTTTTTAAAAATGTTTTTATTTATTTTTAAGACAGAGCATGAGTGGGGAGGGGCAGAGAGAGAGAGAGAGAGAGAGAGGGAGACACAGAATCTGAAGCAGGCTCTAGGCTCTGAGCTGTCAGCACAGAGTCCAACGTGGGGCTCCAATTCACGAGCTGTGAGATCATGACCTGAGCCAAAGTTGGACGCCCAACCAACTAAGCCACCCATGTCCCCATGTGTAGTTTTATCACTGATGTGCTTCATGCATCCAGAGAAAAAGTATAGTATTCTTTTTAAACACTATACAAATGGTATCATACCATTAAAAAAAAAACACCTTAAAATGGAAATAATCATCTTTCTAAAAGGAAAGCTTCTCTCTTCCTTTGATTGTTTTCTCCATTCTTTCTCAAAACAAACCAAAATTAAAACAAAACAAAAAAACGAACAAAACAACCCAAATCAAAACAAACACCACTCATAATCAAAACACCCTATTTCCACAAAAATATCTTAAATCTGTAACTCAAGGTGACATCACAAAATGGTGAAAATTGTAGTCTAGATGTAGAATAATATCTGGGCCAGCACTCATCATAGCATACCTATGAAGCCTATTTCAAAGAGAATGAAAAAGGAAGTTGCATTTTAGTATATGAAAGGCTACGTATAAGTATGTGGGGTCTGTCATATTTGTGCATCTAAATCTAATGGGAAATTAAGTAATTCTATAGCTGTACACTGTCAGGAGTTCATCATATGAGAGAATGAAGATGTTTAAAGGAGAACCTTTAGGATTATGCTAGAAAATGTTCCTAAATGTGTAAATGCCTAATTTGGCTACTATTCCTTAAAAAATCAAGCTCCAGTCAGAAGCTGCATCCAGGCTTCGATGTTGAAATTATTATCTCCTGCTGGTCAAGCTGTGACACAGCCAAAGCTATGGCGTAGCTTCTTCACTTAATTCTCAGTGAGCCCTTTCTTTCCTCTTGTGGTGGCATGACATTTAAATTTCAGTTCCTTCATATACACTTATGTACACTGTAAACCATTAGGAGTCTCAGAGCAGATGAGGGCAAGAAATATACTTACTTCGGTCTCTGCCATTATATTTAGAGCATTAGGTAATGAGTATCCTAGTAAAGTCATCAGAGGACAACCAGATTACTTGGGATAATAGTTGACAGGTAAGGGACAGGTTAAGAATAACAGACAGATAGTCGATGATAGGAGTTGTAGAACAGTTTGTAGAGAAGATCTTTCAGAAATGTTCCAATTTATATTCCTGAAAAATATGGCAAACTAGGTAATCTGAATACTTCCCCCCCCCCACAAAAAAAGACACCTGAAATATTAAACAACGTGTAACAAATAGTTCATCTGTAAAGCTAGGGTTGCAAAAAAGTAAGGCAAATCCCTGGGGACCGCAAATGAAGAAGAAGCTGAAAACCAAGGAAAGAAGCAGGTGGTGAAGCCACTGATGCCCAGGGGTGTTTGCTGTTGCAGGTAAGCAAGATGCTCAGTGTTTAACAGCCACATGAAGGTAAGACTTTGTGCTCAGCGCATGGAGAATCAAGGGGAAACAAGGGCCCTCACATGAAACGAATCCTTAAGTACTACATTGGTCATGAAAAGATAGACTAGAAAACAAAACAGTAAAGGGAGATAATAAAGCAAATTCTCTGACTTGGCCTGGTATTACAGTGGGTAATACAGTGTCTCTTGGGAATGTATAACCAGAGGTCTGTCCTCAAACAGATTAGGGGTTCTAATATATACTACCTTGGGCACCCTGGGTGCCTAACAGAAGCAAATGCAAATCTTCTGTGAAGACTCATGTCTTTAGCCCAGACTGCACAAAATTCTTATGGATATAGGCTTGATTGAACATAAACTGATAATGAGACTTGGATCATACAGGAAGAAACAGATTTTCATGTATGTTGCAAGCAGAGAAAACAGCAATTATTAGACCTTTAGTATCTTCAGATAATCAAGCCATCATATAGTGAATAGAAAATGAATTCTATATTTTTAGACGATTTAAGGAAATAATATTAGAAGTAAGATATAACTAAGAATACACACATAGCATAACCAAGACCTAATAGAGTTTTGAAAAACAAAGTAGAACTTCTAAAAATAAAAAATACGAAATTGAATTTTAGAATGGAATAGAAGGGCTATATAAGAAGATTAGACTCAGCTGTTGCTATTTGCAGATGACATGATACTCCACATAGAAAACCCCAAAGTCTCCATCAAAATATTGCTAGAACTAATACATGAATTCAGCAAAGTCACAGGATATAAAATCAATGTGCAGAAATATGTTGGATTTCTATGCACTAATAATGAAGCAGCAGAAAAAGAAATCAAGGAATTGATCCCATTTGCAATTGCACCAACAACAAGATACCTAGGAATAAACCTAACTAAAGAGGTAAAAGATCCGTACTTGAAAACTGTAGAACACTTACGGAAGAAATTGAAGAGGACACGAAGAAATGGAAAAGCATTCCATGCTCATGGATTGGAAGAATAAACATTGTTGAAATGTCTATACCACCCAAAGCAATCTACACATTTATTGCAATTCCCATTAAAATACCACCAGCATTTTTGGCAGAACTAGAACAAAAAATTCTGAAATTTGTATGGAACCGCAAAAGACCCCAAATAGCCAAAGCAGTCCTGAAAAAGAAAAATAAAACTGGAGGCATCACAATTCCGGATTTCAAGCTATATTATAAAGGTATGGTCATCAAGACAGTAGAGTACTGGCACAAAAACAGACACATAGATCAATGGAACAGAATAGAAATGGACCCACAAGTGTATGGTCAATTCACTTTCGGCAAAGCAGAAAAGAATATCCGTTAGAAAAAAAAAAGACAGTCTCTTCAATGAAAGGTGTTGGGAAAAACTGGATGGCAACAAGCAGAAGAATGAAACTGGATCACGTTCTTATACCATACACAAAAATGAATTTAAAATGGATGAAAGACCTAAATGTGAGGCAGGAAGCCATCAAAATCCTAGAGGAAAACACAGGCAGCAACCTCTTTGACCTCAGCCTGACTAACTTATTACTAAACATGTCACTGAAGACAAGGGAAACAAAAATAAACATGAATGGTTGGGACTTCATCAAGAGAAAAAGCTTCTGCACTACAAAAGAAATAATCAACAAACCTAAAAGGCAGCCTATAGAATGGGAGGAGATATTTACAAATGCATATTGGGTAAAAGGTTAAAATCCAGGGGCGCCTGGGTGGGTCAGTTGGTTAAGGGGCTGACTTAAGCTCAGGTCATGATCTTGCGGTTCATGGGTTTGAGTCCTGCCTCGGGCTGTTTGCTGACAGCTCAGAGCCTGGAGCCTACTTCAGATTCTGTGTCTCCTCCTCTCTCTGACCCTCCCCTTCTCATGGTCTGTCTCTCTCTGTCTCTCAAAAAATGAAAAACATTAAAATTTTTTTAAAAGGTTAGAATCCAAAATCTATAAAGAACTAATCAAACTCAACACCCAAAAAAGAAATAATCTAGTGAAGATCACTCAGATGGAATATTACTCAGTCATCAAAAAGAATGAAATCTTGGCATTTGCAATAATATGGATGGAGCTAGAATGTATTATGCTAAGCTAAATAAGTGAGAGAAAGACAAATACCATATGATTTCACTCATGTGGAATTTAAGAAATAAAACCAATGAACATATGGGAAGGGTAAGGGAGAGGAAACAGACTCTTAAGAATAGAGAACAAACTGAGAATTGATGGAGGGAGGTGGGGATGATGGGTATTAAGGAGGACAGTTGTGATGAGCACTGGGTGATGCATGTAAGTGATGAATCACTGAATTCTGCTCCTGAAACCAATATTGCACTGTATGTTAACTAAAATTTAAATTAAAAAAATTCCCATTGAAAAAAGAATTAAAAAAGGAGAAAAAAAGAATTAGCAAACTGGAAAGATCTAAAAGAGGTACCCAAAGTGTAGCACAAAGTTATGAGGGTGGAAAATATGAAAAATATTCAACCTGTGAACATGAAAAGGACAAAGATATCTTGTATTGGCATTCTAGATGGAGAAGAGAATGTGGGGGGGGGGGAGGGGTTGGAAATGTTTGAAGAGATAATAGGTGAGAATTTTCCAGAATAGGTAAAAGACTTGACTTATCTGATTCACAAAGCATAATAAATTCCAAATTCTCCCACTGCACTTTAGCATAAATAACATATTTTTATGAAATATAACTACTCTCAGGGCGCCTGGGTGGCTCAGTCGGTTGAGCGACCGACTTCGGCTCGGGTCATGATCTCACAGTTTGTGAGTTCGAGCCCCACGTCGGGCTCTGTGCTGACAGCTTAGAGCCTGGAGCCTGCTTCAGATTCTGTGTCTCCCTTTCTCTCTGCCCCTCTCCCACTCATGCTCTGTCTCTCTCTGTCTCAGAAATAAACATTAAAAAAAAAGAAATATAACTACTCTCCACAACCAAAAATTTATGAGATTGTTTTAAATTTTGCAAATATCTTTCATGTCTGTCTGGCTTAATAGAAGAAGGCTAGATTCTCATATCTGCTTCTGATTTCAATCTGTTTTAATATCACATATCATATAGCCTCTGGAAAACTCTCAACTTGTGAGAGGAGAATGAAAAAGATGAATCATGTCTTAATATTATTACAAATATAGTTTTGACCTTGTGGAACTTCTGAGGGATTATCCAGTTTCCTTAAGATCTCTGGAGCACACTTTGAGAATTTAGAGTAAGTTCATGTTTGATAAACTTGGTGTTACAAATTTTAAAAAAGGAATCTTCTACGCATATACACATACACATTCCAAATGTGCTCTACCTGAATCATGGTTTTCAGGGAATTAGTATACAATAAAATACACTTGGATCTGAAACGAGACTTGAGGGTTTAATTTCATCTCTCTTCCATGATTCAGAGGATACTTTAGGGTCCTGCAAAGTCATCTTTATGAACGTTAAGTATGTTATGTTGGTAGGTGCTGAAGTCTTGGGTTATACCAGATGGGGTTTTTTGTTGTTGTTTGTTTGTTTTGGTTAATAAGATGGTAGATGGACCACTTGTTACCATAGTGTGATTGAGTGATATGTGTGAAAGATGAATATGAGTCTCTGTTACATAATTACAAAACTTCTCAATAAGCAGAAGACAAAATAAGCCTTCAGGAGACCAAGACAATGGTGTTTCAGAATCATAAGGAAACTGGTACAATGGATGTAGAAGCACTGACTCTGGAGGCCAGTGGAGGATAATTGGAGGATATTTTTCAATTGCCTGGGAAAAGTCTCATTTACACAGCTTGAGTTAAATTTTGGCATCAAATTTTCCTTAACTAATCTCCATCTGATGTTTCTCATTTCCAATTTTATATCATTAAAGAGATGGCCCCCATCTGAATCCGTTAAGGGATCAGATTCTTGTGCTCTGTCACTCTTGTCCACATTGAACAAGTACGATCCATGTGGTTTTCCTTTCTTATTTATCTCATTGTATAAAACCTAAGATTCAAGGCGTTATTTCAATAGTGCCCAAGAGAAGGACAGCTATAATAACCTATTAGACCTCAGATATCTGAATTTCAATTAAAAAGACTAACATTTTCTCTAAATAGAATCCACAAGGCTTAATTCAAATTCATTTTTGCTGAGACATAGATATTAGAAGATTAGCTGGCCCATCTTTAACATGGGGCACCCTGTGACTTTCAAAGCGATGAAAAGGATTAGAAATTGTTTATTCCTCACCTCATTACAAAAAGGATATGAGATAAAAGAATGATTTGTTTCCAGTAGAATTTTATTCATTATACAATATAATGAGTACCTTCTGGGTACAAGGCACTTTGCTAGGCTCTGGTTTGTAAAGATAAATCAGCAACAGTCTTTGCCTTCACAGCCCACTAGAGGAGATATACCTATAAATGAGAGTTGATTTAGAGTGTGGTAAGATTTACAATAAAGATATGTATAAGGTATATTTATGCACAAAAAGTGGTATATTCTGCTTAAGGAATTAGAAAAGGCTTTATCTTTTTGCTGGTTTTGAAGAATAAGTTGGAGCTTTCTAGGCTATCAAGGAGAGTACGAGTATTCTTGGCAGAAAGGACTATATGTGCAAAACCCTTGCATGTCTAGGCATGGCAAGTAATTCAGTTTCGCAAGGCTAGGGTGAAGCGTGAAGAAGAGGAGTTGGAAATGATGTTGGAGAGTGGGTAGAAATCAGTTTATCAAGCATCTGTAGCCAAGCTAGGGAACTTGAACTTTATCACACAGGTCTCTGGTTTTCCATATATGTCTTAGGACACCAGGGGATTCACAGCGATGCCTGAGGTGTTGGTGGGAATGCAAGCAGGTGGGGAGTTTCTATCCTGCTTCAGTAGGAACCATGCAGCTTTACATGTGAGCATGCTTTAAGTTGGACTTCGTTTTTTTTTTTCCATCAGTTGTTTATTGAGAACATACCACGTGCCAGGTCTTGTGCTGACATACAGACAGTTCATGGCCTCCTGATGTGGAAAATATTTCTTTCAAAAAAGTTTGAAATCTACAGGTGTAATTAATGGGGAAACCACTGTAGGATATCAAGCAGGAGAGTGATATGATCAGGTTTGCTTCTTAGAAATCTCGCTCTGGTTGAAGTTTGTACAGTTGGTTAGAGAGCAGAGAAGCTGGGCAGAAAACGAAGGCATAAAATTGGTAGCACTGGAGGTGTATTGGGTATGTGGCATCTTAGGGTAAACCCCAGACTCTGACTCAGATGAATGTGTCTACTACAGGGAGGCTAGGAGAATGAGAAGGGAGCTGAGTAAAGTCTGTGGGGCTTGTAGGGAGATTTTGGAAGAGGATGAACCAGTTAAAGATGCTGAGAAGGGAGGTGGGAGGACAGAGGGGATTGAGAGAAAGCTGAACCAGGAAACTGTGCTACCAGAGAAGCCTTGGAGACTTTCAAGAGGGGAGAGATCAGCAGTGTCCAGAGCCTCAGGAAGACCTCATGAGATAGACTGAGAAATCCTCTCTTGATTTGTCGGATGGAGAGGCTTGGGAGACTTCCACAGGATCCGTTTCAGTGGAAACCAGATTGCAGTGGGCTGAGAAGTGAGTAAGTGGCAAGGAAGTGGAGACAGTGAGACTAGACATTTTCATGAGAATGGCTGTGAAGGCAGAAGGAGAGAGAGCATGGTTGCCAGAGAAAATGCTGGGGTGGGAAGTATGAGTTTATGAATATGCGCAGCAGAGGAATCCAGAAGAGTAGAAAATGGAAGATAATGCTGTGTGTGTGTGTGTGTGTGTGTGTGTGTGTGTGTGTGTGTGTGTGTAACTGCTAAGGGAGGTTTCTGAGAAGGTGGGAGGGAACTAGTCTCTAGCATAGGTCTTTACTGAGAAGCCTTAAATATCTGAGGATTTAATAAGAGTATTTTCAGCACATATGTGTACATGTATCTGTGTATTCACCTATTTGAGATATTTGGGGGGCAAGTTTACTGAGAAAACACTGAAAATAAATTTCAGCTTTATCAGTATACTGGAGGATTTGGGGCATCAAGGAACTGTGGAATCTGAATCATGACTTTTTAGTTATTAAATTTGCCTATTTAGGACAAAGTTTGGAACAACAGAGCCACCTTTGTTGAATTTGTTGATATCTTTGTTGATACCTTAATTATTGGTTCTGGAGTGCTCAGGAAATGCATATGTTTTTGTCACTGGAGACTCCTTAAGAAACTCTTCCCTCTTTCACCTTTTTCCATCCCTTTATCCTTGTTGGCTCTGAGTTTTCCATGAGTCACCCAAAGCTGTTTCCCCTCCCTTGTTAATATACCTTATAGCATTCCATAGTGGTTTTTCACCTGCTGCCTCTGGATCATCTACTTCTTAGATGAAATATTATTTTCCATTCCACAACTGGATTCTATCAGAGATGCTGGTGACCTTCTGAGCCAAACCAGATGTGTGAAGTTATTAGCCTTTGGGGATGACTTTAAAATAAGAAATGGCATTGTATTCTCTAAATAGTTGTTGTTGATTCTGTACTTTAAAAATGTATCATGGATATATAATAACCCATTAGCTGTCATTTGCTATCATCCTGCCTGTAGGGCTTGTGGTGAGGGAAACGGATGGCAAGGTTAGGTTGACACAAAGCTCTAAATGGGACAGGGGCCCTAAAAGCCTGTATTTTTTCTTGAATTTGCTCCTAATTTCCGAGATGGGGGTGGGAGAAATCTAATAAATCCCACTATGTGTCAGGTTCTTACTCTGCATAAAGGAGAGTAATGCAGCATCCACAGGTGGTTCATAGGGGAATGCAACACTTATTTAGCAATTAAGAGGAAGTTTAACGTAATATCATAAAATGTCCCTGAGAGTTGGGCTTGTTAAAGCAGGAAGTGGCCCTTGGGGAGAGCTTCACCTGGCACAAGCTTCACCTGGCCACAGTATTTATTAATGATTATGAGAGTCACTCTGGGTCTCCCAGGCAGGGAGACCCACTTTAATTTACCTAAAGAAACATATTCCTGGTTTATTCAGCACACCAACTCCCTCCACCCCTGGGAACTCCTCCAGTCTGTATTCCAGACTGTATTTCCAGTCTGTATTCCCTGATTTTATGTTGCCAACAGTTACTGACTTAGCTGCCACTGCTAGACCACCTTTCTTGTCACCTGTCTTGGTTTTTATTTTTCCCCAAACCTATAGAATATATTTTCTCTAAACAGCACCGAAATGCTAGATTGTCAAAAGGAAGTTGACAAAAGCATGCTGTGCTGCACACTGTGGAAGGAGCTAATCAAAGCAGCTTTTTAATTGCTATAGTAATGATTTAGATGTGCAAAAAATACTAAAGTTAAATTTACATGACTAATTAATTAAGCAAAGCTCACAATTGACAAACATAATTAGCACATCCAAAATTGAAACCACATCCTGGTTCTCTTGGAGCCAAAAAAGACAACGTGAAACACTCAAAATCCCCTTCCTTTCACTCGCTGTAGGTCTCATTGCCAATTCTCATATTTAGGTTTGTTATGCATGGAACATAGTTAATTGCAAAACATTCATGAGGATCTTACTTCTTTTTTTTTTAACAGAGACTTCTCATGAGTTTTGGCCTAGTCCATCTTTTAGCAGCTAAATTTTATCTGGTAGAGTGGATATCTTCTCAAATAGGGAAAAAGTTACCTGTCTATTCTATTATCTATCTTCCACCTATTCATCTATCTTTCCATAAATTATCAGCTTTTATGGTGCATAAATATCTTATGTGGGCAAGTGGTTTTATCTAGAGGTACTGAAAACTATGTAATGGTAGGTCAAGTTACCATGGAACTCTATCAGTGACGATACATACAGGTTTCCGTGGCAAATTCTTGAGGTACCAAATTAAGCCAGAGTCTCCTGGAGTACTTGCTGAGCCAAAGTCACACTGGGTTCTGAGGAAATAGAGAAACTATCCTTCCTCCAACTCTCTCATGCTCATCCACTGTGTGATATGCTGTATTATCTGGCTACCAGAGTAGAATTACTGTGTTTAGAGTAACATGGGGGAGAAGTCATTTCCCCTGTAGGCTAGATGTACCCTTCCTCTTTTTATAAAGAGACCTCATTTGGACTGAAGGCTAGTATCTAGGTTGGGCACTGTATTTTGTTCCCCACTGTGAACCCTCAAATGAACCTGCAAAACCAAGTCCTCGTTCTTAAGCAATCACAGCACAACAATGGTGGCAAACCTCCACTCATGCAAATTGGCCCTTGAGTGCCCATCCACCAGTGCAACACTGTTCACGCATTTATTGAACTAGTACTTATGGACTACCTGCTTTGTGCAAGATACTATTCTAGACACAGGCCACAGCCTGTCTGAAGCCAGACTGGACCTCTGCCAGTTGCATGTGTGCATCCATTGTGTAGGTGTACACACAGATCTTTATGTGTAGAATTTCATTTCCTTTTAACACCATCTATTCTGATTTTGTGTAGCTAGTAAGAATTTTTCATCCTTCATACATTGATAGCAAGAAGCGTTCATTATATGATTGGAGCACCTGGGTGGCTCAGTCAGTTAAGCATCTGACTCTTGGTTTCAGCTCAGGTCATGATCTCATGGTTCATGAGTTTGAGCCCTGCGTCGGGCTCTGTGCTGTTGACGTGGAGCCTGCTTGTGTTCCTGTCTCTCCCTCTCTTTCTGCCCCTCCTCTGCTCATGCAGATAAATAAATTAACAACAAAAAAAGAAACATTATATGATTACTATTGTGAAAACTTTCAAAAATGCAAAAAACTGCTGAGGGCAACACTGGGTAATATTAATATTAATAGATATAGTTATATATGTATTATATATAATATTTCTATTGTTCTTGAGCTTGGTCCATTTTACTCTATTTACATCTAGTTCATTTTATCTACTATATATTATTCCTTTCTGTGAGTATACCTCAATTTGTCTCTCCTTTTTCTTCTTGTGGCTATTTAGTGTCTTTCCATCTTTTTGTATTACAAGCAATGCTGAAGACTATTTATTATACATGTAGGTGAGAGTTCGCCTAAAGTCTGTACCTGCAAAGTGGAATTATTAGGCTGAATATTATGCACATTTTCCAATATTAGACATTGTTCTCCAAATGGCAAGGAGATTTTGTCAGCGATATATGAGTCCTTCTTCCATATCCTTGCCAATGCTTGTCATTTTCAGACTTTGAAAATTTTGTCAGCCTGATGAGTTTCCTTGATTAGCACCCTTTCACATGTGCCAACTGAGCACCTGAAATGTGGCTAGTCTGCATCGTGCTGTATATCTAAGAAAACCTGCAGACTTTGAAGATTTAATATGAAAAAAAGTAAAATAACTCACTGGTAATTTTTTATATTGATTGTATGTTGGCATGATAATTTGGATATACCAGATTAAATAAAATGTATTGGCTAATTTCTCCTTTTTTTTAATTACTTTTTTTTAACATGCCTACTAGAAAATTTTAAAATGCATATGTGGCTCTGAATACATTCCTATTTGTCAGCACTGCTGTAGAAACCCCAGTATAATGTTGAATAATCATGGTGAAAAGTAACTTCCTGTTTCACTTGTGACTTCAGTGGAAATCCTCCTGAAGATTCACCTTTTTTTCTTTTTTTTTTTTTTTTTTTTTTTTTTTTTAAATTTTTTTCAACGTTTTTTTATTTATTTTTGGGACAGAGAGAGACAGAGCATGAACGGGGGAGGGGCAGAGAGAGAGGGAGACACAGAATCGGAAACAGGCTCCAGGCTCTGAGCCATCAGCCCAGAGCCTGACGCGGGGCTCGAACTCCCGGACCGCGAGATCGTGACCTGGCTGAAGTCGGACGCTTAACCGACTGCGCCACCCAGGCGCCCCATGATTCACCTTTTTTTCTGATGTTTGTTCTTGGTGTTTTGCAGTGACTTTGTCAGACTGAGGAGGCTCTCTTCCCCCCATACTTGCTGAGGGTAATTACAATGGATGAAGCTTAAATTTTGTTGCTTTGACCACATCCATTAGGATGATCATGCCGTTTCTTCATTTAATCTTTCAGTAAGGTCAACTATGTTGATTGATTTTTAAAAATAAAAAAATTTAAATATGGAACCATCTGAGATAAATGTACCTGGCCATTTTGTACTCTTTTATACCCCTACTAGATTTCATGTTTAGCTTTTTTTTTTTTTTTTTTTACTTAGGAATTTTCCATGTATAGTCATAGATAACATTGCTTTATAATATTGATTTCTTTTTTACTCAATTGGTACCAATTTCACAGGACAACTGCTGCTGCGAATAATCAGCATTTATTGAGCCCTTACCAGTGCCAGGGGCTTCACATGTATACTCTCACTGACTCCCCACACCAAACTTGTAAGGTAGATTCTATTATTATCCCCATTTTATAGAAGAAATTCAGATACAGAGGGGATAGTTAGCTTGGCAGATGGTGGCACTCCATTTTGGGCAAAGTGCTGGACTAGATATCCTAAGAAACCTTCCTGATAGGAACATCTACAGATGCTTAATAAAATATTTTTTTTAATATTAAGATGAATTTTAAAGCTGGAAAAGCAAGTAAGGGAAGTCCTTAGATTCCCTGGTAGTTTTCATCCTTTGAACTTCAATTTTAATAGACCCTTGATGGGGAAAAGAAGAGAGAGCTGAGGTCCCCAGCAAGGTGGGGAGTTAGATTGAAGACCTCCAGGATAAATCTAGGACCCATACAGTGATTAAATTGGAAAACACGTCACCCCTTCTGCATTTTTTTTTTTTTTTGAGAGAGAGAGAGAGGGGAGGGAGCAAGTGAGCGAGGCGGGGCGGAGAGAGAGAGAGAGAAAGAGAATCCCAGGAGGGACAGAGGGAGAGAGGGAGGGAGAGAGACAGAGAGAGAGAGAGAGAGAGAGAGAGAGAGAGAGAAAGAGAGAAAGAGAAAGAAAGAAAGAAAGAAAGAGGGAGAAGCGGGGCTTGAGTTCACCTCAAGTGGAACTCAAACTCATGAACCGTGAGATCATGACCTGAGCCAAAGTCAGATGCTTAATGACTGAGCCACCCAGGTGCCCACCCCCTCTCCATCCTTAAAATGGGCAGAAAGGAAATTTGCTTGTCTAGGCCATGACTGTCGGTGAATGGGCTGGGAGAGAAGAGGGGAAAAGGT
The DNA here is from genome assembly GCF_018350155.1 of Leopardus geoffroyi. Taxonomy (NCBI): domain Eukaryota; kingdom Metazoa; phylum Chordata; class Mammalia; order Carnivora; family Felidae; genus Leopardus; species Leopardus geoffroyi. The sequence goes on along the minus strand of NC_059335.1, from coordinate 33,421,239 downwards.
CCAGGGTTGGTATTGCTACATCCTATAAGTTTTGAAAGAGCTCTTTCAAAGAACAAATATTTTCAGTGGCTTTGGTTCTAAGTCTTTTACAATTCCCATTGTAATTTTTTCTTTAACATTTGACTATTTAAAAATGCAATTTTGATTTCCAAATAGTATAAGGGTGTTTTAGTTTTACTCTCTTTTATTTCTTATTCGTAATTTAATTGCACAGTGGTCAGAGAATGCAAACTGTATGCTATTGATTTTTTTAATTTTGTTGAAACTTCCTTTGTGACTTAATGGTTAATTTTTGTAACTATGCCACATATACATGAAAAATGTAGTGTTCTCTTAATGATCTGTACTATACATCATGTTTGTTAATTGTGTTGTGTGATTCTCTGTCAGACTTGTCTATCAGTGTCTGAGAGAGTTAACGTTAAAATCTCCTACTATGAATGTGGATTATCCAATTTTCTTTGTAATTCTTTTTTTTTTTTTTTTTTTGCTTATATACACCTAAGCTCTACTAGTAGATGCATACAAGTTCATGATAGTTATATTTTTTTCCAGACTTCAAAAAATCATTTTAGAATGAAGCTCTTTATCTCTGTTAATGCTTTAGCCTTAAATTCTGTTTTATCTATGATCACAATTTCTCACTCAAAATCTTTTGCTTAGTATTTTCCTGGGCTATCTTTCTCCATCTCTTTATTTTCTTTATTTGTTTTATGTATGTCTCTTGAAAGTTTCTCATTGCTGATGTTTACGCCTTTATCCACAAAGTAACTTGCTTAACTGAGTTTAATCAGTTTCCATTGATTGTGATTAATGACATAGTTGGACTTATTTCTACCACCTTACGTTATTTTTTATTTACCAAGTTTTACCTACTTAAAAATAATTTCTTGCTCTGTTTTGGATTTATGCATTTTTATTATTTTTTCCTCAACCTCTACTCCAGGAGTTTGAAAATTTTAGATTCTATGTTTAAATTTTTTTTTTTTTTTTTACACTTTTAACGTTCACTTTAAGCTCTCTGCCCAAAGTCTATAACTCTTCAGTCATTCTCTTCTCCTTCTGAACAAGACAAGAAATTTATCAGGGCTTTAATTACCCAAAGAATCCTTTCTTCAATCTGCCATTTTATTGTTGGTTTTACCAGTTTTTAAATTAAGGCAAAAAATTAGTTGTTATGATTATTATTAGCAATCAATATTTATATAGATTTACCAATACATTTTGTTAATTTCTTTGCCAGGTATGTTCCTTATATCCTACTCCTTCCTTCTGGGTTCAGTTTTCTTCTTGCTGAGGGATATCCTGTTGAGACCTACTGCAGTCAGAATGACACTGGTTTTGCTCCATATACAGTTCTCGTTATTTTCGCTTTTCTGCTTGGAAGCTATTTCCCTACCATCTGCTGGTGTCAATTCACCCATGAGAAGCCTGCTTTCAGCCTAATGACTGCCTCTTTGTAGGTAATCTGTCTTCTCTCCTGGTAGCATTTAGGATTTTTGCTTTATCCCTGCTGTTCAGAATTTTCACTATGGTATGCTTAGATATGGATTTATTTTTGTTATTCTGTCTTGGCAGTTGATGTAAACATTCACTCTGAGGACTTGAGACTTTCTTACCTCCTCAGCTTGGAAAATTCTTAGCCATTCTGGGCTCTTATTTCTTCCAATGATGCCTCTTTGATTTGCTCTTTGCCTCTTTACTCCTTCCTCAATTCTCTGCATTTGGAATTATGTGAGGTAATTCCTTTATCTTTTAATACTAGTTATATTTTTATTTTGACAATATCTCAAATTTATGCATGCAAGTTAAGTACCAGTAATTTCCTTTTCACCAATTTGAGAATACGTTGCTAACCTGATGTCCTGTTACCCCTGAATACTTCAGTGTGTGTTTCCTACATGTGAGGGTGTTCTGCTATATAACTGCATTGCAATCATCAAAATCGGGAAATTAACACTGACATATTACTACCTTATAATCCTCAAACCATTCCACTTTCTCTGACTGTACCAATAATGTCCTGTGTAGAAAATGGTTCCAGTTCAGAAACATGTTGACATTTAGCTGTCACGTCTCTTCGGTTTCCTTCATTCTCCCAGGTGTTCCCCGGTCTTTCCTTGACTTTATTTTTTTTTTTTTTTAATTTTTTTTTCAACGTTTATTTATTTTTGGGACAGAGAGAGACAGAGCATGAACGGGGGAGGGGCAGAGAGAGAGGGAGACACAGAATCGGAAACAGGCTCCAGGCTCTGAGCCATCAGCCCAGAGCCCGACGCGGGGCTCGAACTCACGGACCGTGAGATCGTGACCTGGCTGAAGTCGGACGCTTAACCGACTGCGCCACCCAGGCGCCCCTCCTTGACTTTAAAGATCCTGATTCTTCTGAAGATTTAGAGACCAGTTATTTTGTAGAATGTCCCTCAGTTCAGGTATGTCTGATGTTTCCTCATGATCGGGTTTAGATCGTGCATTTTGGCAGGAATATCACAGAAAAGGTGCTGTGTCTCTTTGCTGACATGTCTTGCAAGTTGTGGTGGTACCTTTGATCATGTAGCTAGGATGGTGTCTGCCAAGTGTCTCCACTTTAAAGTTCACATCTTCCCCTTTGTAATTAATAAGTATCTTTTGGGGGAGATACTCTGTGCAAATATCTTGTTTCTCATTTGCTCAATAATTTTAACATCCATCAATAGTTCTTGCTGCTGCAAGTAATATTCTAGTGTTTGCCTACTGGAGATTTTCTTTTTCTTTTTAATGTTTATTTATTTTTGAGAGGGAGTGGTGGAGGGGCAGAGAGAGAGATGGGGAGCCAGAGGATCCCAAGCAGCTCCGCACTGACAACAGAGACCCCCATGCAGGGCTTGAACTCATGAACGGTGATATCACAACCTGAGCCGAAGTCGGATGCTTAACCGACTTAGCCACCCAGGCGCCCCTGGAGGTTTTCTTATTTTCCCTCATTCCTTCTGCATTCATTAGAGTTCTACTGTAAGGAGGAGCCGGACGTTCTCCTCTGTTTATTATTTGTTTTTATTTTTGCTTTCTAAATACACTTAAAAAATTTATTGTGGTAGAATATATATAACATAAAATTTACCATCTTAACTACATTTAAGTGTACAATTCTGTAGCATTAAGGGCATTCACATTGTTGTGCAACCATCACCACCATCCATTTCTAGAAACTTTTTCATCTTCCCCAACTGAAACTCTGTCCCCACTAAACATCACCTCCCCATTCCTGCCTTCACCATTTTACTTTGTGTCCCTGAAATTTACTCCAAAAATGTCATAGATGAGGAATATTACAATGTTTGCCTTCTTGTAACTAGCTTATCCCCTGTTTAATTCTGATTATTTATCTAGACTAATATGGTCTCATGAGTATTTATTGTATATTCTGTGGGTTATAATCCATTACTATTATTTTTTTTCCATTACTATTATTATTATTGTCCTTTTGTTGCTCAAATTGTCCCAGCTTTGGTTATTAAGAGCTCCTTCAGGTTGGCTTCTGTGTCCTTTTAACAGGTCCGTTGCTTTTTTGAGCACTTCGTTACTTTCTGACACATCAGCATTCAGGCTCATCTTGTATTTTCCCTATCCCAGCTGTAGAACTGACCACTTTTCCAAGGAGCCCAGGTCCCCTTCATTGGAGAATGTTACTTAGAAACCAGGGCCTGGGCACTAGGTGTCTGTGCCTGAATGACCGAGCGCCATTTTTTTCTAGGCTCTCTATCAAGTGGACAGATCTAGGAAGTGTATATGTGTGTGTGTGTGTGTGTGTGTGTGTGTGTATGATTTATTTCTGTATGTATCCACCTGTATGTATATTAAAATCCATGAGTTCATGCTGATACCTCTGATTCCAATTTAACACCACATTGTTCTAGCCTTTTGCTTTTCCTGAATTGTAGCTTTTTTCTGTGACAGTTGGAAACCTGACTTTCATTATCCACAGTATATATAATACCATGAAACTTTACCATGGTTCTGAGAGTCAACGTTACATAAAAAGCTGTATTCAGAGAAATATTGCTCCCCCCATCCTTACTACCTGTTCCTCTGCCCCCTTTTTTCTTCTGCCTTTTCTATTCCACCAACAACCACAAAGTAACCATGCTCATTGGTTACTGGTCTATCCTTCCTGTATTCCTTTTGTACAAATAAGCAGGTACATATTTTCCTACATTCCCGTCTTTCTTAGATGAAGGATAACATACTGTAGATATTCCCTTTGTACTTTGATTTTTTTTTTTTTTTTGCTTAATAGTTTGTTCTAGAAATCCCTACATATCAGTTCACAGAGATCTTCCTTTTCCTTGTTTTGCTGCTGCATGTAATGCAGTACTCCATTGTGTGATATACCACCTTTTTTTCAATTAGTCTCCTGTGTATGGGCATTTAGATTGTCTCTAATATTTTGCAATTACAATATTGCAATGAATAATCTTGTCAGTCTGTATTCTTGTATTATTGGAGATCTGTCTTTATGCTAGAATCCTAGAAGTGGAATAGTCAAGTCAAAAGATATGTGCATGTGTACTTTTGTTAGATGTGGCCAAATTCCCTTCCAGAAGGATTCATCAGTTTGCCTTCTCATCAGTAATGTATGTGAGTGCTTGTTTCCCTACAGCCTCACCAAAAGAATGTGTTGTCTTACTTTAAAATTTTCACCAATCTAATAAATGAGAAATGGGATATCAGTGTTTCAGTTTGCATTTCTCTGAGTGTGTTGAATCACTTTTTATATATTTAAGGGCCACTTTAGATCGTGTGTGTGTGTTTGTGTGTTTACCTTCATGTCATTCTTCCATTTTAAGATTTTGTATTTGGATTTTTAAAAATTTTTTTCTAAGTTTATTTATTTTTGAGAGAGAAAGAGAGAGAGTGAGCTGGGGGAGGGGCAGAGAATGAGGGAGACAAAGAGTCTAAAGCAGGCTCCAGGCTCTGAGCTGTCAGCACAGAGCCTGACATGGGGCTCAAACTCATGAACCACGAGATCATGTCCTGAACTGAAGTTGGCCACTTAACCGACCAAGCCACCCAGGTGCCCCTGTCTTTGGATTTTTAAGAGTTCTTTGTATATTAGGGATATTAGCTGCTTGCATGTGGTATGTATGGCAAATGTTTTTGTCTATTTTATCAAAGTCTTTTGACTTTGCTTATACTGTTTTTTCTCTTGCCATACAAAAATTTTTATGTAGTCAAGCTTTATTAATTTTTTTTTAAATTGTCTCAGGGTTTTGAACCATGATTAAAAGCCTTTCTTTAGCCTATAGACTAAATAGGAACTTGCAAACTTTCTCTAGCATGTTTTAATGTCTGGTAAGGGCTAATTCCCCCTCCTTACCACAACCTCATAGGTTTTCTTTTTCAGTATTTTTCTGACCATTCTCGCATGTTTGTTTTTCCATATGAACTTTAGTGTCAACTTGCCTAATACCACAGAAAATCTTGTTGGCATTTCTATTGGTATTGAGTTAAATTTATAAATAAACTTAGAAAGAGCTGACATATTTATGATATTGAATCATCCTATCCAAAAATAGGGGAAACTTTCCATTTGTTCAAGTCTATCTTGTATCTTTCAGGAATGTCTATAATATTTTTATTTTATTTGCTTTAATTGCTATATCAAGTATTGCTATATGTTACTACTTACTGGGATCTTTCCATTGGTGTCAGCTTTCTAGGTTATTTCTAATTCTTTGCCATCTATGCTCCCACATGCCATTTACACATTTGTAGTTAATACCATTTTTTCCCCTTCTTTCTGAGCTCTTCATGGTCGACTTTGTGAAAAGGAGACCTGGAAAAGAGTCTTCTTGTTGGGGACCCTGGCCTGGGTTGGAGAATCCTGGGAAGGATCTACAATCTACAACCTGGTGTAGAGGTAAAGTTAGAGTAGTCTTACATGGAAGGTCTTAAGTGGTCAGTTATTGCAGGAATGAAGTCTTATTTATTGACTAGCTAATAAGCTCTAGCTGGTGGCAATTTGAGATGTGGGGAAAATGAGGGAATAAGACTCAATATAGGGCTGGGGTGTGTAATAGAATGAGCATGGACTCTGGAGTCAGACAATCTGGGTTTGAAGCCAACTGCCATTTTCTGGCAAGTTGAACCTTAGTTTCTCATGTGTGATAGATGTTAGTAGTACCTATTTCAGAGTTGCTGTAAGGAGAGATATGATACGTATAAACCACTTAGTGTCTGCTAGATAGATATAGGCATAGGTGTAGACATAGATATATAGATATAGGTGTAGTTAATATAGATACAACTATAGATAGACGGATACATGAGGCATCTCATCACATAACATAGACCAGACTAGAATAGACCATGAGACAACAGAATATGAGCCTGTGACCTGTAACCTGAATTCTTCTCTTCCCTCATGATCCCGGAACCATGATACACCTTTTAGGCTTTGGGAATATGGAGGACAGCTGCTCATTTCTCTTCAGGATTGGGGCTATGTCTAGGACCTGTGGTTTCTAATGTTGGACAGAAGATTACAGGCTTAACAGGGGTTTTGGTGCCTCCATGGAGCCAATGGAAGATGAATCCTTTGAGTTTGGGGAGTCTTATTCATAGGCTTATTCTTGCCTGGGGATCCTTTCTTCCTGTGGCCTGAACTTTGATTGAATCCTTGACAGTTTGAGCTGTAGGAAACTGTTGTGGGTTTGGCTGGTAAACAAGGAATGATGGAGAGACAGGACTGAAAGAAATAATGCTCTGATTTATATTCTATTGGCTAAGGATTTTGTCACTGACAGAGGTACATAGTGGGAGTGGAGTGAGCGATGTGGCTGGATGGTGGGTCATCTTAAACGTCTGTAGAAGCATCTGAAGTGACAAGACATGATAAAACTTGCAGCCGAGGGAGCTACAGCAGGGCCACACCCCATTCTCTGCTGGGGGTAGCATGTAAGCATATAGCATTGAGGGTCTAGCTTAGCAAACCTAGCAGAGTTAAAAGTGTGGTAGGAAAGGCCTGGATATCCTAGGGATTCCCCTTCAAAGTCAGAAATAAAAGGGCTGTCATTTAGTAAATAAATGTAACTCCTGCTGACAGTGAGGAAGGAAAGGGAGAAGGAAGGACAAAGGGAGGAAGAACTGGAATCCCAGGGACAAAATTAATCAATAAAGTGAAATAATAGGAAGGTCAAAGAGTCAAAATCAAGTGTTATTTTACTTAGTTCAAGACATCTGGCCAGCTTATCATTGGAGAAAGACAACACTATTAATAAATCAAATACATGGAGAACCTCAATTGTCCCGTTAGCTATTCCTCCTCTATCCCATAATTTTTAGTAGATCATATGAGAAGTTAAAATTTGCTGATTTGAATTTCATCTTCTATTTCCTCTGCCCGGCATGTGAAGAGGCCAGTGAACCTTAAAATAACCAAATGGCAGAAAACCAAGGGAATAGGGACAAGCTTAAGTGCCTGGCCTAGATAATTAGTCTTTGAATAATCAAGAATGGGGTGCATTATAATCCTAATACTGGCACAGTAATTAGACTTAGAAGCTTTAAACTATGATGTTAGAATTCCTGTGTGTGGATGTGAAGCTGGATAGTTTGGGGATACTTTAGTTTTTAATTCAGAAACAAAGCAATTGATCCTACCTTTTTTAAACATATGAAAGGTCCATATTTCTGGAAAACCCTCAAAGGATGAAATAAAAATTCAGAAACACTGATACAGTGACCATAGGTGCGCTGTTATTTCACTAAGAAGGTCTCCTCTTCTAGTATTTTGAATGCATAGTGTATCATCCCCAGAGTAGCTCTCAGACTTATGATGTTTTGAGACACAGATGCTCTCAATTATAAAAGTAAAGCAATTATCTGGATTCTCACCCTGCATTTAAGATTATAGTTTTATGTTTATTTATTAAAAATAAAACAAACCAGGCAAACAACTTACTTAAAATGCAGTGCGTGCTTAAATTGATTTAAAGCAATCACAACAGACATATCCCTTGTGATTCTCCAAAATATTCCTTTTCTTCCTCTGCAATTTGAACCCAAATATTCAGCTTTCATTTTGATGTCTCCTCTAAGTTTTGCACCTTACTGGGCTCGTTGCATATTGGAGATGAGGAGAGACAGAGAGCTAAGACTCCCATAATATGACATGTTAAAACTCAAGTTTAAGAGTTATTTTGGTTGACAGTTAAGATTTCTGTTTTGTTTAAACTGAAGTTAGAAGTGCAGTTGTTTATGAAAACACCCACAAAATGGAATCTGAACTTCCCTAAAACAGCATTCCTATCTTACGAAGCCGATAATGCGTTTGTGATTCTGTAGCTCCTACTATAGACTTCAGAGCATCCAGAGAAGTTAATACTCATTCCAGTATCCTTAAAATAGAAGAAACCAGATGAAATACGATTTGAACAATGCAAGTATTCCTTAATTCATTGAAACTCTTTAAAAAAAATTTTTATTGCTTATTTTTTTTGAGAGAGAGACAGAGCATGAGTGGGGCAGGAGGGGCAGAGAGAGAGGGAGACACAATCTGAAGCAGGCTCCAGGCTCTGAGCTGTCAGCACAGAGCCGACACGGGGCTTGAACTCATGAGTCATGAGATCCTGACCTGAGCCAAAGTCAGATGCTCAACACACTGAGCCACCCAGGCACTCCTAATTGAAATTCTTGTTAAAAATAATCATCGGGGCGCCCGGGTGGCTCAGTCAGTTGGGCGTCTGACCTCGGCTCAGGCCGTGATCTCACAGCTCGTGAGTTCAAGCCCCACATCGGGCTCTGTGCTGACAGCTCGGGAGCCTGGGGCCTGCTTCGGATTCTGTGTCCCCCTCTCTGTCTGACCCTCCCCTGCTCACGCTCTGTCTCTCTCTCTCTCTCTCTCTCTCTCTCTCTCAAAAATAGACAAGCATTAAAAAAAAAATTAAAAAAAAAAAATAATCATCTTTGGAGATTAGGTGAAGGAGAAGAATATTCGCAAGGTTAAGTGTCATGCTATATTTTAGCATAAAACATAAAATTAAAAAGACCGAAAACAGAACACAAAAACTGAAACTCCTGCCTGTAGGGCCATCAACTTTACCATGTCTCACAAAGTGGGTCTTTCTTTCCGAAAGGTAGAAATTCCTAAAGCCTTGATGATTTTCCAACAACTCCAGGCTCTTTCAAAATGAAATTTAACATTTATTCTCATTATTTTCCATCCTTTAAGCTCCCTGAACTTAGCAGACATGTTGGTATTGCTCTACTATTAAATCTTATATCTAATTTGTGTGTAATTTTAAACTTCTCTTGCCGACTAGATTATAAGCTCCTTGAAAATAGGGACCAATATTCAACTTTTAAATAAATCACATATAGCATCTAGTAACATACCTTGATATATTAGAAACTCAATGGATAGACTTCATAGACTTCTTCATTGACTTCATTGCTAATATTTTTAATAATGTCATATGCTTGAAAATCTTCCTTTTCTTTAAACATGTGACCTTAAGAGGTTTGCTCCATTCTGAAATGTGATTTCATTACATTGAGGAACTCAGTTCCCAGTTAAATGCATTCTGGTAACTAGGAGATGCCTATACAAATATGCCCCTCCCCCCACTAATAGACACAGAGGCAAAAGTAAATGTAATTGTGGAAATGATGGAGAATGGGGCAAGTCTGTTTGCATTAATTAAGGAGGTCCATGAAAAAATATGCATTGCTGACTACAAAAGGTAGGTAGCCACGTAACTTTGTTTCCTGTGTCAGAGCACAGCAGAAGAGAGGGCTTTGTATCTAAGTAGCAGAATTAAAAACTCCTATACCTAGTTTCTTTGAAGTATATTACTTTGAGGAAATAGAAATTCCATACTCCCAAACATATTTTTCTGTCAAGCCCTGCTGTAGCACCACTGATTTCCCTCTTGAACTCTGATTATGAGGGTTTGCGAGAGCTGGCAGTTCCACAAGCAGAATTAATCTCCTAAATCCAATGTGTACCTTTTGGTGTGGGATAAGGCAGGGGAGGACAGAGTTGTAATATAGTAAATGGCTTCTCTAAGCTGACTTAGGTGGAAACAGGATGTTAGCTACTTCATCCTGATAATGAGCATGATTTTTATTCTCCTCCATTAAAGAGCGTTTTAGGACACGGCTCTTGCACCTTGTGGGATAAACCAAGTCCCCTGAGGGCAAAGGCAACAGAACAATGGCAGATTTCACTCAAAAGCTCAGTCTTCCTTCTAACTTTGGCCATCAGAAAAAAAATATCCATCTTCTTAATATCCACTATTAATAATAGCCCCAGAGTTCAGCTTCATTCAGAAACTTTCCATCTTCCTGTTGCCACTATGACCTGCTGATCAATATCAGCTGCTGGCTCTGGGCATTAATGGAATTGCCAGTTAGTAAAATCAGTGACCATCACTGTCCAGGTTAAACCTTAAAATGAATGAGGTTAATAAAAATACATCATATATATATTTGATTTATTGATGTAATAATATCCTTTCAATATGTGTGGGATGCTTCTGTTACACTTTATCTGCTCCTCTGTTGTGGTTTTTATTACTTTGTGCCCTGTGTTACAGATAATGTGCATATCTCATTTCATCTACTAGACAGTAAGCCACTTGAGGTCAGTGTACATATCTCATCCCTGATGTTGCCCCTAGTTGCTAGCATGCTGCCTTGCATGCAGCCAGTTTGCAGTAAATACTCACTAAATGCATGAACTAAACGGCGGGTGTTACTGATATTTAAGTCTCATTGCTGTGTGCAAAACACTGTATGTGATTTCATGGAGTCTGGCGGACAAGCAGGAGGTGCTTGAACATGCGGGCAGGTTCTGTTTTCCGTGTCTTGGCGCTTAGCCATAAAGCCACACAGCATTTCAGGAGCAGATGTGCCTCCATTTTGATTGAGAGGGCTGAGGAATGGTGGTTTGCTTTCTCTTCTGCTTTCAGTATGCTTCTAGATGGTACCCACATTTTCTGGCTCCAGCAGCCTAACGGGCCACACCGTAATTCCAGGTGTCACTTGTGGGGTCTGACTGGTAGTTCCTACTTTTGCAAGGAGATCTTGGACTGTTCTCTTCCAAATATCCTTTGTGTTGCATCTACCACTCTCTTGCCTACCCTCCCACAAATGGTCCTCCAAACCTTGGCTTTAAACTACCCGGAAGCACACAAGGGTGTCTGCATCAGAGACTGACTGCTTACTTCTTCTTCCAGATCATTTATAAATGTTGAGTCATGTCAGACCTTACATCCATCCCTTATGGGCTTCACTTATTCATCCCGAGAAGCTTGGCTTGCTCTTATTAAAGTTCTCCTTAGAGGTCAGGTTTAAGAGATGGGAAGCGCAGAAGTATCCCGAGTCTCATGTTACAGAAGACTCTGCTGCTGTGGTTTATGCTTACTTTTCCTCTGCTAGAAAAAAAAAAAGGTCTGCGTTCTACAAAAATCCAGCCACAGCAGTGCTAGTTGTCTGGGATTTTCTGTAATCTAATAGAGCAAGTTTGATGACTCAAGAGAGGCCTGCAGCTCATGGCTCATGAAAAGATATACTATGTTAATTTTCTGAACTGGGTCTCTTAGGCCGAATTACATTATTTTGGTAATGCCTCTCCTGAATTAACTGCAGTTATTTGAGCTGCTGCATTTCCAGCTCACCAAGGGAAGGGAATCCCGGGATGTTAGCAAGCTATTGAATTCCAACTGGACCTCATCCTCTGTAGAGGAAAGTGGGTAGTTGATGCAGTCTTAAATGTTCCGGGGCAACATAAATGGTTTTTTTTATGTGGGCGGCACGTTTCTCCCCTACTGATAAAGTGGATAGTGGATGTCATGGGCCTCTCCTTTTAGAACACTTCAGTGCTCCTCATTCTTCCAGGATGAATTCCAGACTCCTTAACACAATGCACAGGGCCTTTTGCCTTCTACTGCCTGCCTTCTGCTCCAGCCTTATCTCATCGCCCCCTCCCTTCTTCTGTCCAGCTGGACTGGTCCACTCTCAGGCCACAAAACAGCCATATTCTTTGTCTCCTCTGGGCCAGTTTATGCAGAGATGTTCTGTGGTCCCCTCCCCACATCTATCTCACTGTTAATAATAACAATGGTAATAGTTAGACTCTGTGCTAACATGGATTCTCTCACTTAATCCTTGTAAGAATCCATGAGTACTATTATTATTCCCATTTTGTGGATAAGGAAGTTGAGGCTTAGTGAGAGTGTAGGAGCCCTACTCAGACTCACACAGCTATTTAGTGGTAGCACAGGGAATTGAAGCTGAGTAGTCTGACTCCTGAGCCCGTCCTACGCCATACTTCCTCCTAGCATGTAAGCTAAACATGGTTGTGTGGCTAACTCCTGGTCATTATTTAGACATTTCTTATTCTAGAAAACCTCCCTAATATGGCCCTACTGTGGGTTATGTGCCCTTCCTGTGCTTGTTCACACGGTATCTTCCCTGTCTGCCTTCACAGCACTTATTATACAAATCCCCCTATAATTGATTGTTTACTTGTCTGTGTCTCCCACAAGCCCTAAGACTCGTTGGGCCGAGTTCTGTCTGCCTTTTTTGCTATTTTATACCCTGCAGTTACCAGGAAGCTTGGTGTTCAGCAGGTGCTGACTAAATGTTTGGTCCTTTTACTAAACTTAGCCCCACTGAAAACCTTGTACAGTTCTTTTGGCAGGAAGAGGTTAATCCTCATCTTACTGATTTTCAGACTTTTAAAAAAAATTCTTTTAATGTTTATTTATTTTTGAGAGAGAGAGAGAGAGAGAGAGAGAGAGAGAAAGGGACAGAGAGAGAGGGAGACACAAAATCTGAAGCAGGCTCCAGGCCATCAGCACAGAGCCTGACACAGGACTCAAACTCATGAACTGTGAGATCATGACCTGAGCCGAAGTCGGATGCTCAACCGACTGAGCCACCCAGGTGCCCCGGACTTTCAGACTTTAATGGAGGAGATACTTAGCAGCTTCTCCTCTCTTTGGGGCTCTGACCTTATGTGACTGGACTAAGGCTTGTGGTTTACAGCCGAGTCATATGGGTCAAGGCTGTCACTCAGCTGGGTTTTTGTTCACTCCAGCTTTCTCCCCCTATTAAATTCTTGTTTACAAAAGAGATAAACCAGGAAGTGGGTTGTTGGTTTACAAAAAGATTCACCAAAGGATTCTCACTTCTTATTTGGCCTGTTACCCAGTCTCCAGTAATACTGAAGCTGGAAGAGACACTGGGCAGTAACTCATCCAGCCTTTTTTAATTGGGAGAGAAAAGGGAGGCGCCAAGAGGCTCAAATTCCAACACTAGTTAGTGGCCAAGCCAGAGCTATAATCCACATGGTTTATTTAAATAATGAACTTCTTTGGAACACTTAAACTATGATTATGTTACAAAATTTTTTTTTACCTTCAAGTTTATAGGAATAAAATTGTTGGCTGTAAAACAACATATAAGTATTTGTACACTTCAGCAGTGCAGTCACAAGAAAATGTTTTCAAAAAATTTGGTTGAAGCTTAACGTGCATTCAGAAAATTGTATAGAGCTTTCATAAAGGGAATGCACCCATGTGACCAGCACTCAGGTCAAGAAATAGGATATTAACAATGGAAGATTTTTACTGTAAGTAATATATGATTACTTTTATATTGTCACCTAACTATATTCTATGAAATATATTACAGGCTTATAACAACAGGAGGTCCTTATGGGGCATGGGTGGGGAGGAAAGGAATGTTTAAAATGACAATTTATCCTCATGTGTGCCTCTCACAACCTCATAATGTAGCATTTAAAGCATATATCCCTGTGCTTTTGTGTAATGAAGATGCAAACAATTTACTAGTTTGCCTTTTTGTTTGCAAAACTAATGTGTATTCATGTTGATACTGTAAAAGTGTAAAGAGTAATCCTTGTGAATTAACTCACATTCGCTATAGTGCTCAGATATTCACTGAGAGCATTTTTTTTTAATTTTTTTTTCAACGTTTATTTATTTTTGGGACAGAGAGAGACAGAGCATGAACGGGGGAGGGGCAGAGAGAGAGGGAGACACAGAATCGGAAACAGGCTCCAGGCTCTGAGCCATCAGCCCAGAGCCCGACGTGGGGCTCGAACTCACGGACCGCGAGATCGTGACCTGGCTGAAGTCGGACGCTTAACTGACTGCGCCACCCAGGCGCCCCAACTGAGAGCATTTTTTAAAAAATGATTTGTCACCTGGGATTTGTAAGGATAGGTATGTGTACTTCATTCTTTTTTATTTTTTTTTAGATAAATATTTATTTTTAAACTTTTAAATATTTAACTTCAGGACAATTTATTTTATTTTATTTTATTTTATTTTATTTATTTTATTTTATTTTTAGGTTTATTTATTTTTGAGAGAGAGAGTGAGTGGGGAAGGGGCAGAGAGAGAGAGAGAGAGAGAGAATCCCAAGCAGGCTCTGCACTCTCAGTGCAGAGCCCAATGCAGAGTTCAAACTCGAACTGTGAGATCATGACCTGAGCCAATCCGGAGTTGGATACTTAACTGACTGAGCCACCCAGGGGCCCCTAATTGTGTATTTTAAACAGCAAACTAATTTCCATCTTTATGTTTCCCTAAGAATATTGTCCAATTTAGTCTAAGTTTTTTTAATTAGAAAAAAATTTTTTAATTTTAATTCCAGTATAGTTAACACACAGTCTTATATTAGTTTCAGGTATACAATATTAGTGATTCAACACTTCCATACATCCCCCAGTGCTCTTCGCAAATTGTGCTTCAATTCTTCTTAAAATCTTGAATCTGTCATTTGCCATGTGTATACTCTGAGCCATGTTGGATTTGCATAGAGCTCATTGTGTGTTTTTGCTTACTTATTCTTTTTGGCAAACTTGGACGTATTTCTGAGTGGACTGACTGGCATCTGATTGTAGAGCTGACCTAACTCTGCTGAGCCAGCTAACCTGTGCATGTGACTGAGCTCATTAGCCCCAGGCTTTAAACATCCAGCTCAATATTACCTGACAAAGACTTTTATTTCCAATGTAGGCATTGCCCAGAACTTTGGACAAATTATTTAACCTGAGATATTGTCTTCATTCAAACTATTGGAGTAACCAGTTCTGTCACATAATTATAATAAATATTTGGGAAATGAAACTTCTGCCTACAATTGGATCAGAATGCTACTCTTATTTGAAAGGCCATTATATCCACATGAACATTATCATTGTACAGTTCAATTAATAGACAGTGACTGGGCAATTTCTTGAAAGTCTCTCATGATCAAAAAGTTGCTTAGCCCCATGGATTTTTAATAACATCTAACATCCTAAAAAAGATTTTTTTCCCCCCAATTCCCTATCTCTACCCAAGGATACAATTCATCTAATTTTTCAGAGCAGTAGCTCAACCTACCTTAGTTCAGAAAAAAAAAAAAAAGTTCTTACCTGTTTTAAACTTACTTCCTACTGTCTACAATAGCCCCTTCAGCAAGCAACATATTAATCTACTTAATTAACATGTATTGTGCCTTCCTCAAGGCCAAGCAGGGTCCAATTATATGCCCTAGCTAATTTTACTTTTTCCTTTTTGTATCTCATTCTGCTTCCCCTCAGCTCCCCCTTAGCTTTATCTGGTTACAACAAAAGCTCAATGGGAGACTAGCAATAGTGTGATAAAATTAAATAGAAAGTCACAAAAAGGCCTGGGAGTGTGAAAGGTTCCTCTTAACTTTAGCAAGGAGACAGGATAACAGGGGCCTGCCCTTGGCTTGGAGAAGTTTATGTGCCAAGTACAGGATAGCCATTCTGTTTGTTTGCTTTTATTGGACACTATTTTTCTTTACATGAGAACCATATCTAAGTGGGATCACTATTGAGCATACACATTCCCCAGTAAAGGGACGTATTGTCATCCTGTTGACGCCACTGAAGCCTGTTAGGACTATTAATTTTGGTGTTCATTTAGGCATGCCTGGTTGCCAAGGCAACAACAATCTCATAGTTCCTTCAAGCCCTCTGTGCAGTGAGCATCTATTGAGAGTCCTATGAAGGTATCATAGTTTCTTCTCTTCCTGTCACAGATTGAACCCCTTGCTTGCTCCCCTTATGAGCCACGTATTTATCAAGAATCCCTAGAGAGAGCAGAAACTCTTTGCTGGAGGCCGAGGAGAACTCCAAATGAGAATGGAGCCCTTTGTTTCCCCGTGGGCTACTGCAGAAGACCTCAGAATAGGTGCTTTGGAAGTCAGACGATTATTAAAAGTCTTGGTCAGCTGAAATGTAAATAAGTCCTTGGCAAAGTTCACAGCCAATCTTTTATACAGGGTTGCCAGGACACTCAGTGTCCTGCTTAAAGCCAAAATTGTAAATTCTAGTGCAAACTCCCAGTGGCAGGCAGTAATAGGATGCAGTCTGTTGCCAACTATTTTTCATAGTCCAAGACCTTCTCCTTAAGAACCATATAGTTTTCAGAAATATGTGTCTGGGAGGGACACTTTCAATTCTTTAAATTTGCTCCTAACCATGGGCTGGTAGTGAAAGCTTACATGTTTTCCAAAAGCCATCTTCCAAGATAACCGTCTTCAAAGACACTATTCAGCACGAGTTCTTGTCTTTGTTCCTGTCCAACTTTATCTCATCTGTAATTTGTACAGTCAGAACTGGAGGAGAGTAACAATTTATAGATAAATTACATACTAGCCAAGTGGAAGGAGCTGAGACAGGGACCGTCTGTCTTTGACAGCTGTTGAGAGGAGATATCTTAAGTCCTGGCAGAATCCTCAGTTGAAACTTACATGTAAATGTTAGGGCATCTGACTGAGCAAGTTTATCAAAACATCATTATAGGTTTCCTACTCCTTCTGTCATTACTCTGATCAAGATGATCAAGAACAGATTTCTGTATTCACTTCTGCAGAGAAGCTTACTCATTCCTCTTCAGAATTTTCTTACCTAATGATACCTATTGTTCAATCATAAGTAATATTTAACAGTAAAATATTTTACTTGGAGTAAATTATCTTTGAAAAGAATTCAACTTGGAATTCTCTACTGATCAAGTAATTGTCATTTCCACCTTTCAGTTTACAGAAGAAACTTCTAGGCTGGATACTATTCTTAGGTGAGAAGGTTAAGTCTGAGTTACCCTAGCTTCCACAAGATAGTATGTTTGGAGGGCTTCTTTTTTGCAAATCTTTATGGGGCCTCCAGGGACCACTTTTTGTAGGATTCTCCCATTCCAACCACTCTTTCTGGACTCTTTTTACTTTTTATCTCAATTTTATCAACTATGAGTTTTTCCTCTTTATTTTATTTTTTTTTTTATTTCTCTAGGATCATAACATTATGGTATGTGGGGGCTGGAAAACACTTTTCATCCTTTCTTACACATTTCTGTCCTCAAAACTTGCAATCCATAATCATGTTCATGTTATCCACTTTTACAACTTGTATACATGGGTTTGTTAACAGCTGAGTGCAAACCATTTTATTATATGCAATTTATTGTACCAGTGTGGTTTGAAAGGAAACAACCCTAAATTACAAATGAATTTTTTTCTAGTTGCAGCTCTGATTTTAATTTATGGAATGACACTGGAAAAATCTTAGTTTTTCTACATCTCAGTTTTTTTTTAATCTATAAAATGAAAATGACATTCTTTTATAACTTACTATGAAGATAATATATGGAAAGCGTGATGTACTATATGTAATTATGAGGTATGTGGATACCCATCCATAATGCCTGTCTCTGGAGTCCACATCAGCCTAGTGATTTTAACTATGTCCTTGACAAAGGTGGCAAAAACCTTATTATAAATGGGTTACAGGGGCACCTGGGTGGCTCAGTCAGTTGAGGTATGACTCTGGATTTCGGTTCAGGTCATGAATGAAGGGTCATGGGATCAAGCCCTTCATTGGGCTCTGCACTTAAGCATGAAGCCTGCTTAGGATTCTCTCTCTCTCTCTCTCTCTCTCTCCCTCTCTCCCTCTGCCCCTCTCCCCTACTCACCCGTGCCTCCGCCAGCACGCTCTCTAAAATAAAAAAAATTGGTTGCAAATGTTGATTTACCTTGAACATTGTTGCTTTACCTTCAACAAATGTTGCAAAATGTTGATTTACCTTGAACAAACAATTTTACTACTATAAATATATACTTCAGCAATATCCACACATGAGCATACAACCACAAATGTTAACTGAAGCATTAAAATAGAAAAACTCTGAACAACCTTAATTTTCCATCAGTAGGAAGAAAGTTAAATAAATATGTATACCATGTAATACACTGCTAGAAACAAATAAGGTTGATGTATTCTGCAAGTTCATGGAAATATCTTCAAGACATATGTGTAAGGAAAACCAATTCCAAAACAGCACATAGTGTATGATCTCCTTTATGATAAAACACATACACAGAAATGAAACAACAAAAACCATACCTATATATGCAAATATATTTGTATGTAAATTTGTAAGGTCCCTATGTCACCTGATGTTCCTATGCCACTCTTATTCTGTTGTGTAGTGTGGATGGTACAGGTTAGGAGATGGGTTCTGTTGTCAGACTGAGTGCCTTTAAATCCTGGTATGACAGTTACTACATATGTGATCATGGGCAAATGACCTACCTGTCTGTGCTTGATTTTCCCACCTCTAAAATGGATTTGACCATTTTAACCTAACTCAAATCATTTTAAACACATGGGAAAAAATCTAGGACACATTTGATTATCCTGAGAAGCAGGATAGTGTCAGATCTTTTATAAAGTTAGAATATATTGCAGTCTAGTTGTTTCCAGTTTTTAATCTCATTTCCCATTTCAGCTTTAACTCCTCACGATGGGTTCTCTAGTAATAGTTTCCCTTTGTCCTCCACCATGACCAGCATAGTGCTGGGAACATGGTACACACTGAAGATACATGTTTTGAAAGAATAATGACATTTTGTTGTCTAACAAAAAATAGGGTTTTGACTTGAGATTGCCTATTAGGTTATTTTTAAAGTTCTTGAAGTCTAATTTTTCTATTAGCCATTCATTTGTTAATAATTAACAAATTTCCCATAAACTCAGCAAACAATTGAGCATCCATTACAGACCAAATATAATAGGTGTTGGTATACAGTAATGATGAAGGGCTTATGTAAATATCCAATTAGGCTGAGTTCTCTCTACCTGTTGGTCTCCACCTGGTACAAAGCTTGGTACCTGGCTTTGAATAGACTTCATACTATTACTTTCAATTCTTCTACCTTGAAGAATACTTTTCAGTGACTCAGATGAAAACTAACACAGAAGCCAGTAAGGCCTTGAGAACCTATGGAGCATGAAGTGCTTCAGGTGATTCTGAAGGCATTTGGACCTTGAAGCATCCTTTCAAGAGAGATCTGGTTGAGAGATCTATAGTGAATGCTCTAGTTAGGAGCAAGGCTGAAGCTTACACAGCAGATCTGGGGTTTAAGCGCGTTACCTCTGGAGCCACACTCCAGAGTTTGAAGCTACTGGAGTTTGAAGCTAAGCACCCCCCACTTACCATGTGGGTAGTCTTAGGCAAAACATGCACACTCTCTCTGCCTTGGTTTCCTCATCTGTTGAATGGAAGTAATAACATGACCTCCTTGGGTTGTTTTGTAGATGAAAAGAGTTGATACATTTAAAGTACCTAGGATAGTGATTGATACACTTAAGCATTCAACAAATGATAGCTATTATTATTATTTTAAAATTAATCTTATAAAAAAACCCAAAGCAGCCAGTCTACCAGTATGGTGCCTCTGGGGCCAGATAAACATGGGGAGGGGATGAGAACAGGAGATGTAAGGAGATAGTGAAAAGTAAGAATCATATAGGTGAAAGTATAATTGACATAGGCTGAAGAATCAGAGAATCCTACAGTTTTAGAGGTGGAACTCATTCATCCATCCATCCGCCCATCCATCCATCCATCCATCCATTCCATAAAGATTTATTGAGCACCTACCATGTGCCAGAAGCTATTCTAATTGCTGGGTCTATGCAATAATATTGCTGCCCCCATAAGCTTTATATTTTATTAGCAGAAACTGGGCCTTCTGGTCCCCCTCTTACCACATGCAGGAACCCTGCTAAAATGCACTGAATGCTGGTCCTCTATCCTCTGTTTTTATATGTCTAGGGAAAGTACATAATGAATTAATGAAGGAGCAGTGTCTTCCATTCTTGGGCAGCTGGAAATGTGAAGTTCTTTTCAAAGTACCTAAGTATAACTATGCATTGAAAATAGTACTGTACTCTGAATAAAGCTAATCTACTTCCTTAGAACAGCATTAGAATGATCCTAGAGGCTCAGAGGAATACAAATTTTGTTAAATACAATCCAGGATTAGAAGGATAGGGAAAAACATCCAGAGATCATCTTGGTGTGTGGCCATCAAGAATGTGACAAAGGGTTTTTTTCTGGCAGAACTACAGGGAAACCCATAGTCTGCCGAGGCAGCACCATGAAGTGTAATGAGGGGGGCTCCTGTCCCCACTGCAGAAAGGTTAGTGGTTTCATATCTGGCTTTCCTCTCAGCCGTGTTTGTCCTGCTCACTACCTCAGATATTCTGCTCTCTGCACTGCTGAAGCTCTCCCTGGGAAGGAGGCAAACCTTCCCTCCAGGGAGGTCACGGAGGATTGCGGTGCTTTGCTTCATGCAAACGTACCCCCAGGGAAGGAGGCTTCACTCTCCCTGCTGTGTGGATAGATTGAGGAGCCCCCAAGGCTTGGCAGCAGGTCAGTGCCAAGCCAAGCTTCCAGAACCAAACAGAGGCACAGATTTTTATCTGAACTTAATTCCTCCTTCAGAAGAGCATTCGTGGCCCCTCGTTTCTTATCTGAATTTAATCCCCCTGGATCACAATTGTGTTCTGTGGATCCATCTAGCCAAACACATGATTCCAGGGCCCTTGGTCCTTGGTTGGCTCACAGAACTCTGAGAAGATCAGCCTTCTCACTGCGGATGAGGAACCAGGACTTGAGAAAGTCAAATGACCAGCCAAGGTCAGCTGGCCAGTTGGTGAAAGCACTGGACTAGAAGTAAGCTTACAAGTTTTTGTCTGGGGTTCTTGCAACCACACTAACACATTTTTATATTAGCAATAGGAAAACCTGCTCAAAAATAACTCTTAAATCTCCTAGAATTGAGATCTTATATGTCATAGGTAAAAGAAGGTATAGAGATTTTGTAGGACAGGCCTCTGAAAGAAGTTTTTAAGTTTTTGAGTACCCTCTCCCTTTATTTTATTAGAACTAATGTCTGAATTGACACAGCAGTGAATCTGAGGTGCGTTCTACTGGAAAGCCTGCATGTGCACCTGTGTGTGTAGGGGTGATGTCAGCATGGCTCCCTGAAGATTTCAAGAGAGTACCTCCTCTTGGGTTTTATTTTGTAGTAAAAATAATCTGTGGTGGTTTTGGTTTTCCTTGTCTTATGAGCTGGGGGAGTCAGCCAGGAGTCCACTGTCTCCTGATTTTCTATGTGGTCATTATCCGTACTCCATTCAGACCACAGTTAAGACCACTGGATCGTAAATGATCCCCTAGGGACTGTTCATGTGGTCATCTGTGGGGAGGGAAAGGGGAGGTATGCAGGCAAGCAACACTGACCAAAATATTTCTTCTGAAAGCTCTCATACTTGCAATGTGAATTCACCATTGGAAGACTGCCATGGTTTCTATTTTAAGGTTCCATGTCCCTTATGTTGCTCTGCTGCTCCTTATTCTGCTGTGTAGTGTGGAGAATAGAGATGACGATAATGGGTCCTGGAACGGGGCTGTCTAACTTTAAATTCTGGTTTCTCATTTACTGATTTTGCGATTATGGGCAAACGACCTCATCTTTCCGTGTTTGTTTCCTATCTGCAAGTTGATTTGATAGCTTTAAGTCAGAGGATCGGTGTGAGGACTGACTAGATAGAGTGTAGACACACTGGCATGCGGTAGCCACTCAGCGGATGTTGGCTGCTACCGTTAGCATCTCCCACTCATGTAACCCAGCATTGTGGAAAGAAAACTGGATCAGTGGGTCAGGAGGCATAGGGTCTGGTCCTGGTCCTCACCTTTACATAGCTGCATGAGCTTGGGACCCTTGATCTCAACTCACAGAATGTAAGACATGGAAGCAGGTATTTGGTCCAAGCTCCTCATCTTAGGAGTGAAATTGGACTTTGGGAGAAGAGGAGGCTCACCCAAAGTCCACAGGGATTTAATACCCACGCCAGGATTGGCCAGCACCCACTCTCTTGACTTCCAGCCCAGACCTCTTCCCATTGTTACTCTGGGGACAGAGACCTTGCCAAGTGTTCCCAACTTTGCTGAAGACCTGAGGACTTTTGGGTTGGCAGACAAATGGTTCCTAACAAGCAGTCTTTGGATTGTGGCCATTCAAGAAGAAACAACCACTGCATTCTATGTCGTGGTTGGTCTAAGTGTCAGAAGCAGAGTGATGTCTTTAAGGGGTTACTGGGTGGAAGTTGCTGCACTTATGGAGGGCTCTGAAAATTCATTCCAGGCCAACAGAGCCCTTAGAGCCCAATGGCTTAATAATTGACCATGTTTTGGGGGTGCCTGGTTGGCTTAGTCCATTAGGCATCTTACTCTTGAATTTGGCTCAGGTTCTGATCTCACAGTTCATGAGGTTGAGCCCCATGTTGGGCCCTGTGCTGACAGCTCGGAGTCTGCTTGGGATTCTCTCTCTCCCCCATCTCTGTCCCTACCTCGCACATGTGTACATGTGTTCTCTCTCTCAAAATAAATAAATCTAAAAAAAATAATGTCGATTATATTTTTTCTTTTCCGTTCTTAGCTGCTGCCAGAGAAATGCACCAATGACTGTGTCTCTATCTGAAGCTGTGGAGGTCTCCTTTACAGCTCTCACTATAGGCCCTTAGCCTCCCTTTCCTTCTGTCTTTTGACTCCCGCTCAGATCCCAGGATTAGAGGTTGACCATATCATCCGCTCTTGGCTACATGGCTTTGACCTGCAAGATCCTCTTTCTGTTCTATATTCTAGCCACAACAGACACTCAACAAAACCAGCCTCTGCTTATTATTCTAAATATATCTCAGGTTTCCGGGTCTAGATTGTTGCATATATTATATCTCCCCATTGATTCTTGCTGAATTCTCTCAGATTAAGTATTACATTTCTATGAAGCCCACAGTGGTCTTCCACCCCCATCCTCAGAAGTGGCCTTCTGTTCCTTAGAGCTTTCAGAGCACCTCTTGATTGTAACCGATGGTTTCTACATGTCTACAGAGGTTCTGTCTCGCTTCACAAGCTCTTTAGGAACCAAATACTGACATCTTTTTGTCTTCCAAAGCATTTAGCAGAATCCCCTGCCCAGTGCAGGACCTCAGTTAGACCTGCTTGAACAATTGTTGACTGGTTAGTGCAGTTGGAGTCAGGGGCTCCAGACTTAGTAAAAGGGTTATTCCTTCATAATCAAAAGGGTTCTCCCCCTAGGTATCATTATAAGCCCATGATAAGTCAGTTATAGCTATTCAAAGGCTCCTTGGAGCTTTGGCAATGCCCAGTCATTTTGAGAATGCTACTTTTTAGAAATCTGGAGTGACACATTTTTTTAAAGTCAGTTAAAATTAATTTTGCTCTTCTGTTTCTTGTTGGCAGAAATTGACGATCCAAGATGGACAAGCAAACCAAATTAAATACTTTGAAAACACGAGTAAAAGTTTGAGGGCATCAAAGGGCGTGATGACCATAAAGGGCCCTGGAACTTGAACTTGCGCACACACCCATTCGCTCAATCGGCAGACGCCGTCCCACAGTCGGACTTCCTGCACTTCAGAAGCAAACACAGTTGAGCTATTTTGTTTACAAAAAATTCCATGGAAACCTCTGCTAGAGCCCTGTGCTTCTGAAATTGTTTGCGAAAATAATGGTCAGAAGCCATTTGTGTTCACAAAACCCCAACTCGGTGTTTCCGGAAGATCAAATATTCCACAGCAGATTTTATCCCCAAATTCGGGGAAAACATGAAAAGAATGCAAAGATTAATCCTTGGAGGCCCTTAAATAAGCCTTTCCTTCCCCCATTTTCTGTTTGCTTTTTAATTTTTTTATTCAGGGAAATAATAGGTGAGCCCTTCTGTGGATAATTAAGACACATGTAAATTGAAATTCTAAGGCCAGTAATTAAACTGAGGAGCTCCCTGGGTAATGTTTACTTTTCAGCTCCCAGATTGTGAGGTCAGTTCCCCTTCAAGCTGCACTTTTTGTTTTTGCTTTCTTTTTTTCTCGATCGCGGAGATGAAAGCCGCCCGAGTCTTAACAATAGCATCTTGTGCAAGAGGAGGTGGGAGATCCACAGTGGGTTTAGTCAGCAATGCACTCTGATGTCTCCAACGTGAAATCCATATTTTGAGAGCCCTGATGTATCTGATAGTATTATTAGATATGTAATGAATGAAAATTTAAGTCCCAAAGCTGGGTCCCTTTGCAGAGAGAAATGCTTGTGGGGAGTGGGTGTTAACATTCACCTCACAGCTCACCCCTGCCTCACGACAAAGCACTTACACCCCTCTGTGTGAAGTTTGTGTGGTGTACGCGTCTCACACTCGTGTGTCCACTCTTCTTTTGGCTGCTGTCCACAAAATTATTAATAGCTGCTAAGCTTGGCTTGAGGCTTTGGGCATTTATTTTGGGTAAGAAAAGGTAGAAAGGGAAAAAGGACTTTCCAGGAACACACTGTTTTGTAGAAAACCCTGCAACCATTCCAAGAGCCCCTCTTTTGACCCTCAGAAATACCTGTGAGATCCAACTATTGTTAAGGATTCATGTCTTTAGGTTGAAATCTGTTGGTTTCACTAGTTTGCTTTCAGGTGCAGCTGCCGTGGTGCCGTTCTAGAAATGTCACGGCCCTTTGTCTGTATTCACAGGCTCCTGTGCAGCAAGAAGCTTTGAAATCCCAATAAATATTGAAATACAAGAATAGATTTCAGGAGTTACCTTCCTACTAAAATCTCAAGACAAAATTCCCTTTGTTCCCGTGAGCCCCTTAGATCACACAGGGCATTTGCATCCAACGGGTCTCAGTAGCTCTTGTTTCTTCTGCGATCACATTGTGTTTATGATGTCATGAGCGGTTACCATGGAGGTAATTGTCATGATGTGGGAGATGTGTGAATTCAGGTGTGGAGAAACTCGGCAGCGTGAGATGATGGGTCTTTGAGAAAAAAGACAAATCCCCTTTCACCCCAACTTCCTTAGTAACAAAAGGGTGAAACAGGAAAAGAGTTGGGGGGGATGGAAATGTGATAACTGAAAATTAGCTGTTGAACAGAGTGCTTTTTATGCTTTGCATGACACATTGGAAAGTCTTCCATTTATTTGTTTACTTTTTAGAATTATATTTCAATCGTATATCTTATAGTATGGTGTTAAAAATAACTTTTGTGTTCTTTCTTGGAGAGAAATATATGGCTTGTGATAGCAGAAGAGAATACTATATTATGAAATCCAGGGTGAACAAGGAAATATTTTGAATGATATATGAGGAAACTCAAAGGTGATTTGTTTCTGCCCGGGGCGGGGGTGAGGGGGGGATCGGGTGGAGAGGGGTGGGGGCAGGCTGCTGCAGTCTGCCAAAAAACTACAAAATAAGATTGAGCCAAGCTAACAATACAGCCAGACTGGCTTGCTGCTGGCATTTGACAAGCTAGGGAAATGAGGCTGCAGAAATCCACAGGGAATTATTTCTTCCTCATGTTAATGAAGTACCATACATTTCTTTCTTGGGATGAGGGGTGGTGGGGGTGAGGGCATGGGTGCTGCTGAGCAAGTATTTTAAGGAAATGATCCAGAATCCCCCGCCTCTGGCTTGGCATAATCAATGTCATTACTGCTTGTTTGGAAGCTTTGTCTTTTCTTGGAAAGGACCCAGGACTGGCAGATTCAAATAGTCAGTGTGGTGACTGGTGAAGGACGGAGGCTGCCAAACCAAGCGCAGGGAGGCTGGGCGCCCTTGAGCACTGGATTCTGAGTAAAGGACCTGGGTTCCAGTCCCAACTTTGCCACTGTGGATTTTCTCTTTTGACCTTTGCTGAGGTCCTTAACAGCTCTGTTTTCTCATCCTCCTGATCAAGTGAGACCATTCTAAAAATAAACATATGGGTTATAAAATATATATATTTTTTAGGCAAGCTACGAATGCAAGCAGTTAAATGTTATTTGGGGTTCCATGTCAGCACAAAGATATATAGCTGTTTTTTTTCATCCAGTGGTATCCTTCATGGACTTTCAGGGAGCAAGTGGGCACTTTGGTGAGCATTGATGCTGGTAGCCAATTCTCCCTGGCATTGCTTTGGGGAAAAGAGAATGTACTAGTGTTTCCAGAGAAAAAGAACCACTAGGATATCTGTTTATATCTGCCTATCTATCTATCTATCTATCTATCTATCTATCTATCTATCTAAAATGAGATTTATTATGAGGAATTGGCTCATGTGATTATGGAAGCTGAGAAGTTCCATGATCTTCCAACTGCAACCTGGAGACCCAGGGGAGACAGTGGTGTAATTCAGTCTGAGTCTGAAGGGCTGAGAACCAGGGGAGCCAATGATGTAAATCCCAGTCTGAGGGCAGGGAAAATGAAATGAGATGTACTAGTTTAAGTAGCAAGGTAGGAAAGAAAGGGGCAAATTCCTCCTCTGCCTATTGTTGTGTTCAGATGCTCAGTGGATTGGGTGATGTCCACCCACATGGGGGAGGGCAGTCCACTGATTCAAATGCTAATCTCATCCAGAAACATCCTCACAGACATGCACACCCAGAAACGATGTTTAATCTGGTCACCCTGAGGCCCACTCAGATTGACACCTAAAATTAATTGGCACAGAGGGTGATGTCCCTAGGCAATGCTGAGCTCCTGCAAGATCAAGTATAAACTTCTTAGCCTGATATTTGGGGTCTTCCATAATCACTCCCCACCCAAACTTCTCAATCTTATTTCTTTACTCCATCAGGTATACCCTCCTCCTTAGTCAAACCTCATTTGTCACTGGACGTACCTGTAGTCTTTTTTGCAGTGTTCCTTCCTCTCACTCCCAGCCAATTCTACCTATTTCCTGGCTCACCCATGCTATATTGACCCTTCCCTGTGAACAACACCTGTTACTGGTGTCACGTATGTGTTGTGCATGGTGGGCACAAGGACATCTGGCCAGGGAAGGGGGACAAAGGCTTAAATCCAGCTAAATCTTATGACTCACTGAGGAGCTGTGTTTGCTTAGAGGACAGGTACCTTTTCCCAATGGAAAAGAAGCACTGGAGAAGGATGGCTCTGTATGTATAGAATTATATACAAGTGATAGAATTAACTTTTCATCTCTTTGTCTTGTATTCTCTTGAGATTATAAGCTCCTTGCAGAGTCAGGCTTTGATTTTCTTGTAGATAATCCCATGAAATAATGCACAATTTAATTCTGAATTATGGCCAGAGCACTGGGTTCTGAGTAAGAGGTTGTGCTAAAAGTTCTTTAAGGATAGAGCTAACTCATTTCTTTACCTATTAGTCCCTTTCACATAAGAAGTCTTTAACAAAAGAGAAATACATCCCCAATAAATATCTGATTGCTCACTTATTTATAGTAACAGTGGGAAAACATCAATACCACTGTCTTTTAAGAATGTTTCAATACCTATCTTAAGTTTATTGGAAGCAGAGCAGTAATGGGGCCATTTTCTTCTGAGGACTCAGAACAGTTTTGAGTTGGGGCTCTTGGGTCTGGGTCTTCATTCTCTCCTCCAGAGCAACATTGCACTGGGACTTCATGGTGGGCTAGAAAAATGGGTCTGAATCCTCCTGCTCATTCAAGAGCCATACTCTTCTCCATAGGCCAAGGAGGAGAGCCACATGTCTCCATAGGCCCAGGAGGAGAGCCACATGTCTGTCCCCAAGGTGTTCCTGGATCATCAGTGTGAAGACATGTAGGGAAGTGGCCACACAATAATATAAGAGGCCCTACAGCAGGAGTGGGTCCAGAGGCCGGAGGGGTTCTACGAGGCAGCAGAGACCCGCTCTCCTTGTATGTGGGCAGACACAGGTAGAGCGACTGGAGAGAGATAACTACAAGTGGTGACATAAAGCGGTCTCATTCATGTCCACATCTCCCGTTAGCCTGTGTGCAGATGACTCTGGACACACACACCTCCATCCCAGGCCCATCACTGGTCTCTCCACTCGGAGGCCTCAAAGTCTCCCCAGAGCCATTATGTCCCAAACTGATGTCAGGATATTTTTACCCAGATCTGGTCATCTTCTAGTGTTCCCTCTTGCCATCCCTCTTGTTTGGCTGGTTTGGTACATGCATTTGCTTAACTCACTCTTCACTCCCAGCTCCCCATTCCAGGTTTACATCCATATCTCTTGCCTGAGATGAATGCTGTTCCCACCTTACTGGGCCTCCATATCTCCTCTGGGCCCTCCAGCCCCTTCTCCACACAGCGGCTGGAGTGAGAATTTCAAAATGCCAATCTGATTATGTCTCACGTTCCCCAAACTACCCTGCTTCCCTGCTCAAAACCTTGTAATGCCTTCTCATTTCTCTTAGGATGAAGACCCATATACCCTCAGTAGAACCTTTAAGAACCCTTGTAGTCTGACCCCTGGCAACTTCTCCAGTTCCACCCAGGACCAGCACCCCCAGCTCTGTGCTCAGTGTGAGCCTTCTTCCTGCTCCTCACCAGCTCCAGGCCCAGGCGGCTCCCTCTGCTGGGAACCCTCTCTTCTGCCGTGGCTGCCACACCCACCTCATTTGCCTAATCATCCCTTCTCATTTTCCACATACCAGCTCAAATATCACTTCTTCAGGGAAGCCTTCTCTGATTCCCAGACCACCTTAGCCCTTCTGCCTCGTACATCTTTGATCACTTTTCCTTTGTCATACATCAGTTTGTAATCATAACCTTATTTTTGTGGATATTTGACTGATGTCTGTTTTCCCTGAAAGGTGGTAAGCTCTGGGGTATCTGGTTGGATTTGCCCTCTGCTACATCCCCAGTGCCCAGTACATTGCCGGATCCACCTTACACACTCAATTAGTCACGCACATGAGTGCTTGAAGGTTGTTTAGGAATGGGGGGCCACCCCGTGGGACCGCAGTGAGCTGTGTTTTAGAGCAGTAGCTCTGAGAGGGGTCTTGCATTGGAGGGTAAAGGGAGACATGCTAGGAGGCATCTGATGAAGATGGCCTGAATTAGAACAGTGGAAAGAGAAATGGACAGGTGAGCACAAATGCTTTCAGTGTTTCCCATTTCCATCCCCCACCCCAGTAGGAAAAGCAGTAATAGATCAAGGGCTTTACATGATTGCAACATATTTTATTTGACCTGAATGTCACTGGTATATGGGGAAGAGAGAGAGAAGGATCTTAAAATTGGTGGGGCAGTAGGCAATGTGGCAGAGTCACGAATCTGTAGATCTTCCTCCTTTCCCGGGCAAAAGTGGCCCATGAAAGTCTGAGGGAAAAGAAAACTCTTTGGACCTACTGCCCTGAGCTGATGGTGAGTTGGTATGTGAGGGCGTGTGAAATCCAGGAAGCCTCCTTTGGGGGCAGACCGATTTGGTTCCTGTCTTCTTGTTCTGATCTGCCAAGTCTGTCATGGCAGCCTGTCTTAACTGAGACTCTGTGAGTGTCTTATAATGGAGGATATTTCGAGAGGGTGATCGTGTGGAGGACAGGGTAGTCTCACGCCCAGGGAGACACATAGCGAAGGGTATTTGCCTCACCCTGAGCTTGGGGCCACATCTCCTGTTTCGCTTAATCTTTTTTATGATTCTTGTCCTCTGAATCATGGTGACAGCACTAGGGTTATATAATGGATCGCTTTACTTTTTCACCATGGTTGACGTAGATAGAACACAAAGTTTAGCTTTTTTTACAAATGTCTTTAATGGGTCTAGCATCCCCTTCTAGAATGTGACCAATATAATAATACTATTGTGCTAATAGTGTTCATGCCTAATGTATCTTATGTCATTGGACATTTTTTAACTACAGGCAGGGCTGCAATATGCCAGTTGTGCTTTGCCCAGTTCTGGCCGGCATCACTCAGGTAGACTCCCATGGGAACAGCACCCCCTGAAGGTGTGCAAGGTGGCACCCCTGCCCATGAAGTGTGCAAGGGAGACACTAGCCTTGTTTTGCTGGCTCAGAATGGTGACATGCCTGTTCAGTGTCATGTGACAGGTAAATGCTGTCACTGCAGCTAGGATCCGGCTTCTGAATCTAAATCCAGTTTTAATTTTGTTGCACCTCCCAGCCGATCACTGCTTGAATAAATGAGTGAATGGAGAAAGACGAAGACTCTGACCAGGAGCCCACACAGGGTCATGACTTATTCTGAAGGTCCTTGACTGCCGTCAGCAGAGCCAGCTGCCCGAATCTGCAGTTCATCCATTCTCTTTGTGCACTTTGCCCACGTGTGGGCCCTGGGTGACATGGCCTTGGTGTTTTTCTACCTTTCAGCCTGAACCCCTTGTGTCTTTGTGGTGCACAAGGCCACACCTCCCCTGCCTGTCCCGTTCCCTCAGGGCCTTGCTTCCGGCTACTATTAGGTCATCCTCTCCCATAAGGTGTTCATTAATAAAGTGGAAGACTATCATTTCAGTTGGGAGTTGCAAAGGATCAAACAGCCTCTAAAGCAAAAAGAAATTACTCTGTGTAATGGTGGAATTGCTGGCTGGGTAGGCGAGTTGTGAATCTGTGGGGTTTTTATGAGGAAGAGCAGGAAAGTGCCTCAATAATCACATAATGCAGATGAGGAAACAGAGGCCTCAAGAATTAGTGGGTTTGCTGGGGCTTGGACTGCGTTTTTTCATCATGCTATGCTTCCTCCAGTCATTTGAGTTGCAGGTCTTTCCTGACATCTTTTCCACCTTACCTGACTGAGGGTGGCCCTGCATTTGGACCGTCTATGTCCCGTCAGTATTGGGAGAACAGGAGGGCAGTGTCTAGGGGACAGGGAGCTTGGTCAGTGGTGTCCTTGGACCCTGGATTGACCCCAGGATCCGGGCTTTTAAATGCTATTATAAAATGCAGTCCGTCTAGAGCTCAGTACCTCTTGCCATCAGACTAATGCAGCCTTGGTGGAGGGCGGGGTGGCGGCTGGCTGCCTGGCAATCTCCTGGAGCCCGGGAGAGGGATTACGCTCGCTCAGGCAGCCTCATCACTGTAATAAAAATGGGAGTTATGTTTATCGACTCATCAGGACTGCCCATTTAGACGATTACCCCATTTCCAATCCCATTTCTAGAGAAAAGAGGATTGCTGGACACTTCCTCCCACCCCCACCTCTGGCAGGGCCCTGTCTGTGGATTCATGGAGGGGGGTGGCGGGAGGGGGGTGGTGGTGATGTGTTGGAGGTAGGCACACAGCAGGCTGCGAGCTTTGCCCTCTTTGTCTTCCAGAGCTGGCAAGCCTCAGCGGGATGGCTGTCCCCTGAGAGATGGGAGAGGAGGAGAAACGGCCCAGCAGGGGCCTGGAGCAGCTGGCTGGCGTCAGTAATTTCCTGTAGGAGATTTTGCCGGCCGGGTACGCGTCACCCTGCTGTTGCCCCCCTGTCTTCTCCCATGCGCTGCTAAAATAAACTAAAGCGACCCTTGGGCTGTGTTCACATAAATGCAGTTATTTAACCTCATCTTTGTGGAGCCCAGGTATAAAACAGCATCACCTATTTGGAATAACACAGGGAGGAGGTGAGACGGAAAGATCCCTGAACAGCTGGAATACACATTGTAAAGTTTCTCCTTCCATACAGAAGAGTCTTTGGGGCCCTTGCTCAGAGACCATTGACTCTTACTTAACGCACAGCTCTAATTAGCTTGGTAGGCTGCTTTCTGACACCCAAGCAGATTGGAAGTGGGAATTAAAGATGGAGGAAAGCTGGAGCCAACGGTTAAGAGCCAGATCAAAGATGTGACATCTGTGAGGACAACTGTGGGTGGGAATCCTCTCTAGAGGGGGACGTTGGATGACTAGCTCAGAAGGTCCCTTCCAACCTTTCAGTTCCTGGCTCTGAGTGTGCCTGGTTTTGACTGTGAAGATGAGGAGCAGGAAGAGGGGGCGCGGGGCATCAGTGAGGGGCCGCACCCAGTAGGAAACGTAGTTTTGTTTTTGGGGGAGAACCTGAGTTCTGGTGCTCAGAAGTACTCACCTGCTTTTGCTGGAGTCCTCCAGATGCAGTGGCTGTTCTTTTTTTCTTTTTAAAATTTTTAACATTTATTTATTTTTTGAGAGACACAGAGCGATAGAGAGTGAGCGAGGGAGGGGCAGAGAGAGAGGGAGTCACAGATTCTGAAGCAGGCTCCAGGCTCTGAGCTGTCAGCATAGAGCCTAATGCGGGGGGCTTGAACTCACGAACCTCGAGATCATGACCTGAGCCGAGTCGTATGCTTAACCAACTGAGCCACTCAGGCGCCCCTACAGTGTCTGTTCTTGATCCTCCTTTATTCTTGCCAGACAGAGTGAATTCTTACGGATGTTTCTAGAAAGAATTCTGTGAGACATCGTAGTGTGATGGAGAGACATGGGCTTGGGATGACACAGGCCTGTGTTCAGATCCTGGCTCCCCACAAAGCTAGCCAGGCGACTGGTAAAATCATTGAGCCTCTGTTCTCATCTGTATACCTATTGTATATATTGTACATCATGCACTTTCCTGCCCACAGCCCCTTCCCCAGCTCCCCATTGCTCCTCAATATTCTCAGGGTGAACTCCAGCCCAGACAAGAGTTTCCAGGACATCCAGTAAAGTTGGACTTTCAGACAAATAACAAATAATTTCTAAGTGTGATTATGCCTCAAATACTAAAAAAAAAAAATTAGTTCTTTATCTGAAATTCAGATTTAACTGGCAATCCTGTATTTTGAAATAAACTTTTTATTTTAGGATTGTTTTAGATTTCTAGACAAATTATGAGGCTAGTATAGGGAGTTCCCATATACATTAACATCTTACATCAGTGTGATACATTTGCCATGATTAATGAACAAATGTTGATATATTATCATTAACTAAAGTCCAACTTTATTAGATTTCTTTATTTTTTCCCAAATGTCCTTTTCTGTTCCAGGATCCTGCCCAGGATTGTACATCACATTTAGTCATCTTGTGTCCTTAATCTCCTTGTGGCTGTGACAGTTGGCACTTGTTTTCGATGACCTTGAGTGTTTTGAGGAGACTGGTCAGGCATTTTGTAGGATGTCCCTCAATGTGGGCCTGTCTGATGTTTTCCTCATGATTGATTCGACTGGGGCAGTGAGTTTGGGGGAGTAGGACCACAAAGGCAAAGTGCCGTTCCCATTCTGTCATGTGACTGGTACATACTATCTGTGTGACTTATCACCGTTGATGTTGACCCTGATCACCTGGCTGAGGTACCGTTCATCAGGTTTATCACCCTGTATTTTTATTTGCTAAATCTGGTAGCTATTCCAGGCCTAGGAATCCTTTATGATGGAAGACAGAAAGATCTGTATTCTTACTGCCTTACCGCTGCAGGCTTTTTCTGCTCCAACCTTAGAACTGCTGGCAATTCCCCTACTGAACTCTCACACACACACACACACACACACACACACACACACACACACACACACAGAGTTTCCACTACTAGGGCCTGGTTATGTGCTGGGCCTCTGCTCTGGATCTGTTCTCGACTGGTAGTGATCTCCTGTGCTTATGGTCCCAATGCATCCCTAACATTTTGCACAGTGCCCGTTGGAACTCAATAAGTAATTGTTGAATAAGTGAACAGTTGGTTATTCCGGACAATCCAGGTAAAACCTCTAGTAAAGTGCCTGCCTAATAAACAGTATGTGTTCAGGAAATACCTGTTTCCTATCTCAATATAGAGGAAATTGTATTTTCTAGATTTGAGCAACTATATTAAGTTCGTACTTGCCCAACATCCCCAACATATGCCCCTACCTGGAGGCAAGATTCTGGAGCAGTGGTCTCCTAGGATTCCCTCAGAGCCACAGTTACCTGCGTCAAAGCGTCGAGGGGGCCACTTAATGACAGAGATGTTTGACTAAGTAGGCTACTCTCGGGCAATTTGCAAATTAAAAAGGCATCCTTCTCCCAATGGAAAAACTGCAAATTATGAACCCCTTGGCCCAAATTTTCATAATCAGCCCCTTGACCCTTTGTTATTTAGTGAAAGGGACCCATCTCACTCTCTTTCTGTGGCCTATACACAGCACATATGTGAATAATGTTTATACCCAGTGTTGCTTATCCTTGATGACTACTATACCTGTAGGTTTATGGGTACATTAACTTTTCTCTTTTCACTCATGCAGTGTAGTTGTGACCCCACTTCTGAGATCCAAAGGGAGGAGATACCTTGTCCAGTAGTCCTAGGAATCTCTGATCAACCACAGAACTAATTGTAATGTCTATCATTTGTTACCACCTGATGGTAGGTGCTTCACCAACCTCACCTGTAATCTCAATAACCCCACAAGTTGAGAATTATTATTTCCATATTTCAAATAAGAAAACTCGGGTTTGAGGTGCTTTAAGAATTTGCCCAAGTTTGTTTGTGGTGGAGTCAAGCTTGGAGCTAGGGCTGTGCACTTCAGAGCCTGAGATCTATCCATTGGGGTTGGCAGCCTCTTCAAGGTTCAGAAAGTTCTGTAAGACAGAGTCAGCATTTCCCAATGGCTTGTGCTCATCAGAATGGTTCTTAGGTCTTTGTATTCACAAGATACCTCACTAAGTCAGGCACCCGTCAATCCATGTCTACACACTTGCCAGAGCCTCCTTCGTGGATTCCTGGACTTGGATTCCTCACCCACAGCCTGATCACTCCCGTGCTGCTCTTGCCCTACTTAGGAACCATGTGGATGCCCATTTGCAGCCTTATATATCCTCTGCCTTGCTTTCAAGACTCTATTCTTCCCCACATCTAAACTTCATCTGAATTAGCCACAGTCTTTTGCATGGCCTGCCTGGAGGCCATCCGCACTCTACGTCAGTGTGCTGAATATGTCCATGGGGACCCCGAGCCTTCTCTCCACTCCTCAGATTCTCCCTTTCCCTTCAGATCCTGGGACAGGTTCCTCCTGAAAGGTATACTGACTAGTCCCTCACCCACTTACCTCTCCTCAGATCTCCATGGCACCTGGCTGTGCAAGGCATAAATCAGTGACCAGTGCCCCTCTGGCTTGTGTGTGATCATAGGGAGATCCCCCGGACTTCTAATCCAGTTTCCCCATCTGAACTGCAGTCTCCTGAAGGACAAAAACCTCTTCATAAAAAATCAACTTTATTGAGGTATAATATACACATGTAATAAAATTTGCCTGTTTTAAATTCTCACTTGAATAAGTTTTGACAAATGTACACATCCATGTAACCACCACCACAATCAAGGTATAGAACATTTCCATCACCTCAAAAGTCCTTCTGTGCCCCTTGCAGTCAATTCCCCCCACCCCCTGACCCAGACAGCTACTCAGTGGATTTCTAATATTACAGGTTAGTTTTGCCTGATTTTGAATTCTACATAAATCTATGGCCCCTTTTTGCTAAGCACAATGTTTTAGAGTTTCTCCATATTGTGTGCATCAACAATTCATTATTTTTCATTGCTGAGCAGTAGTTCATTGGATACATGAAACACAACTTGCTTATCCATTTACCTGTTGGTGGATATTTGGGTTGTTTCCAATTTTAGCTATTGTGAATAAAGGGGCTGTAAGTGTTCATGCACAAATCCGTGTGAGCATGTTTTCATTTCTCTTGAGTGTACACCTAAGAGCAAAATTTCTGGGTCATATAGTAAGTATATATTTAATTTTATTTGAAACTGACAAATTATTTCCCCAAATGAATATACTCTCATATACCCCACTAGCAATGTAGGAAAGTTCCAAAGTTCCAGTTGCTCCCCATCCTCACCCACACTTGACATTGTCAGTCTTGTAAATTTCAGTGAGTAAGCAGTCACATCTTGTTATGGGTATAGTGCAAATTTCCCTGATGGTTAAAGATGTTGAACACCTTTTTGTATGCTTATTGATTATTCATATATTTTCTTGTGTGAAGTGCTTGTTGAAAGTTAATCTGTTCAAAATTTTAGATTATATGTCTTTTGAATTATTGAGTTATGAGAGCTTTTTCTATATTTTTATGGAAGTCCTATCAGATATATGTATTGTGACTATTTTCTCCCAGATGTGACTTGTCTATTCACTTTATTAACTCTATTTTATTTTTTAATTTTTTAATGTTTATTTATTCTTCAGAAAGGGCAGGGGCAGAGAGAGAGAGGGAGAGACAGAATCTGAAGGAGTCTCCAGGCTCCAAACCATTAGCACAGAGTGCAACACGGGCTTGAACTCTCGAACCACAAGATCATGTCCTGAGCTGGGGTCGGACACCCAACCAAGTGAGCCACCCCGGCGCCCCTTAACTGTATTTTAAAGAGAAGTTTTTAATTTTTATGAACATTAAAATTTATCCATTTTAATAATTTTCTAATTTTATGGCAGATATGTTTTCTATACTGTGAAACCTTTATCTGTCCCAAGGTTGTGAAGATTTTCTCCTAAGTTTTCCTGTAGAGATTTTATAGTTTTGTTTTTTACAGTCAGTCTAGGGTATGGTCTATCTTGTTGAATGTTCCATGTGCACTTGAAAAGAGTGTATATTTTGTACTAGGTGAATAAATGTCATTTAGGTTTGACAGTGATACTCAAGTCATCTATATTTTTATTGATTTTATGCCTCCTTGTTCTATCAATTATTGAGAGAGGAGTGTTGAAGACTCCAACTATAATTTAAATTTGTGTGTTTCTCCTTTCATTTCTGTCAAATTTTGTTGCATGTATGTTAAAGATCTGTTATTAAGCAAATACCCATTAAGATTGTTTTTATATCTTCTGGCCTTAGTGAATTGACTCCTTTTTCTCTGGTAATATTCCTTGCCCTGAAGTCTACCTCATCTGTTATGAATATAGCGCTTCTTGCTATCATGTTTGTATGGTGTATCATTCCCTTGTATTTCAACTGTTAAACTATGTATGTTTTTATATGTAAGGTGAATTTCTTGAAGAATAGCTTACTTTTTTGTCCAATCTGACAATCTCTGCATCAGACTTGCTGTATTTAGTCTATTTACATTTAATGCAGATATTGAAATAGTTGGTTTAGGTCTGCCACCCTGCTATTTGTCTCTTTATTTTTTGCTTTTTTCCCCTTGCCTTCTCTTGGATTAATTGAATATTTTTTTGTATTCCATTTTATTATTTCTTCATTTTATTATTAATTGTATATTATCATTTATTTAATTATTTCATTTTATAATTTTCTGGGTGTGTGGTTGCAATAGGAATTACAATATGAGTTTTTAACTACCAAAGTGTACCTTCAAAATATTCTACTTCACATACAATGTAAGATTCTTACAACAGTATATCTCCATTCCTCTTTCAGTGCTCTGTGCTATTATTGTCATATATTTCATTTACACATTTGTTATGAACCTCACAATACATTGTTATTATTTTGATTTAGATAATTATCTTTCAGAAGAATTTTTTAAATGAGAAAAAACATTTTATGTTTACCTACATATCTTTCCTTTCCTGTGTTCTTCATTGTTTTGCATAGACTTGAGTTTTCATTTGGAATAATTTTCTTTCAGCCAGAAAATATTTATTTGGCTTTTGCTAAATGTAATACTGGTTTGCTGGCAATGGAGTCTCTCAGCATTTTGGGTCTTAGTCTTTGAAGACTATATTCACTGGCCATGAAATCTGTGTTGTCACTTTTTTTACTTCATCATTTAAAAATTATCATTCCATTATCTTCTTACTTGCATAATCTATGACAAGGAGCCACAGATACTTCTCATCACTCCTCCTGTGTGTAGTGTATCTTCTTTCTCTGTCTGCTTTGAAGATCTCCTTTATGATTTGCTTTTAGCAATTCAGTTTTGATGCGTATTCATAAAGTGTTCTTTATATTTATCCTGCTTGATGTTAATGGAGCCTCTAGGATCTGTGGGTATATAGTGTTCATGAAAGATTTGTAAATTTTTCATCCATTATTTTTTCAAATATTTACCTGCCTCACCTTCTCTACCTCTAGGGTACCAATTAAACATATGTTAGACTGTTTGGTATTCTCCCACAGGTTGCTTAGGCTGCCTTCATTTTCTCAGCCTTTTTATTCCCCGTATTTTGTGCGTCAGCTTGTATAGTTTTCATTGCCCTGTCTTCAAGTTCACTGACCTTTTCTTTCACAGTGTCAAATTGGTTGTGATGCCATCCACTTAATTTTTTTTTATTGCAAATCTTTCATTTTGAGCTCTAGAAGTTTTATTTGGATTAAAAAAGTAGTTTCCATTTCTCTTCTCA
This sequence comes from Leopardus geoffroyi, assembly GCF_018350155.1. Taxonomy (NCBI): domain Eukaryota; kingdom Metazoa; phylum Chordata; class Mammalia; order Carnivora; family Felidae; genus Leopardus; species Leopardus geoffroyi. The sequence continues at coordinate 33,382,843 of NC_059335.1, read as the reverse complement.
TTTGGTTCATGTTTCCATTTAATTCCTTAAAAATATTATAGCTGTTTTCAATCATTGTCTGATAATGCCATCATCTCTCTTATTTCTGGTCTGTTTCTACAGATTGATTTTTCAGTTATGGTTCACATTTACCTAGTTATTTTTGTGTCTAATTTTTAATTGAAGGCAGAGCACTGTAAATGTTAAATTGTTGGTTGAATTTTGTTCTGGCAGGCAGTTAATTTACTGTTACTAGTTGAATACCCATTTAGGTTTGTTGGTAGTGCTAGTTTAACACTACTTTTAAGACTTGACATTTCTAGGGTCTCTACCGAATTCCCTGGTGTTCAACAAATTTTCTTCACTTTAGTTTTTTTGGAACTTCAGTGCTTCCCAGCCACGTGTAACTTGTGATAGTTGTTCAGCTTATAGCTCTCCAATCATTGTTCTTTCTCTGGTAGTTGTTCTCCATGTGGTTTTATGGAGTCACACCCTACATATGCAATTTATTATTTATACAAACAAGGACACCCAGTGAAGATGGCTGGAGCTCTTTTGCATAGCTATTTCTTCTATGGTACTCTGTCCCTCAAATTCCAACCACCTGAACCTCCCTTAACTTTAATCCCTGTCTCTTAGGCTCAGGGAGACTCCATCCTCTAATTGAGTTCCTCTTCATTGTCCAAAAGTCTGATAAATGACTCTAGACAGAAAGCCAGGATAATCATAGGACTCACCTCAATTGTTTCCTTTCTCTTAGACATCACAGTTTTGTGCACCTACTGTCCAATATCTGAAGAATTGTTTTATACATTTGTCCACTATTATAAAAGCATATAATGGCAGGGCTAGTTTGTACATTCCATCGTGGTCAGGGAACCACCTCGTAAACTTCTTTAGTTATCACAGAGTTAACTAAGTGCTGAGCACAAAACAGTATTAGAGAAATACAATGGGTCTGCCCACCTGAGATGTTTTGCTCATGTTCAGGGATAGAACATGACATTGGGACAGGGGTTTCTTAAAGGATCCAAGCCCTCGGGAGAAGAATGTCATAGCTATAAGATATTGGACATCATTCTTCTTTTCCCTGTGAGCTCTTGGAAAAAGTTAGTATCATGTCTAAGAACCATCATAATAGATTCATACAAAGCCAAGTTACTGGAGAATCCAGTCACTACCATGTGGCTCTTTCCAGGAGTAAGTGGTGATTATGCAGTCTTTGAATTTATTCTATCTGCAGATCACACATTGCCCAGCAGTGCAGCAGAAAGGTTGGCTAAGAGAGCTTCATAGAGTTAACTGAGCCAATATGCTCACAGGAGTGAAATATATTTATTTGGTTTGGAAGGGTTAGGGGAAAGGAGGCCCAGGTGGAAGATGACTGCCAAACCCAAGAAGACCTCAGAGCTAAAAAGTCAAAGAAAGAGGAGGGACAAGGCAGTATCATCATGATTTCCTTCATGTGCAGGAAAATGGGGACAGTCTCTCAGGTTTAGAGGGCACAAACAAGAAAAAGAAAGGGAGGATGGACATATTGATCCATTCATTAAATATTTTAAGTGCCTATAGTGTATCAGGCATTGAAAATTTAGTGTCTTCACAGAAATATCTTTTGAGGCACATACATTGCAACTGGCAAAGGAACCAAACAATCCTACTTCCCTTTGTGGGTTCCCATTACTGTATCCTGTTCTCTCTTTGTATCATGGTGAGTTTCATTTTCCTATCCCCCACTCTGCTTTCACCTTTCTGAGGTCTGAATGATCTGAACATCTGAGATTTCCAGTTGCCTATCTAGAAACAGTGAAAGTATGTTTAGGGCTAGGTGGGGAGAAGTTAGGTTCAATCAAGGAAGTAATTACAGGAACTAGTTTAGACTACTTCTATTTAACTGGCAGAGAAAATTTATGTATTCTTAAGATACTGGTTGCTGCCTTTTGCGAGGGATCTCTGGGGGCAAGTAACATTTTATGACATCACTGGGGAGGACTTTCTAGACCCAAGCACAGCTGGGTGTGATATAGTGGAAGTCCATGGGCTTGTCTGATAGCTAATTTTATGTGTCTAATTGGGTCATGGGGTGCCCAGATATTGGTCAAACTCTGGGTGTCTCTGTGAGGGTAGTTTTGGGTGAGTTTAAATTGGCAGTCTGAGCAAAGATTGCCTTCCCTAACGTGGGTGGGCCTCATTCAAATCATTTGAATACCTGAATTGAGCCAAAAGGCTGACCATACCCCATCCTCTTGCTTTGAGCTGGAACATCTGTTTTTTTTCCCTGCCTTTGAACTCAAACTAAAACATAGGTTTTTCCTGAATCTCAAGTCAGCTGGTCTTTAGATTAGAACATGGTCTTTGGATCCATTGGCTCTCCTGGTCCAGCTTGTTGACTCACCCAGCAGAGCTTGGGACTTGTCAGCCTCCCTAATTGTGTACACACACACACACACACACACACACACACAGAGAGAGAGAGAGAGAGAGAGAGAGAGGGATCCTATTGTCTTGTTGGTTCTCTTTCTCTGAGGAACCCTGACTAATACAGCTTAGGAACCTCATGGACATTTCTATTTTCAAATCTCCCCTCTGCCACCTATTAACTATATGATCTCAGATAAGTTACTTTCTTTCTCTAGGACCCAGATTCTTTCCTGTAAATTGTAGATATTTTGCCTCTTAGAGTTGGTAGGAAAGTCAAAAGAGGAATATAAACATTGCCCATTGCTAGGAGCAGAATATGTAGATATCTGGAGGGTTCTTTCTTCTATGGTTTTGTTCCCCCAAACCCTAATCTAGTCAAGAGAGAAGATTCTTGCTGGAGGGAGGGTTGGCAGGGAGACTGCAGTCTCCACTTTCTCTATGCTTCTCAGGTGAGACAGTTGAATCAGGGAAAGAGGCATTCACTAGCAGCTTGGATTCACCTACTAGCAGGACTTTGAGGAAATTGTCCCTAAGGATACCATTTAGGGTTCTTCAGAGAAACAGAACCAACAGGATAAATGTACATATATAGAAAGAGGTTTATTGTGAGGCATTGGCTCACACCATTATGGAGGCTGAGACGTCCCACAATCTGCCATCTGTAAGCTGTAGGCCCATGAAAGCTGGTGATGTAGCTCTAATCCAAACCCAAGGCCTGAAAACACGGGAGCCTATAGTGTAAGTCCTGATTCAAGTCCAACGGCCCAGGAACCAAGAGTGCCCATGTTTGAGGGAAGGAGAAGATGGATGTCCCAGCTCAGACAGGGCAAATTTGAACTTCTTCAGCCTTTTTTGTTATATTCAGGCCCTCAGTGGATTGAATGATGCTCACCCACATTGATAAGTGCAATTGTCTTTTATTTGGTCTACCAATTCAAATTCTAATCTCTCCTGGAAGTCATCTTCACAGATACTCAGAAATAGTATGTTACCGGTCGTCTGGGTATCCCTTAGCCCAGTCAAGTAGACACTGAAAATTTTGTTATCACAGATATTTTAATAACAGTCCCCCTCTATGTCTCTAGTGCACTGTCCTTAAAAAATGCTATGTCTTCTCTACTGGGCCCTCAGATAGAGGCCAGCAGATAGATAATTCCTCCTTAAGTTAATATGTGTATGTCTCTCTCCTTTTCTTCACTCCTTTAATTATTCTTTCAAGAAATACTTACTGAGCACCTGCTATGTGCTAGGAACTGTGCTAGAGGTACTGGAGATCCAGCAGTCAACAAGACAAGGTAGTAAGAGTTCTCAAGGAACATAGAATAATATTAAATAGCTCATGTTTATTAGGGTATAAACAGATAATCACACAACAGCAATGACAAATGCCAGGGAATTTTCACATAGGCCCAAACCACAGCCCAGCAATCTGCTGTTTCCCCCAAGCTATATCTCCCAGCTATTTCAAGTGCTCTCCATACCCCACCAGTCCCCTACCCACCCACCAACTCTGCTGAACTCCCCCTGCACCCATCTACCTTGCATCAGTACTTGGCTGTCCCTCAAACCTTCTCCCCTTCCTGTGTTCCTTGTCTCCAGAAATGTCTCCAGCAACCATCCACCCAGTTGCTCTGAAATTTGGATTTCACCTCTGTTTTCTCACACTCTGCTTATCCAAGTAGTCACTAAAGATGACATATTTATTGAACACTTAGTATATTGCAAGCTCTGCTCCCTGTATCTTACTATCTTGTTCAATCCTTGCAACCCTAAGTAATATAGATTCTCACTGTCTCCATTTTATTGATGAGACAGCTGAGGTCAGAAGATGGTAAGTGAGCCATGGTAGATAGTAAAGTGTAAATGGTAGAGGGAGTAAATGATAGAGTTAGGACTGAACCAAGCTGCCTGTCTCCAGAATCTGTTCTGTTAGTCATTACACCAAAGAGCTTTGTGGTCTGGGGGGAGAGACAGGCAGTAAACCAAGAATTCTGCAAAAAATTATTGAATTACCATGGCAATAAATGCTGTAAAGGAAAAGTAAAGATTTTGTCTAAGATGTCGGAACACTGGGGGAAGGGAGGAGAAATGTTTCCCTGAAGAAGTGACCTTTACATTGAGCCTTGTGATGTCAACAAGGCAGGGGGCAGGACACGGTGAGGGGGAACAAATGTCCATGATAGACCCAGAGATATCAGGCTGGTGCCATCCCTACCACATCCTACAAATGGCCAGCCACCTGTTTTCCTTAATGCACAGTGTGATCTGGTCCCATTTAACTTGATTCTTTTTCATAATGTTGACTGCCAGGAAGTTGCCCCAATTGCTGTCCTGTGCCCTTGACTAAGGATTGGCAAACATTTTCTGTAAAGGGCCAGCTAGGAAATATTTTAGGCTATGTGGGCCAGTCAGTCTGTTGTTTTAGCTATGCAACCTACCTCAGTGGTGCAAAAGCAGCCATGGATGATATGCAAATGAGTGAGCACGGCTGTGTTCCAATAAAACTTATAGACACTGAAATTTGAACTTCATGTACATTTTATGTGTCACAGAATATTATTCTTCTTTTGACTTTGTCAACCATTTAAAAATGTAAAAATGGGCGCCTGGGTGGCTCAGTTGGTTAAGCGTCCAACTTCAGCTCAGGTCATGATCTCATGGTCTGTGAGTTCAAGCCCCAGGTCTGCTGTGTGCTGACAGCTCAGAACCTGCAGCCTGCTTTGGATTCTGTGTCTTCCTCTCTCTCCACCCCTCCCTTGCTCGCACTCTGTCTCTCTCTCTCTCAAAAATAAATAAACATTAAAAAAATGTGAAAACTATTCTTAGCTCATGGGCTGGCCATATAAAAACAGGTTGGGGGGGTGGGTGCTGGATTTGGTGGCTTAAGTTTGCCAGTGCTACTCCAGACCATCTTTCCAGCTACCCTACAGATTATCTTTCTTCCCCTGCCTACCCCATAACTCCCCAAATTAATGTCTCCAAACTCAAGCTCATTACTTTTGATTTCTGTTCCTCCGGGGATGTTGGGACAGAAAAAAAAGGCACAGGAACCACTATTGTAGCCATGCTGGGCTGTTGAAACTTCTCACACCTGCCAGGGCACATTCCTCCCTTTCCCCAGCTTCCGCCTTGTCCCTCTCCTCTCTGCCGCCAAACTTCTCTTAAGACTTGTGTCTACTCCCTGTCACCGTTTCATCACCTCCCACTGCTCACTCCACACCCCCTCCAATCTGGCTTCCACCCCGTCGCACCACAAAAACAGCTCCCACAAAGGTCACCGATGACCTCAGTGTTGCTAAATCCAAAGGACATTCTTCAGTTCTCATCTTACTTGCAACTGACACCGTTGACCACTCTCTCCTTCTTGAACATACTCCTTCTGACTCTGGCTGCCCTTTCTCTTCCTCCTCTGTGCACCTTCTCTCCACTACCTGGACCTGACCCGTTGGGATTCCTAAAGGCTGAAGCCAGGGCCTGTTTGTCTTCTCCCCTGAGCTACTCTTTTTGGGTGGTCATGCATCTCTAGCTCCCATCCCGACCGCTTCTCTGAGCTACAGCCCATCCATCTCTCCACTTTTTACCTGCAGTCTCCTCTCAGATGTGTTAAAGCACCTCAAACTTCACATGTCCCAAACCAAAGGCATCCACTCATCCAACTGTGCACTCAGTTAACAAGCAGTTATTGAGCACTTGCTATCTGTCAGACACCATACTAGTTGCCAAGAACACAGTTTTTAGTAAAAGGAGACAGAGTCCTGCCCATGAAGGGGGCTTAGAGTCTACAGGAGAGACACATGTTAATCACACCGTCACGCACATGATTCCCCACAACTCATGTCTCTACTACACTGGCCCTGTCCTGTTGCCCTTATCAGGGAATTGGCACTGCCATCTGCCCTGTAGCTAGAGGGGTGCTGGATGCCTCCCCTCCCTAACCAAGGCCTCGCAGTCTTCCTGCCAGTCCTGTGCACTTACACTTAACATATCCCTTGAGATCCTTCCTCCCCTTTCCCGCTGCTGTCCTCCCTGTCCTGGCCACCACCCTCTCTCTCGCTGGGCCACTGATTCATTCTCTGTGGTCCTACTCTTCAGCCAAGTCATCTCCCCAGAGCCAAACTCTTGCCACACTGCCTCCTTCCTCCCCTTCGTACGATGACACCAATTGAAGTATTTCTAAGACTTTCATTGTTCTTCGAGTAAAGAGTGGGAGCTTCTCACCAAAACCCCACATGCCCCTGCTGGCTCCTGCAGTTTTGTCTCCACACATTATTCCCACCAAACCGTGATCCAGCCTCCCTGGATTGTTCCAAGCCCTTGTTTTGTCACTTATTTCCCACCTGGAGGCATGCTGCTCTCTCGGGTGGGGATGCGGTCTCTTCTCTCTGCCCAGATGTGTCTGACTGCCCCCTTGGGTCTCAGTTCCACATCACTTCCTCAGCAAGGCCCTCCCTGACTTCTCTGCTAGGTCAGACAGTCCCGTGAGAGCTTCGGACAGTTCCCAGCACCACCCCTCATGGCGTTGCCATACTGCAATCCATGTCTGAAGGTTTGATGCTTTAATGAACATTTGCATTCCCAGTTGTTCCCCAAGGACAGGAATTCTGTCTTTTTACTCAAAAATCTGTTTTCAGCAACTAGCACAGTGCCTGCTAGAAAGTAAGTGCTCAGTAACCATTTGTCAATTGGGTAGATAATTGGATGGGTGGATGGATGGATGGATGTGTGCCATTTCCCTGTCTGAAGCATTTTTCTTATCTGCCCTTCAAGGTCAGTTCAAATGCCACCTCCTACAGGAAGTCTTCCCTGATACTCTTGGTGGAACTTCACCTCCCTCTTGTGTCCCTATGCTCTGCATGTAACTCTTCCACAGCATTGATTGCCTTTTACCTTGTGTTACTGAGTTCACAGCTGTTGTCCCCACGGTCCTGGGTTTCTGGAGATCCAGGACCAGTTTTGCTCATCTTTGCATCTCTCACTTGGCGTGGTGCCTTAGACATCGGAGGCACTCAATAAATGCTTGCAGATTGATTTCTTCATATAGTCCAGGTCATTGTAACTCTGACCATGCTCTATCCCCCCAAACATTATGTTGTAACCGCAGACGGAGGCCGAGCAGCAGAAACGCTGTGCCATTTCTGCCTTTGTCCTGCCACTGCTTCTCTTGCCCTGGGGGCTACTAGCCACCCAAAGGTCTTCTCTCTCCCCAGCTCACTTTAAGAGAGCTTAAAAATGCAAAATTTCCTTGTTCTCACTCACTGTTACTTTTCTGAGTTGGTGGTGGTTCAGCAAGTTTATTAACAAGTTTCTTCACTGCCTAGGGACCCATTTCATTCTGCCTGCTGATTTGTTACGTTTAATTTTTCTAAGAATTCCCTTACCTGTGTCTTTATCAACAGCTGTGTTTACATGGCCTTAATTACTTCCTAATTGTATATATCCATCCCTCTCCCTTTATTTTTCTTGCTGAAGTCTGATGAATAAAACAGGAACACAGTAACTCACTCAGCTTCCTTTCTTTCCCATCATGATGAAAAAGCCTTTGAGAAAGTTGGAATAGCTCATACCTGTTCCTGACCTTATAATTTCATTTAAGAAATTTATAACGTGATTTTGTTTTAGTGCCCCCGGTGTTCTGTCATCCGATTAAATTCAGTTATTACCGATCCCTACTTTGTTTCTGCTCCTGTCTGTACTTTCTTACATACTGTGGGCTCAGATCTGCCTTGCATTTTGGGACAGTAGGGTGTTCTGTTTCATTAAATATTCTGGTTAGCTGAGTTACCATAATTGGTTTATATGGACCCCCGATTTTCATAAAATTAAAAGCACAATAAAAGATTCTTTCACTGTATTGCTAAGCTAATTATTTAAAATACAAGTGATGCCTTCTCCATGCCAGATACTGTCTCAAGGGCTTACCAAGTGTTTGTTAATGTAATCCTGACAGAAATCCTATGAACTGGCTTATGGGGAACCTGCTGCACACAGATGCTAAGTAACCTGCCCAAGGCCACAGGACTAGGAGTGGGGGACTAAGGATTCCTAACTCCAAACGTCTAACTTATGACAGAATGCTTGGTCTATCTTTTCAGATGATCCAGAGGACCCTTTCAGTTGCTCCATGCTTTCCTGAGGAACACCACTTACCACTGTGCAATGACCCAGATGGTGTAGGGGCTTTTACAGGATTGTCCTGCCTTCCTTCTTGCCTTCTGGTCCCCACAGGGGCTTTGAAACTCATGCATTATAAATAGGTTCTAAGGTTCTGGGCCCAAAGGACTGTGGGAATGGAGAGGGTAGTGCATTAAGAGTTGGTTTTAAATCTTAGTTCAAATCCCTTTAAAAAAAATCTAAGAAACTTAGGCTACACTTGATATGGGAGACCCAGATCAATCAGTCCATCAACAAATCTTGATTAAATGCTGCTAAATGCAAGGCCCTATGCTCAGGGCTGGGGGCAGCTATCTGAGTAGCTCTGGTTTTTACAGTAGACTTGTGATTTGCAGCTTTTGATGAAAAGGACTATTTATGGCATGCCAGAGCTTATGGGGCTTATGGCTGTTAAGTCTGTTTAAGCCTGCAACTGAGATTGAAGCTTTTTCGTGAGGGAAGAAGAAAACAAAACTGAGCACCCATCCCTCTGGAAGTGTGTAAGTTGAGCTCTCGTGTTATGAAACAGTGGGAACTGAACTGAAATTGGCTTCCCTGGGGAAAACAATGAACAGGAGGCTACTTGAGCTCACTGTTTCTGCGGGAAGGGTAAGGATGAGATTAAAAAAAAAAAAAAAGCTCAACATTTTCATGGTATGTCTCAAGTACGCCCATTTTCCTTTAAATGACTCTGAACTTATCTTGCCATTTGGAAATGTTAAACTTTGGAAAGGGCAGCTAGCAGGGGATGTGTAGACTGGTTGAGAATATGAGGACACTGTAGGGTGGGGAGCAGAGGGAAGTAACGGATTGCCAGAACTCACAGAGCCGCCTGGAGACATAGTGTCGCATGTACAGACCAGGTTTCAAAGATGAATAGGTGGGAGTGAGGGTGTGGGGGGCACTGCACATGCAGAGAGCCCCAGGGCAGGCCAGAGGGACATTTCGCTGGAGAGCCCTCTGAAAGGTTTGAAGGGCTGCTGGCCAGGCTAGCAGCAGAGCGCCACCACGGGGTGAGGACCCAGTGAGGCTTAGGACTTCTTTTTCCTTTGAGACCCTACATCTCTAAAGAGGGATCTGTGGATAAACTGTGAAGAGGTGTGCACTGCTTTGCCTCCAGTTTGGCTGAGTACTGGCTATTCACATAGTTTCATGGAGTAGCAGGGTGTCAGAGCTCAGCCCGGGGGCTCCGGAGCTAGACTGCGTACATCTGAATCTTTACAAGCCAAGTGACCTGAGGCAAACATCTCAGTCTCTTGTGCTTCCGTTTCTTCATCTGTAAAATGGGGACACTGATGATACTGACTGCAGAGGGATTGCAGGAGGGTTACATTAAATAATAAATGGAAACTGTTTAGAATAGTGCTCAGCACACAGCACACACTTAAAACAAGTGAACTGCTGCTGGCATATTTTTTTAAGTTTATTTATTTATTTTGAGAGAGAGGGAGAGTGAGGAGGGGAGGGGCAGGGAGACAGAGAAGGGGAGAGAGAGAGAATCCCACGCAGGTTCCAGACTGTCAGTGCAGAGCCTGATGCAGGGCTTGAACTTACGAACGTAACATGGTGACCTGAGCCAAAATCAAGAGTCGGATGCTTAACTGACTGAGCCACCCAGGTGCCCCTGTCATTTTTGCTTTAATAATAAAATAATCTCACTCCACAGTGTAGCTGTGAGGGCTTGATTTAGGAGACCAGGTTTAGGCAGGTTTCAGGACTTAAAGCTACCTGAAAGAAGTTGTCAGACACTCGATAGGACTGGCCAAAATGATACAAAGGCTCACTGTGGTCATATATACATGATGGTGATGATGATAAGTTATCAGACACTAGATAGGATTGGCTAAAATGACACAAAGGCTCACTGTGGTCATAGAAGATGATGATAATGATGATGTTGATGATGGTGGTGGTGGTCATGGTGATGATTTTCGTTTCCACTAGTCTTTTGGGGAAGTCTCACCGTTATCTTTGACAACTATTTTTGACAATGCAGTCGTACACAGGGAAAATCAGAAGAAAAACAAAGAGCGTTCAACTTCTGATGAAGTGCTCCTAAATGTAGGTAGGTCATTTCCACTACCCTTCCAAACTGCCTTTATCCTCACAAAAAACAAGATGGGGGAAGGAAAATGGAATACCACAGGTCGCATTGCTGGAGAGTGATTATGACCCCAGAAGCATAGAGGTTGGAATCTGAAAGACTTTTGTTAGAATACCTGAAACTCAGATGTCTTGGTGCCTTTAGGCTTGGATAAATGGCTGCCACATGATTCACTGTCAACATAAATATGCGTTTTAATGGCCATCATATCAAAAGGTGCATAAGGTGTGCTCAGTCTGAGTGCTCAGTGTCCATGATGCCTGAACGAGAGATTTGGGGAGTAGTGTGAATGGTCTGTTATTGCATGGAGAATGGGGTGTTCTCCTCTGAGGTCACATTTCCTACAGCTTTGCGGACATGTCAGGATGGATATCAGGCAGGACAGAGTTAGTCCATGTACTTAATTTATGGAGATAGAAGTGCTGGCCGACCTCAGCCAATAGTTAGGAAAGAGCCCTGAGGCTCTTCTCCCAGGGTCCTCAGAGCCCAGATGTGGTTGGGCACATCCTTATAGAAGTAGTACCAGGAAAGCAGCCATCTCTGAGAAGCCAGAGAGCTGCATTCACTGCATTTGGAGGAGAAAGCTGTACCCTCCATGGGTGGGTGTGGAGGGTTGGACCAAGTCCTAGCCAGATCAGGAAGGAAGCATCCAGCTTCTGGCCAGAGAAGCTAGGGCAAGCTGTAGACCTCAGGAAGAAATGGAGGCTTATGCGGAAACGGGCCTGAGAGAAGATGATCTTGCAGTATCTACAGGACCCAGGCCCTTACTTCTCGCAGTAGAACCTGGTCTAAAATGATGGTCATTTGGAGACCCAGAGAATGGAGCCTCAGACTGTAGTTAGTGCTGACCCCAATTAATATGGTCTGTTTATTCATTGTAGAAGTTTTATATGTTGCTTTGTGACCATAGCATCTGGAAATGGGAAGCATCTTGATCGTGCTTCATGGTCAATGATGGCTGCTGCCTACAATATGAGGTTGCCCCAGAGTTGTTTAGTGTACAACTTGCATGCACATCCTTACATGGTAGCCATGGTCCTATATATTCTTCCTACATTTTGGGTGAAGGTTTAATAAATTAAACCTAAGCATAGAAAAGAAAAATGTAACACCCATTGTTTTCTCTCCCTCTTCAGAAGGATTGTGAACTTTACCCAAACCAACCGGTTTTTTTTTAATATGAAATTTATTGTCGAATTGGTTTCCATACAACACCCAGTGCTCATGCCAACAGGTGCCCTCCTCAATGCCCATCACCCACTTTCCCCTCCCTCCCACCCCCCATCAACCCTCAGTTTATTCTCAGTTTTTAAGAGTCTCTTATGGTTTGCCTTCCTCCCTAACTTTTTTTTTTTTTACCTCTTCCCCTCCCCCACGGTCTTCTGTTAAGTTTCTCAGGATCCACATAAGAATGAAAACATATGGTATCTGTCTTTCTCTGTATGCCTTCAGTTTTGCCTTCTTTTCACATCAATGAGTGGTAACCAGCTATTTGTGTAGTTTGCATTTGGAATGAATCTATTTTTGGGGAGGGGGAATTTTATAATCATTCAGCCTATAGTTGATATCTCAAGTGAGATACTTTACTATTGTGGACATTTCTGCCTCTGGCCATTGCTCTGTCCACAGTATTCACTGACTCTTCCCATGGGTTGACAGGGTTCTAGGATTTTCTTCATTTGGCCCTCTTTGCTGTTAGGGGCCTAGCAGTCATGGAATGGCCCTAAAATGGCAGCTTATGGTCGAGGAACTCACTGTGGCCTCTCTCTATGGTGGTGTGGCAAGTTCTTCTTAATTTTGCTTCAACTATATAGTAGGCTTATGGCTCAGATGAATTTTGGCCAGCACTGGACTTTCTCATCAGCAGAGTAGGAAGCTGTTGCCAGGACATTTTCTTTTTTTAATCTTAGAACTTAGGCTATTAGGCTATTATTTATAAAAATGTCCTCAAGCTGAAAACTCACCTCTGATTTTTTAACTGTTCCCGGAAAATAGCCCCCATTACTGTGATGCCTATTATGGAAAATCCATCCAACTCAAGTTCTGGCAAATTTGAAATATTCTGTTTCCCTCTGTCATAACGGGAATCATGTCTGGATGCCATCCCTCTCACCTTGTTTGGCTTGGTCCATCTTTCATCTAATAAACACCAGCATCAGGTGGAGGCTGAGGAGGCTTGTGGCAGCACCTGTGGGGGCTGGCGATCCAAGCCGCTCAGCCCTGTGCTAGGGCCACAGGACATTGGAAGAGACCCTTGGTCCCCTCCAAGCCCCAGCTTCTGAAGTGAATTCAGCTCTAGTCTATCCAGGGATCTGCATTTTCATGTCTTTAAATAACAGCTCAGCTGCATGGGCTTGCTGCACAGGCTCCAAAACATTCATATATGGTGCCTTTTCTTTTGTATAATTAAAAAAAAGCAAGGCTTTGATACCCCTCAAAGCAAAGTGCTATAGAAATACAAGTCTTTCCTCTCACTTTAAGGAAATATGTACAATACTCAAGACACATTATCTCAGATGCTTGCATTATTTTTTTTTAAACCAAGAAGTCTGTCAGATTTCTTTTCTGTCCTCAACTTAATTTGATCTCCTCATCAAAAAACTATTTCTGCCCACTTTTTATTTTACATCTGGTGCTGCGTGAGTTTGTGCTTGAATAGAGACAACTTGGGTAGCCATTCAGAAGACAGGAGCTGCCCCCAGAGGATGCACTGCCAACAGAATAGCAACCACAGAACAGAGCCATAGAACAGAATAGCAACCAGAGAACCAACACATAAAAAGAAATGAGGAAACCTTCCTGTCATATTGAAGTACAAGACAGTACCTTTTGGAAGAAACCATAAGGAGGACATTAGGTGGACCATCAGGTGTGTATGGTGCTTGGGGCAGAGAGGGAGATTCCTACCTTGTTCCCTCAGCACAGGCAGTCTGCCTGTAGGAGGTGGACACTCCTGACTCCTTCTGAAGAGCACCATTTTGGACATTACGTTTGTGTCCTTACCTTACTATCTTGTAGTTCAGTTCCTATTGTTTCAAGTTGATTATTGTTGGGATGGGGGCTGGCATTCCCCTTACTGGCTGGAAGCCAGAACTCAAGACAGCTGTTTCCTCTGTCAGGTTCTGTTGCACCCACGCCGAGTTGGACATAAAGTCTCAACAAGTGTCAATGCAAGGCTGATAGTGTCTTTTTATTATTTTGGGGGCTAATGTGAGAAACTGAAAGGCAGAAGACATGTGGATAAATGTGGCAGATTGAGTATGTTCTGTACACTCTGCTCCCTCCCCAAACCTCACCAAAATGATGGCAAAGCAAAGGTATAAACTTACAAAGAAAAATGGAAAGAAAATGACACCAAACAAGAAAGACCCACAATACTTTGAGACATGGAAAGTGGGGGTTGAGTGCTGTCTTGGCAGAGTAGAGACTGATGCCCACAGAGGAGAAAGCTAAGAAGAAGGAAACCAGGTAGCAACCAGAAACAGTGGGAAGGTTCAGGAACTAGAGATACCAACCAACTCTCAAAGCTGGGAGAGGGTGGGAAGGAACAGAGGAAGATAGGCAGAAGATTTATCTCAGGAGGTCTCTTTTCCCAGTCCGAATAGCCAGACTGCTGTTCCTCTCCTGCTCCAGTGGCAAGTAGGAGATTTAATCACTAGTAATTGAGCCAGAAAGAATTCAAACTGAGGGAATAGCAGGGAACAGCCCTAAACTGGATAGAAAACAGGGAATAAGATCCAAGTGTCCTTACTGGGGGACTCCTAGGATGCTGACCTGTATTTGCCCACTCCCTCCCAGCAGGGTATTAGAGCATACCTCCAGATACATAGACTTCCCCAAGAGGGAAGTCACAGATTCTGACATGTGAGGAATCCCACGATGAAATGGCTGGTCCCTGCTTAAGAACCTCACAGTGAAGCCACCACTGGTGAGCTGCATTTGGATGCAGAAATCCCAATCACTTTGTAGTGCCTTTTCCATATGTGAGCAGACAGCCAAAGATCAGCAGGAATAAATCACACCCTAGAGTGGGTAGCCTAAGAGAGATGAGAAGATAGAGAATCTATGGAATAAGACCAGGATGTCTTATTCTGCAATGCAGCAGAAGTAAAATAGCCAGAGAATGGGGTCAGAAGAGCAAATTGACTTTGTACAGGAAGTAGAACAAAAAGACAAAAATATAGAAAATAGAGAAAATGATGCAAAGATTAGAGGATTAAACCAGGAGGGCTAGCATCTGGCAGTCAACTGAACAGGGTTCATAGCCTTTTTGTGTGCCATAGATCCCTCTGGCAATCTGGTGAAGCCTTCTGACCTCTTCTTAGAATGTTTTAAAGGGCATAAAATACATAGGACTACAAAGGAAACCAATTATATTCGAGTGCAGTTGTCAAAATATCAGAGAGCAAAATGGTGATATAGTAATACATGTGCTTTTTATGAGCACATTCAAAACCAGATCTAGAGGTGGACTACTGCAATTTGGAAGTAGTGATGAGCATAAGTGATTATGTCCAGCTATTTCCAGCTATCTGCAACAGTGTGATGTGAGCTGCTGGGCTGAGCTTATTTTAGACATGGCATCCCTGGGAGACAAAGCCCGGACAGTTTCAGAGAGCTGCTGGTTTGCTGCTTGGAAGTACATCCATAGTCTTGACATTACCCATGTCTGAAATTATTTCCAAATCTGTCCCTTCATGTTGGCCAAAGGTCTTTCCCGGGGTGTTTGTCTATGTGAGCTGTAGATCTTCTTCTTTCTTGCCTCCATGTGGCCCCAGTGCAGCTGTCAGCCATCGTGCCTGGCTTCCCTCACCACACAGTTGGGCCAAAAAATAGTGTCACATCCCTGGACGCAGCGACTTGTCCAAGGGACGCAGAACCCAAGGCCAGTCGGGGGCCTCCCAAGGAACACGCCGATTGGAGGTGGAAGGCTAGTTTTTCTTAGTTTTAAATCATTAAGGGTTTGTCTCTAGAGTTGCTAGGAGCTATTTTTTTTTTCTGATATGTGGAGAGAGATTTTCTGATGTAAAAGAGAATGGGATTAAAATAGAGACACAGTAAGATTGAGATGGAGAGAAAGAGAGAAGGAGAGAGAGAAGAGAGAGGGTGTGATGTGAGATGAACATGTCTGGGATTCAGATATAAAGAGGAGAGGGGAGGTAGAGCTGAGGAGAGGAGGAGAGAAGGGAAAAGAGGCATTTACTAGGTTTCTAGTGGATTTGCACTTTATGTCTGGGGCTTTCTGTTCCTATAACTCTTCGTTCTGTAAGCCACTCCAGTATCCTTCCCACCCATGAAAGCCAATACCTCCCTTCTTGCTTAAGCCAATTTGAGTTGACTTTCCTTGTGACTTGCAACCCAAAGGGTCCTAATCTACCCTTTGGGGTTCTGCAGATATTGAGGAGTGTCAGAATTTGCTTATAGAACCCCTCTTTCCCCTGGGTGGGGCCTCTGCTGCTCAAGAGCACACAGCACCCTCCAAACTTCCCAGGGTCCTTCCTGGGGCCCTCTTCAGACACACTCCAACAGAGCTATGCCTTGACATCTCCTCTGATTCCAAACCATCATTTGTTCATCTATTCAGCAAGTGTTTATTGAACATAAACGTGGTGGAAACACAGCAACCAGTAGAGTAGAAATAAAGACCTATCTAACTAAGAACCAATGTAAAAAGTAATTCATTTCTTAAAATAAATTAAAAGCTATGGGAGATCAGAGGAAGTAATAGCCATTATGGGTGAGTTCTGGAGAGGCTACGTGGGTGTTGTAGATGGGCTGAGAGGCAGGATTGGGGCAATGGAGTTGAAGGAAAATGTGTGAGCTCAGTGGAGGGTATGGAAGTTCGAGAAGGAAGAGGCCCAAACAATCATAGCAGAAGGCCAGACTTGTAAAGTGCTATGGGGAGGCTCAAACAAGGTGCTGGAGCAGCCCATCCTTTCATGGCCCTGCTATCCAGTTTAGGCCATAAGATAGTCCACTTTGAGCTTGACTGTTAATTCCTAGAGAAAGGCTCTGCATTTTGGTATTTTGATGGTATGAGGAGCTTTTAATCCTCTACCCAAGGGATTGGCTAAGGAAATAGTTTCATGCCTGTGGCGATGGGTGAGATTGTTGCCTTGGGAACCCAGTGGCTTGTTGCCACTGTGTATAGTGCTACTACACCAAGGCTGGCACTGCCACTGCGGCTGTGCTTGGCTGGGTCTGGGTGAGGGCAGAGGCACTGGCTACTAAAGGAGGTTATTGGCAGCATGCCCGACGTCCTGGGCAGGAACCCACCTTCTACCCCTTCTCTTTCTCCAACTGGAATTTTCCATGGTAAGATGGAAATGTGACTTTCCCCCCCAATACCATTTCTTGATACCAAGTCAGTGGGCTGAGAGGGGTTGGCTTCCTATGAGATAAGGAAGAGGACGGTATTTTTAGCTGGTTCTAGGAAGGAAAGATTCAACCTATTTTCTGTGTGTGTGTGTGTGTGTGTGTGTGTGTGTGTGTGTGTGTATGTGTGTGTGTGTGTGTATCTCCCCAGAAAGCTTTTTTTTTTCTGCAAAATAATTTAATGCAGATAAATCAGATAACTTTACTAACGTTTCTTGAAACTAAATAATCCAGAATGGAGTATTGAGGTTCTTTGTTTTTCTTCTGTTTTAAAATTTTCTGTTACTCATAGAGCTTCAATAAGACAATCAAATTAGTTTCATTTTCATTTTCATTTTTTAGAGAGAGAGAGCGCATGCACGAGTGGGGGAGAGGGGCAGAGGGAGAGAGAGAGAGAATCTTTTTAAAAAATTATTTTGAAATGTTTATTTATTTTTGAGAGACAGAGGGAACGTGAGCAGGGGAAGGGCAGAGAGAGAGAGGGAGATAGAGAATCTGAAGCAGGCTCCCTGCTGTTCGCACAAAGCCTGACGCAGGGCCTGATCCCAAGAACTGCGAGATCATGACCAGAGCCAAAGTTGGACGTTCAACTCACTGAGCCACCCAGGCATCCCAATCAAGTCAGTTTTAAAATAACTTGAATAGGGCGCCTGGGTGACTCAGTTGGTTAAACATCCAACTTCAGCTCAGGTCATGATGTCATGGTCCATGGGTTCGAGCCCCACTTTGGGCTCTTGTGCTGACAGCTCAGAGCTTGGAGTCTGCTTTCGATTCTGTGTCTCCCTCTCTCTTCCCCTCCTTTGCTTGCACTCTGTCTCTTAAAAATAAAATAAACATTAAAAAACTTTTTAAATAACTTGGATGATCAAACCTTTCCTTAAAGGTCCAGATTGCAACTGTAGCAAATATGAACCTGCCAAATATTCTCTGCCCCCATCTGGATTTCCAAATCCTGGAAGTCAGCCATTGTACATCCTTGCCTGGGAAGACTAGAGACACTTTCAGGTGTTAAAAGTAAAAGGAGTGCCTTTGGACACCCAGCAGTAAGGCCCACTTCCTTCAGAACACTTCCTGACCATGACGGTCTATCTTCACCTCTTCTTTAGACGATGATGGTGATGATGGTGATGGTGATGGTTATGATGAGGATGAGGATAAATGCAATTAATTGATAGCCTGTTGTGGTCTAGGAGTTCTGTATATATTATCTTGTGGTAATCCCCACAAAGACCCTGTGATGCAGGAGTAATGATAATATAATGATGGTGATGATATGGTGATGTTGATAATGATGGAGCTAGAGGCAGATTTATCATGCAGCTAAGGAAGCTTAAATTTTACCTTTCAGTGTTCCTCACTTGCATGGACCCCGTTTGAGGGCCCAGAAGAACACCCAACAATGTTTACATGGTTACATGTTTTGTAAATTTTGCAAAAGTAAAATCTTTTAACTGCATTCAGTTAAGACTGCTGTCTGTTTTCATGCCAGTGTCCCTCTGTCACCACCTTCTTGTGTTGAGTGGCTCTGTAGTAGCCATAGACATGTTTAGGATGTACCCAGGGAAGTGAGTTTGGATTAGCTTGGGTTCAGTGGGTGTGCTTAAGAGGTGTTCAGTTAATTCACAATCTAGTCAAGTTGTGACATCCAAGAATACTCCTACTATCCTCTGAGCCAAGTCACCCAGTGTAAAGAAATGAGGATATCGAGGATAAGTAATTATGAGTGTTGACTTTTCAAAGGTATTTAAGATGAATCACTTCACAAGGAAACCTGAAATGCCTTGAAATCTTAGTTCATATATAGAAGGGACTTATTCAAGGTTTTTCTATATTTGATCACAACCCTAAAATTCGACATATCACTATAAATAAGAACTTGTAAAGCTGAAAGAAACTTTTCTGAACTATCGATAAGAAAAAAGAAAATTTCTTCAACTGTGTTAGAGCAAGGGCTAAATTTAAGCCTTCTAGCCTCTCAATAGAAAATATCACAAAGTTATTGTTGAATGAGTGGATGATTACAAAGTGTGAAAATGTAGGAAAAAGTATTCTGAAGGTGTGTCAGGCAGTTAACTAACAAAAATATTATATTCTAGATTTTGTAATGGTTTTGGTATTTGTTAAGCTTTTTTTAATTGTATAAATTGTTTTGATCTCTTTTATCATTCTAAATAATCATTTTCATCCCTAAGTTTGTATTCATTATTCTGCATCCTTTTTCCTTAAGAAAAGGATCCCACTTAAAGAGGGACCCTAGAATTATATAAGTATCAGGCCGACAAAGCCTGGACCCAGCCCTGAAGAAAATTCAGGGAAGTCGGAGATAAGGGATTTCTCTTTTTTGTCTAGCCAACCATCTGGCAAATCAGCCCGTATGCTTTGTTCTTCACATGTGTTCTATCTCATACCAATGTAAGAAGGTGGTATTAAGACCTCCTCATCATCAAATATCCCATTACTGTGAATAGCAAAGCTATTTTAAATGATAAGGTTCTAGAAAAATCTTTTTGGGGAGCTAGGAGAGATTATACTTTGTCTAATCCTGTTCCTGTTGTCCACAAGTTGCTTCCTTTCTGGAATCAAGATTGGGTGCTGTTCAGCACTGTCCCATGCCTGCAAGAAGCAGAGTATACCATTTTTCCTAGAAGGTATTAGGGTTTCAGTCATTAAGTAGGGAAGCACTTGGAGACTTTGAGAAGGATGACAGAGCATCCATGCAGTAGACAGCTCACACAGTTGTCTACTAATGTAACTAAGGCTGGCCTTACAAATACAGAGGTTCCTGCACACAGAACACAAATATAAAGGAAACAGTAGAAAAATTTATCCCAAAATGTGCTTCCCCATTAACCAGTCATTAAAAATCCTTATATTAGAAGGTTTCTTGGCTTTTAAGTAAACTCTTTTAAAACATGAACTTTTCTGAGAGGGGTTTTCCCTGGATATTAGATGAAACATTTCTCTGCAAGACTTTCCAAGGTTCCTCTCAAGCTAAATGGTCTTCTTCCCTCAGTCCTTAGAAAAGACAAAGTTGACAGATAGAAATCTTAGCTTTCCCCTGATAAATTTTCCTTACAAGTTTAGCAATGGCAAATGATCAATCATAAAGAGAGAAAATAGGAACTGGGCATTTTTATCCCTTTTCTCTCGTTTTACCTGTTTTCACCTCCACTCCTACACTCTAACCAGTTGGAACCACAGTTCACTTCTCTAGCAAATACGAGAAAGTCAAGGTTTCTCATCTGTCCTGTCTTCCCCTCACTTCCAGGTCCATGTCACCAGTGAGTAGATGATCCCTTTTATAATTTTATGACTATATGTGGTCAGGCTGAATCATCTTAGCACATATCAAATAAATATCTAGAAACCCCCTCAAATAGACAAATTTCAGATGGATAGACCCTACAACTAAAGGTTTTCATAATCAACTGAGCTCACTTAGTGAAGGGCATGTGACTTAGAAATGTCATGTGTGTAAAGAAGCCCTTTTCCTCTCTACAGGAGATACCAGAAGGTGGTTAAGAGCATGGACTCATAAGCACTCAACCAGTCACTTCACTTGCTAGTGTTGTCTTAAGAAAATTGCCGTCTCTTTCTGTGGCTCAGTTTCCTCATCCATGAAATGGGTATAGTAATACTTTGCTAGTCAACTGCTAGTTTGTTCTCAGATCCATCCCTGCAACTTCCTTTGTTGTCCTCTGTATCACAGGGGAACTTGTTTCTGAGGATCCTTTGCCCTCTGCCTTCCATGCAGATTCTTTCACCAATAGGAGGCCTTGACAGAAAATTCCTTGGAAACCAGGCCAGGGGAAGAGAGAGGTCAGGGTATTCCTTCCCCACTCTCTCTCAGCTTCCTGTGAAGAGTTGGTAGCAGTTGTGTCTCCTCTGTGGCTCTAGTGCCCTCCAGATAGTTCCTTCCTCCACAGTCTCAGCTTCCACATGCAGTCCTCAGGATAGTTCTACTTGTTGCCAGTTGATCCCAACTTTCTGGGCATTGGAAACACTAATCCCTCCTGTTGTCTCTGTAGCCGTAGGGTTGGCAGCAATTTCCTGTATTTGCTACTCTGTGAGCGGTCTCACAGCCCCACCCCCCACCCTGTTTGGCTTCTCAGTGATTCTGTTACACACATAACTAATTCCCTGCATTCAATTCCTTCCATTTGAAAGACCTAGAGTGGTTTCCATTTTCCTAGATGGACCCTGATGGCTACAGATACCAAACCCACAGGGCTATCAGAGGGATTGAGTTAAGATCTATAATTTTGTAGTACATGTCCTAGAAAATAGCTATGGTAACTGTCAACATGACCTTCTCAGCAATGATTCTGAGAGTACAGTGGATGGATGATGATGATGATGATGATGATGATGATTACTTTAATCTTAGTGGTTACAATATGACATCACTTAAAGCAGAAAAATCTGAGATGGACACGCCTGCAAGGGAAGACTGTTGAGTGCCTCTAGCTCATGTGCAGTTTCTAGTTTCCATAGAAACCAAGCAAAGAAAATTTGCTAAAGGAAGCCTAGGAAATAAGTAGATTCAGGTCTGTATGATTATGTCTCAAACCCTTTAACATACAAGCAGACTCTTATTACTATTATCTTATTGTCTCTTTAATATCTTTTTTCCTTATAAGATGCAATAGAGCCAGACTCTTTCTATGCAGAGGATGACACAAAGTATAGGATTTCTTTGCCACAGCACATTCTGTATCACATCCCCAATAGGAATGCTTCTGAGGCCACTGTTATTATGTTTATCTGCCAAATTGCTGGCTAAACCCAGCTCTTGCCATTCTGTGAATGTTCAGAGGTTGTTTGTTGTCTGCTGTTAAGATACAGGAGCAAAGAACCAAAAATACTAGTTTAAGCAAAATCCTAGAATGGAGACAGGCAAACTGAAATCCCAATTAACATTCTGGCAATGAGACCTCAGCTAGAATGGAAATATTAAATTCTCCTGCATGAGGAGGAGGTGGGGATTCTTGGGTTATTTGATTACAATTGAATTCCTTGGAATCCCTCTTTAGCCATCAGAATTGAAGGCAGGAATGACAGAGACAGGTCTGAGTCAGACCTGCCAGAATTTGAATCAATAACCAGACAATCATGCCTCTATTTCTAAGCAATTTTACATCTTTTCTTTAAAATACCTTTGAGAAGGAAGAAATTGAAGGGATGAGAGGGAATGGAAGCAACTAGAATACCAAGGTGAACTTCACCACTTTTCTGTGCAAAAAGAGGCTTGCAGGTGTCCACGAGATGACTCCTGGGGTGCTGGAGAGGCTGGGCTCAGTCATGGTTGCTCCTTGCATGATGGCCTCTCTTGGATGGTTCAGTGCACACTTAGCATGAATGGTTCAGTGCATATTTAGCACAGAGAAACTGAAAACAAGCATGGAGGATAAGTCCCTGTACAATAATTATATATATATATAATTATGAATTTATAAATAAATTTATAAATATATAAATATATAAATTTATATAAATTATAAATCATACATAAAATTATCATTATAAATATATAATAATTATATATTATATATAATATATAATGATTATATATAACATATAATTATTATATATAATATATTATATATAATATATAATCCCTCTCTCTCTCTCTCCCTATATATATATATATGTGTGTTTATATGTGTGTGTATATATATATGTATATATATATATATATATATATATATTTTTTTTTTTTTTTTGTTCTAACATTTAGTCTTTGACCCTGGCTCCTGAGGCAGAGCTCCTAAAACCTTTGTAATTTCCTGAATCATGGGAGCATCTGATACTAAGCTCCTAAATCCTTTGGAACTTCCTAGGTGATAAGAATGTCCTTTGTTCTAATAAGGGACTCTTAGTGGGCCCTGGGATAGGGGCAGTTCACCAGAAAGACCAAGCCATGATTTGAAGTTTGGAACTTTCATCTCCTCCTTCCCCCATCCTCTGGAGAAGGGAGAGGGGAGAGGAGCTGGAAATGGAATTAATAATCAATTATGCGTATATGATGAAGTCTTCATAAAAATCCCAATAGTATGGGATTTGGAAAATTTCTGGGTTGATGAACACATCCATGTCAGGAAGGTGTTGCACCCCAACTCCACAGGGACAGAAGCTCCTGAAACTTGGGACCCTTCCAGATCTCATCCTATGTATCTCTTCTTCTGGTTGTTCATCTGTAAACTTTATCATATCCTTTATTATAAAATAAATGGTGAATATGTTTTCCTGAGCAAATGATGTTATCCAAGGAGGGGGAGGGTCATGGGAAATTCCTATTGGTAACCAAGTCAGATAGAAGTTGTAGGAAACCTGGGGACCTGCAATTTGCAGTTGACATCTGAAGTAGGGGACCGTCTATGGGACTGAGACCTTAACCTGTGGGGCTCTGCACTAATTCCTGCTAGAGTCAGAATTGAATTGCACTGTAGGACACTCAGCTGGTGTCACTGAAAATTGCTTGGTGTAGGCAGCCCCTTCCCCTCTGGTGTTAGAAGTGCTGTGAGTGTGGTTAGTAGTGTGAGAGTGGAAGAGAAACACAGGAATGTGGTTTTCTACTACATTCCCCTTAAATGCATATGATTGGGTTGGAGCATGGTTATGGGGGATGGGTGTCAGAGGGGGAGGAGCTCTAGGCTTGGAAGTTCTAGGTGTTGGAAGCTCTGGGGCCATCTTTGTTCTGCCACTTTCAAGCTGTGTGATCCTAGGCAAATCACTTCATTCATTCATGTATTTTTCTCAAGGGTCTTGGGACAGAGAGTATATGAGTCAGTACAAAACACTGCCAAAATTAGAAACGCTTGCTTGTGAGTAAGCACATGATACACAGACAAATACCAGAACATCCATCAATCAGCATTTATTAAACACCTACTCTGAAACCACTATTACTATAACGATGACATTGTGAAAACAACACAGCATTTTCCATACAGGCTGGCTATGAAAGTGGGTGAGAGAAAGCTAATGTTTCCCTGATGGCAGTAAATAGGAACTCCAGATCCGAACCACAGACTCAATGCTTCCTACATGGCCTCTCTCATGCCCTCTCTTGGCAGAGCCCCTGTAGGTATATCTTATTGCTCTTTTAAGGGTCAGTTTTCCACCCATGGCTTCTGCAACCACAGTGTTGTTGCACAGAGTGTGCACTAGCCAGAGTTCTTAAAAGCATCCCACATTTCCCCCATGCCTCTGCTTCCTGCCTGAAAGTCAAAAGCATTCTCAGTGCACTTTGATTTTTAAAGAAGGACAAGTCTTCACCTTATGGTTGAGGTAAGGAATATAGAATTGCACTGAGAATATAGAGATGAAGGTTTCCATCAGACAGGCTTTGATTACCATTGCATCTAGATGGCCACTTAAATCACTCCAGGGAGAGTCATCCCAAAAGGAACAAGGGGACTCTCAAACATGCTATCATTTATGTTCCTTCATTGCAAAGTTCTTCACAATTGCCAATGAGCTAATCCTCCCAACAGGCCTAGCGAGGCAGATCAATACTGTTATCCCTTTTAGAGCTCAATATTATTATCCACTTTAGGGCTCATTATCTTATCAGCCCAATTACTTCATCTTTAAAGTCTCATCAATGTCCTCTCGAAGCAATACCCCATTTTGTGATTGTGAGTCTGTGTTACCTGTGAAACGCTGGATCTGCTCTCCAAAGAGAGGCTGGAGCCAGAGCATGTGTTATAAGAGACACCACGGAGCTGCATATTGTCAGCATTCAGAGTTGCTCAAATGTGAGGATTCTGAGTAACAGGTCCGGGCAGCAACCCAGGGGCCTGGACCACCTGCCCCCCCCCCACCCCCCCAGGTAACCTCAGTAAGGCAGCTTCTTTCTGGGATTCTTTTTGTGCATCTGTAGAATGGAGACCAGAGTAATTCCCATCTCTCCTTCAGCTTCTCTTTTCTCTTTCAGAGTTGTTAGAATAAAATGGTACTATAGCTGTGAATATCCTTGGGAAGGAAGTGCAGTAGAGAAATACAAGAGGTGATAATATTGGTGTATATCAAAGCAATGATATCAACCAGCTTTGTTCTTTGTAGATATTCGGGCCCCAGAGTACTCAGTGGGCTCGATAGCATGCCTAAAATGGCTGATTTCAGTAGGATGAAAATCTGTCTTTGTCAAAGATGAAGAAATTAAGACTTGCTTGAAGTCACCCAGTGGAACAATTGGCAAGGTGTAGAAGTTAGAGTCAAAGGTCTCTTGTAAGTTGACCAACTCGTCTCAGTATTTCCCTGGCTTTCTCAGGAAACCAGGATGTCTGGTCACCCATCTCTGAGGTTGAAACCCAATGTCTGTATCCTCCCTAGACTGAGCCAGTCCGGGTGGACTGTGGCCAGCTTTCTCATATACAGTGCACCCAAGGGAAAGACAATAGATTCTTGGTCAATATGTGGAGAGTGATACCTGAATGTCAGAATCCTTAGTGGTTACCGAGCCCATCTTTCCATCACCAAGACCATCCTGGGTGTTGTTACTTTTCATAAAGACCCAGAGGAAGAGAACTTTATAACCTCTGTGAGGAGAGATTATAAAGGAATGAAGGAGTCAGTGAATTCACCCTCAGAAATGACCTGTTTTCCTCAGATCGTCAGTCTCTGCCTTCAAAGACCTACTTCAGGGCCTAGGCCCTGCCCAGCAGCCTTGTCATATCTATGCTGGCTCTGAAAATCCACCTGGGCCACACACACATAATTATGTGATCACATTCTCTCACTAGGAAAGTTCAAGTACCCTATCAGAAGAAAAATATCCATTTAGGATCTTAACTACATTGCCAGTTTGAGCAGTGTGTAGTTGGTGTCCTCCATATTTGTTCTAGAGGTGTATGTGTATGCCTTAGTCCAAAGCCATGTGACCATTCGAGGGTAGTATTTTGACTTCTATGGTCTTAAGTGGGGATTTGAGGTCCACTCTGCATTTTAAATGGGGCAGTAAAAGAGACCCCACACATGAAGCCTAATGTGGCACTTCCTGTGTAAAGCAAGACAAGCTCCTCATCTTTCTTGGGTATGCAGGGAGAATATATACAACTAAGTAAAGGGGAAATTCCTATGGGAAGGCGACTAGGGAAAGGGCAGGTTTCCCTCTTGGTTTATTAGTCCCTGAACCTTGGCGTTGCCATCACTCCCAACCTCCATCCTGGAAGTGAGTCCCTGGGCCCAATGTCAGAGCCCTCCTGAAGCTGACTGGGCAAGGGTGGCTGGGAGGTTCAAGATGTAGGGTCCTAAAGGCATAGCAAAGACAGCCGTTGATCAGCCAATACTGGGAGCCCCACAGGGAGGAGGGGAGGTGTAAGGAAAGTGTGAAGTGATAACTTGGGGTCAGCAGAGTACCAAAAATTTGCATTTGCAGGTGAGCTCTTCATTTCTAGCAGGTAGCTGGAAAGCAGGGAGTTGGTTCTAGACTTTTGCACAAGAGAACAGACCAGAGCTGAGTGAGGAATCAGGACCCTGGCAAATGGATTCTCATTCTCATAGACCTGGGCTTTTTCCGTTAGTGCCATCAGCCTTCTGGCAGTTTGGTGAGACCTATGAATCCTTTCCTAGAATAACGTTTTTAAATGCCTAAACCAGAATGCATAGGATAACAATTACATTGAAATATAGTTATCAAAATATTTTTTAAAACCTTAATAATATGTGATGTGGTGATATGTGTGCTGCTTTTTTAGTGCTTTTACAATTGTTTTTTTTTTAATGTTTTATTTATTTTTGAGAGAGAGAGAGAGAGAGAGAGAGAGAGAGAGACAGAGTCAGGGAAGGGCAGAGAGAGAGAGAGACACAGAATCCGAAGCAGGCTCCAGTCTCTGAGCTGTCAGCACAGAGCCTGACGTGGGGCTCAAACTCACGAACCATGAGATCATGACCTGAGATGAAGTTGGATGCTTAACCGACTGAGCCACCCAGGCGCCCCTGCTTTTTTAGTGCTTTTAAAATAAAATGAAATAAAATGGTGTATCTATTAATTGCCCAAAGTTTGAAATAATGATGTAAATAAATAATATTTCAAGATATATAACAACTGTAATATGTCATGAAGATATCTCTGATCTCCAGTGGTGACAGTCACAGGTATGTACTATATATACCAGTCTGGTTTGGTGCCTTCTATTCATAATTGAAGGGAATGCTAACTTTCAGCTAGAGCAGAAGTCAGCAAACTTTTTTTCTGAAAAGGGCCAGATAGTAAATATTTTAGACTTTGCAGGCCATATGGTCTCTGCTGCAACTAGTCAGCTCTGTTGATGTAGCATGAAAGTAGCCACAGATAATATGTAAATGAATGTGCGTGGCTATGTTCCAATAAAACTTTATTTATAGACCATGAGTTGAATTTCATAGAATTTTTACAAGTCATGAAATATAATACCTCTTTTGATTGCATTTTCTAACCATTTGAGAATGTAAAAAGACATTCTTAGCTCACAGGCTGTGAGAAAACAGGTGGTAAGCCAGACTTGGCCTGTGGGCCGTAGTGTGCCAACCCATGACCTGGAGAGTAGTGAGATTAAAGACGCAGCCTTTGTTTATACTCCGGGTTTGTATATTCCAGGTTAACAACTGCCACCCTAGAGGAGACTGGGGAAAGTGGCAGATCACTGCTAGAATCTGAATGTTTGCATCTCCTCAAAATTCATATATTGGAAGCTCAGTGCCCATGCTGTTGATTGTAGGAGGTGATTAACTCATGAGGGCTCTGCCCTCAGGAAAGGGATTAATGCCCTTTTCAAAGAGCTCCCAGAGAGCCAGCTCTCTCTTTCCTTTTGCTCTCCAAGGATACAGTGAGAAGTCTATGACCTGGAAGAGGGCCCCCACCTGGTCCTGGTGCCTTCCTGATCCCTTACTTCCAGCCTCCAGAACTGTGAGAAATAAATTCCTGTTGTTTATAAGCTACCCAGCCTGTGGCATCTTGTTAGGCTAAGACAACCACAGAGTGGGAAGCTCATCAGAAATCCAGGCTCATGAACAGCCCACTTTAGGGAATTGGTGGGAGGAAAGGGCAAATGCAATCCTGGAGGCTTTATGGACCTCCACACCAGCCCTGCAAGGGCTGGCTCCTGGGGAAACCGGCTGGGAAACAGGTGGAAGTTCCCATCAAGTGGTGGGTGAAGGATACTGAAATGCTATTGCTGTGGTTGCAATCAGTGCTTTAGGAATCAGCTTATCTCCAGTGCCCAGCACAGGGTCTGGCACACAGTGAGTACTCAAACATTATGTGTTAAATAAACGAATGGAGCCAGCCAGGGTCCATAGGTGGGGTCAGTGGGAGATGCACTTTCGGGAGCTGAGGAAGACAAGGAAAAGAAGGGGTTGGTGATAGTCAATATCTTTTCTCTGACCAGGGCTATGGCCTGCAAGTCAGATCCTCAGATTCTTAGCACCAGCTGCATATGGTCTAACATTTACTTACTTTTACTCCATATCTGTCTTCATATTTAAAGTGGGTTTCTTATAGTCCGTATATTAGTTGTATCTTTGTTTTTAACATTCTGACATTGGTGCATTTAAGACCATTGGCATTCAAAGTGATTATTGATGTAGTTGGATTAATATGTGCCATATTTGTTGCTGTTTTTATTTATTGCCCTTTTTCTTTTTTCCTATTTTTGTGTTCCACTCTTTGTCTGACTTTTATGGTTTTAATTCAGCATTTTATATGCTTCCATTTTCTCTTCTTTCTTAGCATGTCATTTATGTTTCTTTTTTTTTAACTTATTTCATGGTTGTCCTTGAATTTGCAATATACATTTACAACAAATCCAAATTCATATTCAAATAGCACTATATTACTTCACAGGTAGTGTTGACCATCTTGTAATAACAACATAAGCCTGATCCCTTCCTCCTATACCTTGTTTTCACTTATATATAAGCATATATATGTATACATAAGATATATACATAAACACAATCAAATGCATTGTTGCAATCATTATTTTGAACAAACTATTTTTAAATTAATCAGAATAAGAAAAAAGTTTTCATTTTACCTTTACTTATTCCTTCTGCAGTACTCTTCCTTTCTTTATGTAGGTCCAAGTTTATGACCTATATTATTTTCCTTCTCTTTAATGAGACTCATTTATTATTTCTTGCAAGGCAGGTCTACTAACAACAAATTCCTTCCATTTTTACTTGTCTGAGAAAGTCTTTATTTCTCCTTCACGTTTGAAGGAAAATTTTACAGAATACAGAATTTTAGGCTGGGGGGATTTATTTTTTCCACACATTAAATATTTTCCCACCTCTCTTTTTGCTTTCATGGTTTCTGAGAAACTGGATATACTTCTTATGTTTATTTCTCTATAGGTAAGGTGCGTTTTTCATCTCTGGCTTCTTTGGGGATTTTTTTTCTTTATCTTTTATTTTCTAAAGTTTCAAAATGATATGCTTCGATGTAGAATTTTTTTGTGTGTGTTGTTTGTGTTGTTTGTTTCATTAATCTGCTTGGTGTTCTGTGAGCTTCCTGGATCTGAGATTAATTTGGGGGAAATTCCCAGTTACTATTGCTTTAGATATTTCTTCTGTTCCTTTCTCTCATTCTTCTTCTTCTGGTATTCCCATTACATGTATGTTACACCTTTTGTAGTTGTCCCACAGTCCTTGGATATTATATTCTCTCTTTTTTTTTCTTCAGTCTTTGTTCTTTTTGTTTTTCAGTTTTGGAAGCTTCTATTGAGATATCCTCAAGCCCATATTTTTTCCTCAGACATGTCCAGCCTACTCCTAAGCCCATCAAAGGCATTCTTCATTTCTGTCATAGTGTTTTTGATTTCTAGCATTTCTTTTTGGTTCTTTCATAGGATTTCCATCTCTCTGCTTACATTGCCCATGCATTCTTGAATGCTGTCTTCTTTATCCATTAGGGTCCTTAGCATATTAATCATATTTTTAAATTGTTACTCTGATAATTCCAACATCTGTGCCATGTCTGGTTCTGATGCTTGCTCTATCTCTCCAAATTTTGGTTTTCTGTCTTTTAGTATGCCTGGTAATTTTTTCTTGCTAACCAGACATGATGTACCAGGCAGAAGGAACTGCTATAAACTGGCCTCTAGTAATATGATGGTAAAGTGTGGTTTGGGAAGGGGAAGCATTCCATATTGGAATTGCATTGAATTTATAGATGAATTTAGTGAGGATTGACATTTTTAAACTTAAGTTGTCTCATCTAAAACAAGGCATATCTCTCCCATTTTTTCATATCTCATTTGATGCCCTTTACTTGTTTTGATTTTTTGAGTACATAAAAATTATATATATTGTTTGTAAGGTTAATTGGGAGATATTTACAGTTTTATTGCTGTTTTGGCTGATCTCTTATTTTCTAAGTTTCCGGTTGACTGTTGCCAATATGAACTGTGTTTCCTGTAGTAGAAACAGTAAGACAGTCTGTCACACTCTTTCATTTCTCCGCATTGGTGATGAAGGACTTATGTTTACAACCTAAAGGGACGGGGTTCAGGATGTGGTCTTAGCAAAACTGAAACAAAACTGCTAGCTTATATGGAACCTCAAACATAGACATTTAATTAAAGGTTTGAATCACTTAACTATCTGGCTACGGATGTCAAGTCTGAATCCATTTCGAGAACATGGAACTCCAGTGCTGGAGTGGCTCTAAGGGTCATCTAGTTCACCCACTGGATGCTCTTGTCCTCATATGAAATAGCTCAGTGGCTCCCCATCTGGTGCTTTAATGCTTCAGGAGAAGGAAATTTGCCACTTTGTGGAACAGTCCTATCAACATTCTTCAGCTCTCTTGGTACTTTTACCTTCTATTTGACAGTAGATATGTTCTCTTTGTCACTTCTATGTATTATGCCCCACTGTACCTTGTGTATATATCTGCATAGTGTGTATATATTTTATATTGCAGTGATGTGCTCATGTGTTGCACTTTTAGGACTGTGAGTGACTTTGGGGAAGTGGCCATAACTTAGTGGTTTTTCGTTTTTTTGGTTGTTTGGTTTTGTGTTCTTGGGTCTAGCAAGTGTCTGGTACTTAGTAGGCACTAAAAGATATTGAGTAAGGGAGGCTATATAGAATACCTGTTATATACCTCTTCTGATTCTCTTGGTGCCCTGATCTAGACCCTCAGCTGCTTGTCCTCCTCAGCCAACAATATCTTCTTCCCTTATCTGAGAAGCCAGTCACAGTTATGCCACTATAGCCACTGAGTCAGCTTGGGTCTATGTGGCTTCATTTCCTGGTGTCAACCAGTTTTTTGCCCAGTAAACCATCCGCCCCCTCTCCCTTGGCTGTTACTATGCAACGTGGCCAACCGATTATGCATCTAGAGTCTTTGGTTACTCCTACCACTTCCATATTTAGGTGGAATGCCACACCATGGGGTATGGGATGTGGCTTTCCAAGCAGCTGCTGAGGGGCCAGATGATGTAACCTGCAAATGCAGAGGAATTTACTCCCTGTGGGGTCAAAATTGACCAATGGAAAACAGATAGTAGGATGGTAACTATCCTTTCTTAACTTACTTCCACAGACTCTTCCAAGGCAGTTTTGCCATCATATCTTTTTGGAGACAGCCTGTATGACCAAGCAGGAACTCCTAACAAATGACCAACTGTGCCTCCTTCTGGTTCACAACAAAGTATCCCTCAGTATATTAACCCTTCACATGGCATTCTTTCCCTGCCTCACTTCACTTTTCCCTCACTCTCACTGCCTTGAGATTGTACCTCCCAAATAAAGTCTAAGCACTTAATCCATACCTAAGCTCTCTGTCTTCTAGGAAATCCACACTAAGTGAATGCCTATAGAAAAAACTCCAATTCTCCAAACTCATAGCAGTCTTTTAGGAATTTGACCTTAGCTATTATCATTGTATCTCTGCCCCTAAGTAGTGTTCCCCCCGCCACTTCCTTCTCCTCTTTCAGAGTGTCAATCTTTTTTTTTTTTTTTTTCATCTTGAACTCTCTTCCCTTAACCGGATTTAGCTTGTCAATATCCTTCTCAAATGTGGTGCTGAGAATGAAATGCCACCTACAATATGAAGCTTTGCTCTTAAAAGAAGCATAATGTGAGATCATTTGTTTCCTTGCTTTAGAAAGACAAAGAAATACAAGTAAACTGATGTGAGACTAGACTGTGTTAGATATATTGAGAAGACCTCTTTTATGATAATTATTATGGTTGGGGCATAAGGGGCAAGGAATTGGGATATGAGGAAAGACCATAGGTTTCTTGGAGACCTTTTGTAATGTACTTGTGCACTATAAATTCCTTTTGACAAAATATTTTCATCTTTATCTTCATTGACCCCCACAGCCACTGGGTAGTGCAAATATTCTATTCTTTCTTTGATGTCAGAATTTATCACCACACATTTAGAAAGGAACAAACCTATTAATTTTAGGTCTCTCCCCATCACCAAACTGAAGAGTAGCTGATGAAATACCTGGGCTCAGAAGCACCAAGACAGCCTGACTGACATGGTGTTCCTGTGAGAATGACATCAGCTTGTTGTTTTCCCCAAGGCATTGCACTTTGGCTACTGAATCTAATTCCCAACAGGTGCCCCATAGTTGGGAGAAATTAGTAAATAACATTTGACCTCGTGATTCAGGCAGGGTAATTGGAACAGAAGACAATCAGGGCAAGAAAACTTCCTTGTACTGTATCCAACCAGAGAAACTAGAACCTCTGTAAGTGAGAAACCTAAGGCACTTGATGAGACCAGGTTCACCCACATAATGGTGAAAGAACAATATAGCAAAATATAATCAGTGTCCTAAAGTATGGCTGAGACTGTAGGTGCTACAGGGTTTGTATGATACCCATGTGTCATAGCTATCAAGGAAGAAATTAAAGAATTGACTTAAACACTCTGACCTCAATGGTAGCACTATCATAGTTTTTTCTGTATGGCCACATGCAGGCCTCATTTGTCTTTTATACTTTTCTTTTCTAGAGAAGGAACATCCTACTTAGGGTCAAAGACAGAAGATAAATAACCACGTCTTGTAACACAAGGAAAAAAATGTTACGAATTGATAGCCCAGCATGGTTCAATCAATATCACCAAGCAATGTCCATTATGGGTTTCCATCTAGTTATTTCTCAGAGTCAAACCTCTTCTAATGGAGAATTGGTTAACACATCCTCACTCTGTTCTCCTCCACTGCAACTTCTGCTGTTTTAGCTCATGCTCTCGTCATCTTGTGAATGAATTATAACCACAAACCAAACTTGCTTCTTTCCATTCACTCTTTACATTGTTGATAGAGTTATATTTTTAAAATACATCTTAGGGGCGCCTGGGTGGCGCAGTCGGTTAAGCGTCCGACTTCAGCCAGGTCACGATCTCACGGTCCGTGAGTTCGAGCCCCGCGTCCGGCTCTGGGCTGATGGCTCAGAACCTGGAGCCTGTTTCCGATTCTGTGTCTCCCTCTCTCTCTGACCCTCCCCCGTTCATGCTCTGTCTCTCTCTGTCCCAAAAATAAAAAATAAACGTTGAAAAAAAAATTTAAAAAAAAATACATCTTAGTGTGGGAGATTGCATTAATGTCCCCCAACTTCTCATTCCTCCTTGCACCTGTACCCTTTGCCTCAGATTTTGCAGCTCCTCCCACAAAAGGGGAGGAGAATATTTTCCACACCTTGATTCTGGGTTTGCCCATGTGGCTTGTTTCAGCCAATAGAATGTGATGAAAGTGATCATGTGCTACTTCTCAGCCTGGGGATTAAAGAACCTTGGGGCACCTCCTCTTGCTTACTTGTACTTCTGCCATTACTATGAGAGGGACATTCCCTGGCTAGCCCACTGGGTCCAGGAATAGATGAGAGACACATGGAGCAGAACTTCTCTAAGATACCTTAACTAAGCCTGGCCTAGAAGAGTCCCAGCCAAACTGCAGATACATCATGAGTGAACCCAGTCAAGATCAGATCAGCAAATGTAGCCTATAACAGAGCCCTACCTGGTTTGCAGATTCAAGTATATACAAATTACTTTTGCTTTAAGCTACTGAAATATTGGGGTGGTTTGTTATGTAGCAGTTAGATTTGTTATGTTATCAGTTAGATAGTTTGCTATCTTATCATCTTACTTAGACAATCCTTTAGGACTCCTTAATGTATAAAGGATAAAGTTAAAAACCCTCAGCATGGCATTGCATACCCTTCAAATTCCTCTCTATCCTCATCTGCCCCAGCTTTCACGTGCCCCCATTCTTCCCATCCTATACTTGCCATTCACCAAGTCTGTCAAGTGCTTTCCCCACTTCACTGCTCATTCTGGCTCCAGATCTCTGGATCATCCTCTTCTCTACCTGATGAAATCTTGGTCATTCCATAAGCCTAGTGCAATAGTCATTTTCACTGTAAAAGTATTTCTCTGTCAACCATATTAGGTGTCACACAATAATTAATCCCTCATTCCTTTATACTTTCACATCACTTGATTCCTATTTTTGTCACTGCTTCCAAATACTGTATTAGAGAAAAGTAGATTGTTGTGGCAGACTACCTAGTTGCCCACCCAAATCTGTGTTTCCCCAGTCTTCTTTAATGCTACAAATCCCAATTTTGTTCAGGGTGTCAACGTTCCCACGTAGCCCTGAATGCCTGTCCATGTTTTCAGGGTTCTGTTGAATGATTGCAATTCTGATGGATGCAGTGGTTTTCATTTCAGCTTTTTCCAAAAGGCATGACCTTCCATAAGGGCCTAGGAACTAAATCCTAACGATTTTTGCGTCTTTAACACCAAGCAGAATGGTAGGCACAGTAAATCCTCATAAATGCTTGTTGAATTGATTTGAAATATTCACACAACCGGGGAGCTGAAAGTTTGCAGGTTCTATGTCTGCGTTTTATCCTCTAAATTTTTAAATGTTAATTTAAAAGAGAGATAGAGTGAGAGAAAAAAAAATGAGTGGGGGAGGGGCAGAGAGAAAGGGAGACACACAGAATCTGAAGCAGGTTCCAAGCTCTGAACTGTCAGTGCAGAGCCCAATGCGGGGCTCAAACTGTGAGATCATGACCTGAGCCAAAGTTGGACACTCACCCTACTGAGCCACGCAAGTGCCCCAAGTTTCTGTTTTCTTAAGACACAACAACTCCCCCACTCCTTTTATGACTGGTCACTCTCCCTGATGGCCATCCCTTTTTATTTTTCTCCCTTTCTCTCTTATTGTGGCTCCAATTCTTACCCATCCATTCTCTTCTCAATTTGCTGAAACCTGGCTTCAGTCCCATGGTCTATTGTAATGGCTCTTGATAAGGTTTCCAGTGAGTTCCATGTTACCGAGACTGTTGGCTCTTTTTTTCATCTTAATCTTCACCTTTCCCCCATTTCCACTTGACTGTTTGAAATAGTGGATGGGTGACCCACTCCAGGCCCACTTCTCCCAGTAAGATTGCCATGATCATTGCCCATGGTGAGCTCCCCTTTCTCAGCAGAAAACACTGAGCAGTATATTCACCATATGTCTTATGGATATGTTTCTTCTTCTAATACATTACAGGCTTCTTTTTTTAAAAACAAAGTTTTGTTTATTTATTTTGAGAGAGAGAGAACACGAGCAGGAGAGTGTCAGAGAGAGAGAGGGAGAGAGAGAGAATCCCAAGCTGTCAGCACAGAGCCTGATGTGGGGCTCAAACTCATGAACCATGAGATCATGACCTGAGCCAAAATCAAGAGTTGGATGCTTAACTAACTGAACCACCCAGGCGCCCCTACATTATTGGCTTCTTGAGACAGAGACCAAATGTTGAGGAATTTGGTCTCCCTATGGATGGAAGAACCTAGCACAAATATGAGTTCATGAAAGATGCTTAATAGAAGCTTAACATTCTCAATATTGATCAGTTTAATGCTCTCATTTGTCTCTCCTTCATCAAATTTTATTCATGTTTAAATTTATCCTAAGTCTTTTCTCCTGAGGTCATCCCTTCCAGCTAAAGTTGATTAATTCCCTTCTAGAGCATTGATGCTATTGAGGACTGTGGTAGGCCAAATAATGGTGCCTCCCCCAAATCCATGTTTTAATCCCCCAAACCTGTGAATGTTACCTTATATGGTAAAAGAGACATTGCAAATGTGATTCGATATCTTGAGATAGTAAGATTATCCTAGATTATTCAGGTGGACCCTACATGTAATTACAAATGTCCTTATAAGAGAGAGGTGGAGGGAGATTTGACTACAGAAGAGACAGACGTGTGTCCAGGGAAGCAGAGATTGGAGTGGTGTGGCCACAAGCCAAGGAATGCTGGCAGCCACCAGATGCTGGAACAGGGCAAGGTACAGGTTTTCTCTTGAAGTCTACAAAAGAAACCAGCCCTGCCCACATCTTGACTTTGGCCCTAGTGCAACATATTTTGGACTTCTGGCATCCAAAACTGTAAAAGAATAAATTTGTGTTGTTTTAAACCACCAATCTGTAGCAATTTGTTACAACAATCATAGAAAACTAATACAAGGACTCTACATACTTCAATATTGCCTTGACATTTCTTTTGATTAACTCAAATAGGAGATTTTTGCTTCTCCAATCACACTGAAGGCTCCAAGAGGTCAGGACATCCACCCATAATTTCTAACCCAAATTTGGGCACAAAAGATTTTTGGGGTTGAATTTAGTTTGAATCTCTCAAATAGGTAGATCTGCCTCCTAGGTAGAAATATAGTGCTTAAGTTGATCAGAACATGAAGTTGATGGATTTCACTGTGAATTATTTGTCAGTGTATTTATGGAGAAGACTTAAATATCAGTGAGGTCTTCTACTAACTAGATGCTCTCAGAGTTCCTCTTGATTTCAAGATACTTTGGTTCTTTGAATACTGATAGGTGTTCCCTGTGTTGCAGTGGTGATGGCCTCCATAAATCCCAGACCTGAAAGTTCATGCCCTACAGCCAATGATACCATTGTTTACATTGTTACAACAAACTTTCTCATGTGAAAAATACTTCATAGCTTTCAAATCATTTCCCATCCATGATCTCACTTTATTCCCAGAACAAGTCTCTGAGGTGGCATGGCAGGAACTATTTTTCTGCTGAGAAGTTGATCTCCACCAAAGTCAAACATCTTGCCCAAAGTCATGCAGCCACAGTTTTATAGTATC
Source organism: Leopardus geoffroyi (assembly GCF_018350155.1). Taxonomy (NCBI): domain Eukaryota; kingdom Metazoa; phylum Chordata; class Mammalia; order Carnivora; family Felidae; genus Leopardus; species Leopardus geoffroyi. The sequence goes on along the minus strand of NC_059335.1, from coordinate 33,345,695 downwards.
AATGGCACCAAATAGCAATTTCAGTCTGATAGCAATCCTGCCAAGCAATCAGGGAGCCATAATGAAGATAGAACTTGAGAACCTATGTCTCCAGCACTGTCCATCTTGGTGCTCTGAAAGGCAAATTGAACACTTTGTCTCTGCCTCAGTGAAGTACAAATAGAAGAATCTTGAAATTCTAGGACAATCACTCTGCCTCTTGGCATGCAAATGTCTAACAATACAGTATAGAAGATTGTCATCTGTTCTGTACTGTTCTTCGGGGTGAAAGGTCATAGTCAAATGTCAGTTTAAATTTCCATTTTATTATATCACATCAAACCCTTCAATATATCCAATTTCCATTAATCTTGTTTTTGACTAAACTCATATTCTTTTGAGGGGGACTTCTGTAGCCATAAAAACATCTGATTTACATCTGTTCGAGATTGAAATTTGGGGTGAAAGCCATTAGGAAATTATTTCCCACTTTTGTGAGAACATATCTCTGCAGTGAGAAAAAGAAGGAAGTAAGGAAGATGAAGGAAACTTTCACTTCCATTTTCTCTAAGGCTGTGCAGGGATGTAATCCCTTTAAATTACCTGTAAGCTTTATTGTAATGCATTTTAAGGTGTATTTAAGTAATATATTCCTTTTTTTTTTTTTTTTAATTTTTTTTCAACATTTATTTATTTTTGGGACAGAGAGAGACAGAGCATGAACGGGGGAGGGGCAGAGAGAGAGGGAGACACAGAATCAGAAACAGGCTCCAGGCTCTGAGCCATCAGCCCAGAGCCTGACGCGGGGCTCGAACCCACGGACCGCGAGATCGTGACCTGGCTGAAGTCGGACGCTTAACCGACTGCGCCACCCAGGCGCCCCAATATATTCCTTTTTTAAAACAGCTTTATTGAGTTGTGGTTCATATACCATACATTTCACCCATTTAAAGTGGTTGAAATCTTTTGTTTTTGTTTTTTAGTATATTCACAGAGTTGAACAACCACTATCACAAACTACGTTTAGAACATCTTATCTCTCTCTCTTTTTTAAAATATTTATTTATTTTTGAGAGAAAGAGACAGAATGTGAGTGGGGGAGAAGTAGAGAGAGAGGGAGACACAGAATCCAAAGCAGGCTCCAGGCTTCGAGCTGTCAGCACAGAGCCTGATGCGGGGCTTGAATTCCTGAGCAGTGAGATCATGACCTGAGCTGGAGTTGAACACTCAACCGACTGAACCACCCAGGTGCCCCACATCTTATCTCTTTTAAAAGAAACTACTCATTAGCAGTCAGTCCCCTATCTTCTCACCCCATCCCTAGGCAAGCACTAAATACTTCTATAGTTTGCCCTATTTGAGACAGTTGCCCAATTTGGAACATAAATGGAATAATACACTACGTGCTCTTGTAATTGGCTTCTTTCATTTAGCATAATGTCTTCATCCACATTGTAGCATGTAAGTTCTTCATTCCTTTTTTACAGCCAAATAATATTCAATTGCATGGACTTACCACAGTGTGTTTACTCATTTGTCCATTGATGACTATTTGAGTTGTTTCCACTTTTTGGCTATTTGAATAATACTGCAATGGACATTCACATGCAGGTGTTTGTGCAGCCATGTGTTTTCAGTTCTTCTGGGTAGATAATCCGGAGGTTGAATTGCTATTGGGTCACATGGCAGCTATGTTTACCTTTTTGAGGGACTTCAAAACCCTTTTCCAGTATATTCATTTTAAAGGATTGCATGAGAACTTTAGGAGAGAGAAACAGAGAAGAGAGAGAGGAGAGGCCCAGAGGAGAGGAGGATAGGGACGTTCTTGGTGGTGGGGCCTCTGGGAGCTGTAGAGGATGCTCAGCCCAGAGCATCAGGTCCCAGGCTGATTGCTGTCATGGAACTGATCCAAGTTAATCTACAGAAGTGCAGCACATCTCGAGGGGTGTTGGTTGTGCTTTGCCAAGCCCAAAGAGTGGCCTAGAATTAGATCTTTTGATTGGAATAAAGATGGAACAGAAGGTTCATTTTTGACCTTGGAGTGAGATGGGGAGACCAACACATTTTGTTTGTTAGCCAAGGAGATGGCTGTAAACAAGGGGCTCATTGCCAAGTCTCTCTTCATACCAGCCCACCCCACTCCATGGCAGGCTTGGCTGGGATAATGTTTTCTGGCCACCTTTGTCCTTTCATCTGCTTAAGCTAGTTACACTGTCACTTTGAGCTCTGGCTCTGCTCTCTCTGGCTCTGATTCCTCTGGAAAGGCTGCTGTCCAGATGTTTAGGTATTTAGCAAATGCACTTTTCTGATGCCTTGGCAGGGTTACTCTCAGATAGGGATGAATATTTGATGCTGTTGGCTGTTGGGAACATGTACACTGAAATGACCAACAAAGTCCCTGCCTTGAACTCCCTGCATATCTAATTTTTTTTTTTTATAGTGACAGCTGATACATCATTGAAAGGAAACTCACCAGGGAGCAGAGGGAAAGCCACTCCTGGATTTTTTTTTCTATTTGCCTTCCTGTATGGGTGCTACACAAACTCCCTCCCAGATTTTAGAGAAGAGCACTATGTGTGGGTCCCTTCACATTTCAGAGAAGGACAAAATGATTTTTTCTATCTTTGTTTGGAGTTTTCTTTCACCTCTTTTCACTCCTTGCCCATGCATATAAAAATTCCTACCCACTGTGATGCACTGCCTCACTCACTACTTCCATGTTTTTTACCTTTTTTTGACCTAAGATCTTAGAGAATATTTAGACCATCTTCACATTTTGCAGATAGATAAACTGATGCTGGAGAGGGGAAGAGACTTTTTCAAAGCCAATAATGGATCAGTGACAGATCTATGTCCCATAACCCTTCCTACTGCCTCCTTGGCCTCAGGCTTAACCCATCACCATCCTGAGACTCTTTGGTGTTATCCGCCATTATATTCCCAAGTATCTAGCTCAGTCCCTGGTATGTGTTTCTGGGGCCAGACTGTCTGGGCTTGAATCTTGGCTCCAACCTGTGATACCTGTGTGTTCTTGTAGAACTGACTTAGCCATTTGCGTCTCAGATTAGAATAGTGCCTTTTACAGAGTAAAAGCCCAATAATTGTTGGTTCTTACCATTATTATTGAATGACTGAACAAATGAATGAATGAATGGTTCTTTGCTGATCCCATCAGGGGCCATCTTAGTGTCTTCCAATCTATTACTCCCTTTTCTAAACAATCATGTGCTACACCTGGGCTGGGAGGCTGGGCTAAGGATGGCAGATCTGTAGGGCTAATGTTTTTGGTTGGAAGCCTTTTGGGTGTACTCTCTTGGATGTTAGTCTAACTCTGAGTACTTTCATGAGGATTTCATACGGATTAAGAGGCAGAAGCATAGGCTTTGAGGTCTGGATGCAATTCTTTGTTTTCATTTATCACCAATCTGTTATATAGTAGATATTATCTCAGGCACTTCATTCATGCAAAAGCCTTTGGACACTTAACATGATTTTGTGAAGGTTTCTAAGTCCTTTGCGCTTTACTTAGGAACAAAGCAAACAAAGTTTTCAGCATCTCAAAGGGAGGCTTAAACTGATAAGAAATTGAATTGTAGGCAGCTAAAGCTTTGTTGAACATTTCACTTCTGGGTATGCAGAGCAACTGGTCTAACACAAATCTTGATATTTGGAAGTACCCTTGACGCATGATGACCAGTAACCTAGCTGCATAGTGTTCAGGGGCTTGGGGGTCTGTGCAAGAGGGTGTGTGGCCACCACTCCTGAAAAGCAGCTCAAAATATGTAGCACACACAGGACTAGGTAGGGCAAGGGAAGATTGGACAGAGAAACCTGTTTCTGGCACTTTCTCCTCACTGACTGCATCACCTGCCCATCTCTCCTCTAATTCCATGAATTCATAGATGTCTGGGATGAAAGGGATGGATGAAGTCATTGGACCCTTGGACAGAAACCTTCCAAATGAGGATGCTATGGGGCAACGAATGGGCCCTAAGTGTTGACGTTTCAGATGTGACCCTTACACCAGAAAGACAGAGAGGAGCTGAGCCTTTCTGAGACTCTTCAGCTTTTAGCATTTGACAGGTACCTGTGGTTCCTAATTATCAGCCTGGGCCCTGGCTGCAATGGATTTACTTGGGAAGGTTTTGAAAACAGATTTCTTGGGCCCTAAACTTTCTGATTTAGTAAATCTGGAGTAAAGTTTAGGAATCTAAATTTTTATGAACGTTCTCCCAAGTAATTCTGTCACACAATCAGGTCTGTGAAAGCCTAAGTCCATGTATCTCGTTCCTAGCTGGGGAATTCCTGGCAGCACTGCCTGGGGAGCTTTTAACATTTTAACAAAGTCCTGTTGCCTGGGGCTCGCTTCCAGAGTCTCTGATTCAACTGATTTGTTGGGGGAGAAGGCCCTGAGAATTCATTATTTTTTTTAAAGGCTACCTTGTGAATCTAGGTGCAACAGTAGTTGAGAATCTTCAAAAAATAGACAAACAACTACTCCTTTTCTTAGTAAGGGTGGTGCTGAGCTTGACCACTAGCAGTTGTGGCAGTCAGACACAGAGGGAATCCAAGCCATAAGGGGCTTAGAGAACATCCAATCTAGTTGTTCCCAGTCCTCTCAATTTGGTGGACCAGTATAATTGAGACAATATTTTCAGGACAAAGAGTTGAAGATTTGTTTTATCTTGTTTGCCAAGTTAAGACAATAAAAACAAAACAAAGCAAAACAAAACTCTACTACCATTCATTTGCATTGTCATTTAATTTTTTTAAAATGAAGTTTTAATGCTACATATAGGAAAGACCTAAGGTCAAAGTCAAGGACAGTCCTTTAGACTGAATACATTTGGCTCTGAAAGGACTCACTGTATGTTCCCCATCTTTCCTCATTTCAGTAAGAAATTGGTTATGGACCACAGTTGGTTCAAGAGCAGCCTGTTTCCAAGCCAAAGTCATAATTTTACAGATGTGGATATTGAGACCTGGAGAATGGAGGGAACTTGGTTCAGGTTCCCACTAAGGCAGCAGCAGGGCTGGGACCAGAACCCACTCTTCTGATGTCTGGTCACATCCCCTCTGCAGGGTTTTGATAAAAAGCCTGGCATTCCAGGCACCTCCCACTTTTAACATACTTGGGAAAGAGCTACTGGGCGTGCCTGCTCAGTCTTCCTGGCCACAGCCTGTATACTAAGAGCAATACAAAGCTAACACTCAAAGACATGAACTCTGTTAGGAGGGCTTCATCCTTGAACCTCCAGAAGTGATGGAGAGTGTCCAGGTCTGAGTGACAGACGTTCATTTGCTTTTGTTGTAAAATGGGGAGCACATTATTTGAAATGGGGAGCACATTGTTGCTCCATCACGATAGGGTACTGTGCTCTGAAAGCTACAAGTTTTGAAGAATTACTTTCTTGATTGTCTCCTATAAAGTCCAAGCCATCTCTTCCCATCTTATGCTGTTATTTTTAATAAGCCAACAAATTGGCTAATTCTCCTGGAAATGCTTTGATTTGAGGAAATGTGCATTTCACACAATTCCCTTAGAGAAGGAGGAAAACAGATTTCCAAATGCATTACTAGCAAGCAGGACATTTGGGCCCTGTGATCGGAAATGGAGAAGACACAGTGAGCTCTTGGGTTCAGATGTTCAATTCAGTATGCGAAGGAGATGATGGAGAATGGGCACTGGCAGTACGCTCACTCCCTCTGGATGACTGCAGCACTCTGGAAGGGCAGGCTTAAAGCCAACTTGGATCTCAAGTCCACCTGAACTGGTGGCTTAGAATTATTCCCTAACAGAGGCAGGAAGGGACATTCTTGAGTGTGGGCTTTGGAGCTGCCTCTTTTGGAAAGGGCCATGTCCTATTTTGTCCACTGGCACAAGTCTGTTCCTGTGTAGATAGGGATACCTATTTGTTGAAATGAAGTGGCTTTTAGGGACCCAAAGGCATTTCCCTACACTGAAATCAGGTGACATCTAGAGAACTAGACTTAACCAGGGCAGTTTTGTGGGGGCGGGAAGAGTGTGCCTGAGAGCAGTCAGGAGGGAGTTGTGTCTGTCACGAAGCCATTGGATGGCTGTCCCGAAAATGGGTCATGAAGGTGCCCTCGATGGGAGGGAGAAACACAGAACAGAAATGTCACCGACCTCATAATTTTGTTGAAATCTGGCCCTGCTTCCCTCAGCCCATCCTTCTAAAGCCTATTTCCTAGAGCAAAAATACCCCAGGTTTAATACCCCACTCCAAATCCCTCCATTAACTCAGGCTCCTATGGGATCCCACCTAGCAGAGGTAAAGACAGAATGAATTCAGTTTCCTTTAAAAGTATCATCTGACTTCCTTTTGACCTCTTTCCTGATTTCTAATTTAGTCAAATAAACCCAAACCCACATACCTTAAAACCATGCCCTGCACCCCACAGGTGCCTAAACTCATTTTAAGTACCTTTGGAAGGGAGGAAGGGAGCTCCTCAGCCCAGCTGGCTTCCTGTACTTGAGCACCTCTGTTTCTCAGGGACTATAGAGGGGGCACCTCTCTGTCCTTAGGAAGATGAAGGAAGCAGGGGGAGCCCAGAGCCACAGAGGTTAAAGTGTGCACAGAATGAGACCAACATTCTCATTTCACATCAGAGACAACTGGAGCACAGGGAGAGAAATGACAGGCCTCAGTCACGTCAGAAAGTGTCAGGAATGGGGCTAAAACGGGGTTTTGACCCCTACATAGAAGCAGCCAGGTCATTTGACTACAGGAACTCCTGGCTGCCTGGTGGAATGGGCCCTTCTCTTTCCTTTGTTTAAAAAAAAACCTCCAGACTTCCTAACTTTAAACAATAATCTTATTTTGGGGGGAAGGTGTTCAATATAGATGTTAAAAGGCTTAAACTACAGTAGTTTGTAGGGATTCATTTGGAAAATCCCCCCTGTATGTGTGTGCTTGCGTATATATGTATGTGATTGTGTATGTATGTATATATGTGTGTCCCTATGCCTGTGTGTGTGTGTATTTTGGCCTGGATGTGGTGGTGGTGTAATTGTGGTTGGGGGGGAAGGGGGATCAGCAGGGCCAATCCCCAGTATCAGAGGGCCAAGCCCATGCTCCTGAGCAGCTGCTCTGAGCACACACCCAGGAGGGCCTGCCACACCCCTCCAGACTGGCCTGGGTGTGGACTGCAGTGAGGGCACCACTGCCCTCTGCTGTACTGAGAGATGAATATTGCTGATATGCCTGCCTCACCTTGTCCCAGGCGGGGTAGCGAAATGGAGGAGACGAAATAAAAGGCTGTGCCCCATCATGAGTCTCAGCTAATCTACCCCACTTGGGGTCTTTCCATTCTACCTTTGAAGTTCTTAGCTTCAGGTGGTGAAGCAGAAGTACCTGGTGCTTTGGTTGCAGGTGCTTGATTGGGGCAGAAGCAGTCATTGCCCCAAGGTTTTCCCAGAAGGGTCTGAAGATACAGGGATGGTTCTAGCAAAGCTTGCATTGCATTTCTTACCTTCTTGGCCCCATTGGGATCAACATTCAGGATTTTTTCCAGTGCTACAGATTGGATACTCTTTAAAGGTAAAGCCCCTGTTGGCCTTGGGCCAATCCTCTCAATTCTGCAAACACAGTGCCCTGGGGGAAGAAATGTAAGTACTGCTTTCAGATAAGTATACCCCACAGTTGCACAGTGCACTATAATTTGTCAGCTGTGTTCCCATAGCTGTCTCAGTGATCTTCACAAACTTGTGAGTTAAACAGAATAGCAATTATTATTCTCATCTAACAGATGGGGAAACTGAGGTCCAGACGTTTGTCATTCTTTGATTGCCTTGAATTTTAGCTAAGAGATAAAATGTACCTCCAGCTGGAATTGAATCTATCAGTCTTTGGATTAAAATAAAGCAAGGTTCAAGGTAGTAATGCCAAGCAAAATACACAATAATCACTCAGGTATTATGAGGGGAGAATTCACAGCAGTGCTATCTAGTCACTTTCCAACAACTCTGGAGAGTTTGTAGCTTAGCCCCTGAGTTCCAGAGTGTCCATTTTTAACAGGGTCATTAGGATTTCATGGTTGGTGACTAAGAGCTAACAGCTTAACAGCTTTCCTTTCAATATTTAAAATGTTTATAGCTTTTGGTCTTAAATTTTAAAATAATCTCTCTATCTTGCTTTATCCCCCTAATATGTTTGTAATGCAAACGGGGCAGTAGCTACTCTTGCTCCCATTTTGCTGATGCAGAAACTAAGGTCTGAAGAACTTTCATACCTTCATTCAATCAACATTTGTTTGGGTGTTTATTCTGTACCAGTCACTCTGCAGTTCAGAGATTATAGTGAACAGGATGGCCATGGTCCTGGGTCCCATGGAACTCACAGTCAAATTTGAAGGGAGACAAATAGATAAGCACCTACTACAGTAGATGATGAATGTGCATACAGTGAGTGCCATGAAGTTGAACAGGGTGCTATGAGTACAAATGGCTGGAGACCTCACCTAATTGACGCATAGGGGAAGCTTCCTTGAAGTCAGATGGCTAATTGGAATTGGCCCAGTGTGTGTGTGTGTGTGTGTGTGTGTGTGTGTGTGTGTGTGGCAGGGCACTTTAGGTACAGAACAGTCCAGGCAGTGTGAAGTTCCTGAATAAGGAGTTATTTGGGGGTATTCAAGAACCTGAGTGAAAGCCAAATGAGCTAGAACCCAGAAAGAAAAGGAGAGAGTGGTTCAAGGTAAAGCCCATGAAACAGAAGTTAATCTTTGAGCTGAGTTCCATAGCTAGTTAGAGGCAAAGTGGGGGCTATAATTGTGTCTTCTTCCTGCCAAGCCGTAAATCTCTACCTTTCTTTTCTCCCCTGATTCTTCTTCTACTCTCTTTCCAAACCTGATTGCCTTGATTTTCCAGGGCCACAGCTTTTCCCCCTGTGTCATTGCTCCTGCTGTGCTTTCCACCTGGTATGCCTGCCTCCCTGTCTCCCCAAGTCAAAAATCCTACTGACCCTGAAGCCAAGAATTTTAAACACAAATTTATAAGCAGGTGAGGTAAAAGAATGACATGGCCTACTATATTATGAGGTGGTAGGGAGTTGGCAAACTGGGACAGGCATGCCTCCATCATGTACAAGCTGAGTGCTATACAACAGAACTTTTTACAGTGATGGAAATGTTTGATATCAGTAGCCTCCAGTCATATGTGGCTAGTGTAACTGGGGAAGTGAATTTTTAATTTATTTGATTTTACTTAATTTAAATTTAAAATTAAATAGTCACATATGGCTATTGGGCTATCATATCGGACAGTGCAGCTCTGGCTGCCTCTTTCTATTCTGGAGTGTGGTCCAATATTGCCAGCTATGCCAGCTTTTTAAAGAGAAGGCACATCTCCAGATTCTTATTTGAAATCTTTTTGATTTTTAAATTTTGGCAATACATTAAAATTTTAAAGATATACTGTGGATGACTCCCACCTGTGGGAAGATGAAGTAGACATACTTTTCTCTATTACTCCTGCTAAGTACAACTGAAAACATGGACACTATATATAACATAAGAATATGACAACTCTAAAAAGTGGAGAGAAGAAGACAGACTGGCTAGGAATCTTGGGACCAAAGGACTGGCACAGTGTGAGTTCCCTGGGTTTTCTTTGTATGTCATATATCCCAGGTTTGGAATTGAAACAGCAGCCCAAACACCAATGAGGACAAACAAAGCCCCAACAAAAGCCTTCTTTCTCCGGCCAAAGTACTAGGAAAGGGACAGCCTAGTAAGAATACTTTTAGATAATAACCAATCTACACTTCAGCAAAACACCACGGGGGAAAAAAACTGTGGTCCTACCCAACATGTGCCAACACAGGCCAAGTGAGGAGCCTTGACTAACATCTTCATGAGGCAGTAATGAAACACCTAACATCCCTGCTGGCATGGTGTCAGATAAAGCCAAGTAGAGGACTGGGACTTTCATCCCTGTGATCTGGTCACAAGCTTGTGCCCCTCTTTCCCTCTGCAACCATGATGTCAGTGGAGACCCTTGGGGATATTGGGAGCTTGGACTTCCACTCCTACCTGACAGTGATAAGGCTCCCCTTCCCTCCTCCCTGGAACAGTATTTTTAGTGGAAAGTCAGGACTTTCATCATCACCCATTGGTAATAAGGCCATACCACTATGGAGACCTTCTGGGGAGCCAGAGCTCCTGGCACTGCCCATCAGTAACAAGGAGTTCCCTTACCACCACCGCCACTTTGGATGTCAACAAAGGCTGACTGGGAAATCTGGCCTTTTACTTCCAAATGGCAGTAACAAGCAGGTGCCACCCCTTCCCCTTCTGGAGTGGTATCAGAGAAAGGCAGTTAAAATGGAAAGTTTACATAAGATCCAGAGTCTCATAACTTAATACAAAAATGTCCAGGTGTCAATAGAAAATCACATACCAAGAACTGGAAGATCTCAAATTGAATGATTAGAAGACAGTCAATCGATGACAACACTGAAACGATAGAGATCTTTAGAATTATCTGACAAAGATTTTTAAACATCCATGACAAAAATGCTCAATGAGAAATTATGAGCACAGCACACTCAAAACAAATGAAAGATCAAGAAGTCTCAGCAAAGAAATAGAAAATATAAGGAAGAACCAAATGGAAAATGAAAAAGAAAATAACAGAAGGAAAAATAGCTTAGTGTATGGTCTCAATAGCAGAATAGAGAAGACAGAGGAAAGAATTAGTGAAATAGAAGATAGAGTAATAGAAATAACCAATCTGAATGGCAGAGAAAATAGACTGGAAAAAGAAAAACTTCAAACAGCAGAATCTTGGTGACCTGTGGGACTATGATAAAGCATCTCACATTCATATCATCAGAATCCCAGAAGAAGAGAAAGAGAGGGGCTGATGAGTCACTCAAATAAGAAAAGCTGAAAAACCTCCTAACTTTAGTAAGAGACATACACCCACAGATTCAAGAAGCTTACTAACCCCATAATAGGATAAATCCAAAGAAATCCATGCCAAGATGCATAATAGTTGAACTTCTGAAATCTAAAGACAATGGAAAAATGTTTAAAGGAACTAGAGAATGACACCTTACTTGTGGGGGAAAACAAATGGAATGACACAGATTTCTCATTTTAAATCATGGAGGTTAGAAGAAAGTAGCACAGTAGATTTTTTTCCCTCCCAGATATGGAAAGAAAAGAACTGTTAACCCAGAATCCTATACCCACTGAAAATATCCTCCAAGACTGAACGAAAATCAAGACATTTTCAAGTGAAGGAAATTTAAGAGCATTTGTTGCCAGGGAATTGGGGAGGAAATCACAAATGGCTCAGTACTTGGAGAGGATGTGCAGAACACTAGGAATGTTTTAAGCAGCCGAGATTGATTACCTTAGAAATGACACTGAAAAGAAGTTAATGAGAAATAAACACATCTTGGTGAGGAGAAAGGAACATTCCAGGGTGCTGAAAAAGTTCATGAGGAAAATCTGAGGAAAGTAGGATTAGACCACGTTGCATAAATGACTGGGTGAGAGGAGGTATTTAATGATCATCTTCAAGGATACCTTGAGAAATTTTGTATTTTATGATGCAATCACCAAAAAATTTTCCCTAGTACCAGTGTGATTTTTTTCCCTAGACCACTTAAAAAGCAGTAATTTTCTTCTGATGAAATACCCAAAGACTACGAGAAGCATAGAATGATGAAGTGATTTGCCTCAGGTACCACTGACCACAGCAGAGAGATTAGAATATACCTTTTCATCCACTGTGCTTTTCATTACCAAGGGAGTCACCATGTTCCAGCTCCTCGAGTATGGAAACAAGCCTCATATGATTAAGATGGTTTTAAGATTAGATGAGAAGATTTTCCTATAAATGACAGGTGTGAGAGAATGAATCTGGCCAGACAACTTCTCTAAATCTTTAAGATTAAGGTTCTGGGCTTTCAGGACTGTATGCCATATTTTACTTAAAGGCAGGAAGAAGAGTTGGTCTTTGGAAGAAAGAATTTTTAACTTCAGATACACTTGCAGGATAGTTTTTAGAGATAGAGTATTGGGGTAAGTTGTGCTAAAAACCTTTCATTTTCCTCTCCAGGTTCATTATCCATCATTCTCTGACTCAGGAGAATAATTTGTGTGGACAAAATCTAAGAGCTTTCTTGTTCTCTGGCTGATGGGAAGCCTTGCTGGAAAATGCTGAGGGAGGGAGAGAAAGCAGAGTCAGAGCATCTGTTGTCTCCCTATGGTTTCACCAAATAGAAGGCTGCTGCCTTCTCCTGAAAATCATACCTTTTGTTAGATGGTCTTTTCCACATAATGGTTTTTGCTTGTGGATCCATGACTGGTTCCTCTCCCCAACCCTAAAGTCGTGGGTGGTAATTGCCCTGTTATTATTGGTCCTGGGGTACTACATTATCTCTTGTGGTTTTTCTACACTTTGGTCACAGCTATGTAAATATTTCCCTTATTAAGCTATCTCTAATTTAACATGACATGTGTGTGTGCCTTCTATTTTCCTCCATTATTCTGACTGATACGCATATTCAGCCAGGTGAAAGTTCCCAGTGACTGTATTAGAAAGGATAGAGATTGTAGCAAGGGTCTCACCAACTACAAAGTAAATATGAATATAATGCTCTTCCTTTTCTGAAGCTGGGAACTGGAGAAGACACTTCAGGAAGGCAGAGTATAGTGTTCTAAAACAAAAACTATCTGTTATCTGACTCCATTATCAAAGTTACAGTAATCAGATCATAAATCAAAAATCAATAACTGTCTTTATCACTTTTAAGCACTTAGCAATAGTCATCAGTAAGGAGAATGATTCTAATGCCCTCCATATTTAGGGGAATTTGGAAGACTGGAAGTAGAACTACTTTAGAATCAGGATCCTTGAGCTCTGTCTTGATATATGTGGTCTTGGGCAAGTAGGATGCTTAATTTCTCTGAATCTTCTTCTATACATTTGTACAGTAGAGATATTGGGCAAATGATTCTTAAATTCTCTACTAGCTCTAATCGTCTATGTGATTATGAGGAGGTAGAGGGGAGGGTATCGTATGGTATAGGGATGGGTAGTGATGAGGAGTATAGCATGTGGACAGGGAGAACTGGGGAGTGTGGTGTGTAAGGACTCTGCCCTTAGGTCTAGGAACTGAGGTAAAGAATGGTGCTGAAAAGTCCATGTTGAAAGGATATATTTGAGATGCAATTGGGATATTTCTTGATGATGCTGAGCCAATCAGGACAATGACACCACTTCTGATTCCAACTAATACTGGGGCCAGAATGAAGAAATAATTATTGAATTATTTCATGTGGAAGTTACAAGGAAGATTGTAGTGACTCAAGGTTTGCGGACTTGATTCCTGCCACAGGTGTATGAACTGGTCAAGTCTTTTTCCTCTTTGAGTTCTTGGCTTGAAGTAAATAATACCAAATAATCTTTGAGGTCACTTCCGAAGTATAGAACCCTAGAAGCCCATAATACAAAATCCATGTTCTCAAGTAGTGTGTGATCTAACAGGGTGATAAGACAGATTCATATAAAGCAAGAGGTGGGAAGTAGGACTGGGACCAAGGGAAGAATAGTGGTGGGGGTGCAATAGTCTTCATCATCCTATTCCTCAGGCTTATTTTGAGGGCCAAACACTATCTTTCCCCAGGTTTGACATCATGTTGGAAAAGCAGTCACATACTAAAAGACTAATTTTATTTAGGCAATCTTATTTATTCACTGAACCTATTCACAAATATTCAGTACTCCTTCCTGTACGGGGCACATTCAGGTTTTGTGGGGCCTACAGCTTGTACCAAACACTAAAACATATTTTACTTGCACATGACCATGTAAACACATTATATTGGCCTCCCTTAGGGACCTGGAAAGGTCCCTGTGTGAGTGAGGGGACAGGAGCTAAGCTTTATTAGTTTCAAGATACATCCACCTTTGTTCCAGGCTCATGGAAGAATTGCACTTCTTTATATGACTTGGTTATATGACTTGATGTAGTCAAGAATGAAATATGAAAAGAATTGATACGTGCTACTTCCAGGTGGAAGATTTAAGACCTGTCATGATTTATCACATCCATTTTCCACTGGCAGGAGGACTGTGGAAACAGTTGTCACACAGAACCCTCACCATCTGGGTCCCTGGGACTAGGAAGAGTTGAGCCCCACTGCCATGGAAAATGGGGAATGAGTGAAATAGACTTCTGTGGTGTTCACTCACTGAGATTTTGGGGACTGCTTCTTACTACAGCACATCCTAATGAAGCCTGACTAAAACAATATATTATGAGATATTTTCATGGGCATAGCCTCCTTACTTTGTGGGAAGGACATGGGCATTTCTCGTCCCCATTTTTGAGACTGAAGTCTGAGACTCAGAGAGGCTGGGTATCTTCAGGGAAGGTCAGAAGGTAAGTGGGTGGCATGCCTGGACTGGAGCCCACACCTTTTGGCTCTCAGGCTTTATTTTATCCACAATGGGATACTCGTTGCGGTTCATTTGTGTGGCATCTACATTCCTCATTTTCTCCATCTGCCTACCCCAATTCATGATCCCTGCAGAAGCCCCAGCTGCCACTTGGGGCAAATGCCTCAGTTCCCTATGGCCCTGGTTTCTGTAGGGTCCATTCTCATGAAGCTCAGATGAAAAACCCTAAAGAGGGGCCACAAGACAAGAGAATCCTTTCTAGAGTTCAGATAGATTCTAATGTGTGCATTTATAATATAGAAATATCTTGATAGTTAAAAGGACTTTTCTCCTATTTATTTACAGAGTATAAATTATACTTTCATATAGTACCTTATCAACTTTTTCCCTAAACACACACACACACGCACACACACACTTACATGGAAAATTGGGATTAGATGAACACTAGCAATTTAATTGCATTGAAGAGAACAAGCCTTGGTTTGAACTCTTAGTCATTACTAAAATGTTTAATGAGTGATTGGGATGACTTTGACTTGGGGAGAAGGGGTATGTCTTAGTCCATTCTGGCTGTCATAACAAAATACCATACTGGAAGTCCAAGATCAGGGTGGCAGCCTGGTTAGGTTCTGGTGAGGGCTCTTTTCTGGGTTTCAGACTGCCTAGTTATTGCTGCACCTTCACATGATAGAAGGGGCAAGGGAGATTTCTCAGTCAGCTTTTATAAGCTCATTCATGAAGGTTCCATCCTCATGACCTAATCACCTCCTAAAGGGCCCACCTCCTAATACCATCACCTTGGAAGTTAGGTTTCAACATATTAATTTTGGGGGAACACAAAACATTTAGACCATAGCAAGGTAATTTAGGGTAAGAGTCACTTCCATGGAAGTGTAATACAAACCTCCGCGTGTATATCCTGTTCTAATGATAAGGTAAGGGGGAAACAGGTGAGAGAGAAAAATACTCCTATTTGGCTGAAGGGTGGTTAATGTAGGGCATTGATCAAAACACTTCAGTAAACAGCACACACACAGCTTCCCTGATCATCTGGCAGGAGACCAATAGACTTGAGCTGAAATGAAAACCATCTGAAAAGCCAAGAAATATTGCTTGTAGAATTGCATTAGACAGCATTATACTCAATAAAGTTTGGCCTTATCAGCTACTTGCCTTGCCTCAACTTCAGGAAGACTCTTTCTTATATTGGAACTGCCATCGCTGAGGAAGGCAGTTGGACGCATGCAGACTCTTGCTTTATGAGAATTGGATCAAGCCCTATAAACTGCCTGGGGGTGGGGCTTACAAATCCTTTCACTTACAGGTGGGAACTTGATGGTATAGGACTAGAGGTATTACTGTTGGCTCAATTTCCTTCTCCCTCTGTCTCCATCTTTCTGTCTCTGTCTTCCTGTCTCTCTGTATATATCTCTGTCTCTGTATCTCTCTCATTCTCCCCTTTTCTGTCCTTCTCTTGTATCCCTGAAAGCATATCATTAGGTGAGACTTGCCACACCACATCTTGTAAAACATTGTCCATGGCAACCCATATAATATAAAACACAAAACTCAGGAAAGTTAAAACTCAGGAAAGTTAAAACTCAGGAAAAATTTAATTTTTCTCCCCACTATACCCTCTCTCTTTAAAAAAGTCCATGACAAACCCAAATAATTCTTTAGTAATAGAATAAAATTCCCATGATCCAGAATAATTTTTAAAAATGCAATATTCTGTTAAAAGAGGACTGTCATGTATATTACACACAGATTGCCAATGTCCAAATAATTATACTACAATAAAATCTGCTGTATAAAACCCTAAGGACTACTTCTGGTGATTCAGAAGGCCCATCACGGTCTAGTAGGGCCTTGTTACATCATTATGAGTAATTCTCATTATTTAAGACTCCAACTGGGCAAATAGAGGAGACTGAACTGAACCTTTGCTGACATGTGGACTCCCAGGGGAAAATTTGTATATAATCTGTCTGATGTAGGTTTGATTTCTTTGACATTTATCTCTTTCATGAAAGTAAAAGGCTGATTAAAAAAAATGTCTGTTTATTTTAGCTTTACTGTCATTTGGGTTCTGAGAAGCAGGAGGCTTATAATCCTCTGAGCTTCTTACCATATTCCCAATCAATCATTTTCTCATCCACGATTTCACTCTATTATTCTATCTGCCTCTGAGGCTAGAAAGAGGCAATTAGCATCATCCCCACATTATGGATTGGAAAGTAGAGCTCTTATCATAAGCGAGGTGTTTCCCAGGCTCTTCCCCACTTTCCTCCCCCACCCCTGCCCCTGGTCATTTAAATTGGGCCTCTTCATCCATTGCCTTATCATAAAAAACACAGTGGTACAGAGACATCCTTTCTTTTTCCAGGTTCTGTACCATGTGTCCCAACACTCTGCCACTTGGACAATTGGTCTGCAACCTTGGGAACTCTTACTAAAGAGGCAACATAGTGTAGGTGGAAGAAGCACTAAGCTAGGAGTTGGGAAATCAAGTCTCAAATCCTGGCTTTGCCTGAAACTTCTCAGCCTTTACCAAGAGCAATTTACCAAAGACAAGTTCTGATATAAAATGAATGAGCTAATTGGCAGGGAAACCTGTGCAGGGCTAGCTGAATGAGAGGGCTTGGTCTTTATCTGTCTCTGGGACCCACTTTGTGGAGTTTCAGTGGGTGTCAGGTTCTCATGAAGAGGTGTTGGGAGCTTGGTCTGAGCTTTAGCATTTTGCAGGCACTCAGCTGCTTGAGTGATGAAGCGTCTGGGAAGAACTCCCTCTTAGTTGAGGTTCACATTCATCTCTTGATGGGGGTCTGGTGAGGTATGGAGGTCAGTATCCCAGGGAGACTGACCTGACCTCTTGCCACTTAGCTTCTGTCATTTACTCTGACTTTGCAAGTGGCCAGGTCTCACCTACAGATGCAGCATGTGAAAACTCAAGAGGTGTGATTTGAGAGCCTCCAGAAAGTGCTTTTGTTCACATTATCTGCCTATCCTATCTGAATTACACAATCAATGTCAGCACTGTCCTAAAGAACTTTCTGAGATGGTGGGAATGTTCTTAATTGACCTGTCTGATACAGCAACCACTAGCCACATGTAGCTGTAGAATACTTGAAATCTGGCTAGCATGACTGAGGAACTGAATTTTAAAGTTTATTTCATTTTAATAAATTTAAATAACCACACATGGATATTCAGGTAGTGTTTCTCCTTTTCAGTAAGGCATTGTGTCCAGAAGAGCCCTGTTAAATTGTTTGTGTATTATTATTATTATTTTTAAGTGAGGCCATATGGCCAAAAATGAGGTTCTGACATGTGCATGGGGACAAGGGAGGGGGAGAGGAGAGGAAACTTGCAAGGAAGGCCAGCTTGCTGGCTCCCATGAGGCCTGTAGGGGAACATCTGGCTCTCAACCTTGCAGGCTGAGAAACCTTATTTTTCAGGGCATGGAGAATCAAATTGATCTTCAGAGTTGTAAGCCCTTTCATAAAGTTCCCAAAACTAATACAATCAGTCAGAAAGCTAACACGTGGAAGTGCAAGGAAACAAGTACCCACCTAACCATGGTTTTCTTTTTTTTTAAAAAAATTTTTTTTCAACGTTTATTTATTTTTGGGACAGAGAGAGACAGAGCATGAACGAGGGAGGGGCAGAGAAAGAGGGAGACACAGAATCGGAAACAGGCTCCAGGCTCTGAGCCATCAGCCCAGAGCCCGACACGGGGCTCGAACTCCCGGACCGCGAGATCGTGACCTGGCTGAAGTCGGACGCTTAACCGACTGCGCCACCCAGGCGCCCCAATAACCATGGTTTTCTGCATGGAATCTGGAGTCTGCAGAAGAGGTGCTTTGGTAAGCATGGTCCCAAAGCAGGTGTCCATAAGATGATTCAAATGGTTGATGGGGCCATGCACTCATTGCAAAGTAGATCTTATCTGTCCTGGGAATGTCCTGTTTCTGTTTCTGACTACAGTTCTCTTTTCACAAATGGTGGTTGGGTGGTTATCCACATTTTTTTGCATCAGACCCTATTTTCTAAGCTTTTATTGTTGAATACCCCACACCTATTGACACATTATTTCTTTAGTTATGTCCCACATACAGTGAAGTTTCTGTCTTGTATCGCACACCTGAGGGACATTTACCTCTTTAAGACAACTTAGCCTGCCTCTGCTCTGCACAACTGTGGGTTGACTTCACAATTTAACTCTCAGAGGAGAGTTGTGTTTCCCTTGCTTCCAAAGTCCTGACTGACTACATGTATTTGCTGCAAGGGGGAACATATTTATTAGCATATTGAAAAATAGCTCGGTGTGCTCAGGGGCTGATAATAGAAATGCTTATTGGGGCCAGATAGTAACTGAATGAATGAAGAAGGCATAATGGTGGGCCGGTTGGTGTGGATGCCTTAGAAGTAGACAGCTGGAGCTTAGCTGAGGCTGTTTATAGCAAGACTGTGGGCCCAGAGTTGCTGGATCTTCTGATGTTTAAAGAGAAGTTGAACATCTGGAAGTTAATGTGGAATCTCCTGATTTTTCAGGGTTGGAAACTAATTCAGTTAAAACCCAACATTGGGTACAAGCCTAATAAAATATATAACCAAGGTGGATTGAACCCATGGTCACCATCTCAGAATTTCTGGGTGTCATGGGAGGTCCTGGCCTGGGAGTGTGCCTTGTTGGGTCCTAGTCTGAACCCTGAACCCTCTAAATCGGCATGAGGTCTTGGGGAAGATTGGGTAGCTTAAACAACAGAAATTTATTTTTTTCACAGTTCTGGAGGCTAGAAGTCCAAGATCAAGGTGCTGGCTTCTCCTTCTCCAAACCTCAAGGTTTGGTTTCTCCTGAGGCCTTTCTTCTTTGCTTGAAGTTGGGCACCTTCTAACTATGCCCTCACATGGCCTTTCCTTTGTGCACATGCATCACTGGGATCTCTTCTTCTTCTTGTAGGGCCATCACCAGTCCTTTTGGATTAGGGCCCCACCTGTATAACCTCATTTAATCTTAGTTACATCTCTACAGGCCATATCTCCAAATATAGTTACACTGAGGGTTAGGGCTTCAACATAAGAATTTAGGGATGGGAAGACATGATTCAGTCCATAACATGCTCTTTGAGTGGGTACTTTGTTAACAAGGTCACTGAGGCTAGACCATGACTCTGACATCTGTTCTTCCCTTTGCTTCTCCAGATCTGCCCTCCACCTCATTCCACCGTGCCCTGAACCTGGGGAGACTGACTGGATGGTATCAGGGGAGACTGGATGATATCAGTGGGCTTCCTTGCTCTCTGGCTCTGGTTAGGTTCAGCCAATGGAGAAACTGAGAAGTAGATTGGATGGTGAAAGGAGAGTGAAGGTGGAATAATTTGCCCCCGAGCAACCTTGCTTTAAGGTTGTCATGGTCTAGCTGTGCCCCTTGTCTGAAGATCATTGCTCTCATCAGACAGTTTCTCTGTCTCCACTCTTTCCCTGCCCTCAGACACAATGGGTGGTAATGCCTCTACTGTTATGCACCCTGAGACATAGTACCACCCCTACAGCTTCCCTACACCCTACCACACTCTTGAGAAGGGTCTCTTTATTACACTTTTCTCAGATCTCTCAATTTGTGGGTGCTGGTACTTTCATACAATCAGAGTATGAAAGAATCTCATCCTTGGGTCATATGTCTATCCCCTCTTTTTGCATCCTCACCATCCTTGCTCCAGTTTCCAGACAGCTCTGCCTAAGCCAGAGGTTTGGCTGGCTTCCCTCAGGCCACACATTTTTTTCTCTGAGGTGAACCACATCATGACTTTTGCTCTCTCAGTGGGTTTGCTATTATCCCATCACAGTTCCTTTAGAGAAGGATAGAAGAAAGAGCTGGAAAATGCAGCCCTCTGCAGCTGGGCTCTAGGCTCTGTCTGGCTGAGGTGACTGTAGCTTCCTGACTCCTTGCACCAAGTAAGTAGGCATTGCTTCAAGGCCTATGAAATGTATTTAGAATGAGATTTACCCTGTTCGCTCTCATGGTCACAGACCTCTGGGAATAGATCAAGTTCCTTCCTTCATCTAGAATACTCACATTGACAGCCTCCCTCCCCACTTGTCGAAGTTCCCTCCACTAAAGTTTCAGAAACTGTGCTGGTTATAGATATAGATGGATACAGCAAAGCTGATAATGCATTCACTAATCTGAGTGAAGGAAAGGAAGACAAATGCATAGAAGGTAATTATAATACAAGATGGAGGTAAAGTAAACAATGAGTTAGTCAAGTGTTAGGGGTTGGGTGTAGCACCCAGGAGAGTGGTTCAAAGGTAAGGGCCCCAGACTCAGGTTTCCTGAGTTCAAATCCTGCTTCATTATTGAATAATTCTAATACCTTGGGCAAGAAGCCCAACTTCTTAAACTTTGTTTTCTTAATCTGCAAAATATGGGCTGTAATAGGTTGTTTTTGCTAGGAATAAATGATGTATAATGCCTATAATGTGTTTAGCCCAGTGCCTGGCATATCCTAAGTGCTTACTAAATGTCAGCTCTTATATTTACTTAGCAAAATTTGTACAAACAAGGATAAACTTGTTTAGGAATTATTAATCAATCCAGCTGCTATATGAGAGGATGTTTATTAGGAAAAAGGGCAGGAAAAGCTGGTATAAATTATAGCAAAGAGGACAGTGAATTCCAAGGTGAAGGGTTTGTATGTAATTCTATAGGCAGTTGAAGAGCCATTAAAAACCAGGGTTTTAATCAGGGCTATGTACGCATGGGTAAATTTTAAGAAAATTAATCTGGACAGCTTTGTATAAACTGGGTTGAGGGTGGGGGAAAAAGATGTAAAAGTGGGCATTGAGTCTATTATCCAGAGAAATAGTAACAAGACCTTCATTAGGGAAAAGCTGATAAATTATGATCAAACGCCTAATACCTAACAGAACTAGTTTGGCAGGAGGCAGAGCAGCTGGAAACTGAAGTGTTTAGAGCCATTCACAGTCAGGGGACAATTGGAAATTAAAAGGAGGCACTTAAAGCTAATGTCAATCCATGATAAAGTGACAAACACTTCACAAAATTCTATTTTAACACATAATTTTTCAGGAATGAAACTACAGAGCTCACCTGTATTGCCACCAAGTGGTGCTGGCACTAAGGAGTCGAGAACCCTGGCTTGGAGAGAGGGTAGGGAAATGGGGCATAAATGCACATTCTCTTATGTGGGCAGCCACATGTAACAGCATGTGGCAGGAACTCAAGAAGCTGACGACAGTCATCAAAGAGCATGTACACATGTTTGTTCAGCCCCCCTCACAGCTCCTGCCCCATTCTGACGAAGAAGGCTGTTAACATTTAGTCAGTGTTCTATTTAGAAAGATAGTGCCTTGGCTGGTATTTTCACTTGTAAGAGCTGGCTGTCCTAAATGCAGTAGGAAACTGCCCTGAAACCCACACACCAGGCCAAGAAAGGTACAGGGTAGGGCCAGATTATTTTCCCTGAGAAATGAATGTTAGTCAAGAAATACAGTCTTTAGGGTTGGAGCCAGAATAAAGAGCCCTAAGCCCTTTATACTTACCTGGAAGGAAGAAGGATCTCTAAAGAATGGTCAGCTGGAGACTTAGCCACAGGATACTGAAAAGAAACTCAAGTATCTAATCCAGCAAGACTTCTGAGCACTTAGATCCCTCTCTTAAGCCTGACGTTCAATGGGGCGCGCCTTCAGGCAGAGATGGAAATGGTTTCCTTGCCTCAAAGCCAGAGGTTGTCTAAGTGGTCAAGGTCCTCTTCAGAACCAGATAGTCCTCCATAAAGTAGGGTTACCTGGTAAGGCATCCAGCAAGACCTCGGAAATGGCTGACTATAGGAGCTGTCCATGGTGCTGTAGTTACCCTTGCTTGAGCCCATTGGATAGTTTGTATTAGCTGCTGTCTGACAGGTGCCGTGCCAGGTTCTTTACATACATGGTGTCCTTTAATCCTCCTGGCAACTCTGCAAGGTTTATATTGTAATCAGCTACCTTGTTTCTACAGATGAGGAAACTAATACTCTGAACGTCACTTTTTTGCCGTATTCAGTGTGAACAACCTGAATAACTTCTTCAGACATCATATTTGAAGACTTCCAGCCTAACGAAGAGAGGATATCTACTTAATACCCTTTCTCTGGTCTGTGTAAAGAGATATTGTTCCTTTCAAAGATGGTGGCAGTGGAGATATACACCAAAGGTGACAGAATTATGTCACAGGGGAGTCTAAAGTTAATGAGATGGGTTAAGCCTGTATAACCATATTTTAACCTGTTGATTAGAAAGGAGTACAGGATCTTGAAACCTGCTTGCAAAAGAGAAATAAAAATCAACCCCTCCTAATTAGGAGAAAGCGAATCATGGCTTTTTTGTGAAGATTAGCAAGACCTTGTTACTCTTTAAAATTTTTCTCCTTTTTCTTTTCCTGGCTATAGGGTGAAAACATAATAGGTGCCAAGGCAGACAAGGTATAAGTCAGACAAAGGCTATCCTTCATTAAATTGGAAGAAATCTTTGCTAGGGCGGTTGAAACCATAATAAAGGAAAATGCACGTGAGCTTTTGATGCCAGACATTTCTAAATCTCAGGTCCTGACACATTTTTGGGGTTAGGGAAGAAGTTTTCTCAAACTCTAATGTTACAAAGACTCAAGGGGAGAAGCATAGGATTTAAGATAGGACTAGGGTGGAGAACCAAGCCAGAGGTTCTCAGTCTGGGTCCATAGACCCTTAAGGTTGGGGTAAGAAGGGAGGTTTATGAAATGGCTCCATGGGATCTATGCAAACCTTCAAAATGTGACAAAATATTATTTATGGATGCATTTTTTGCAGGAAGTGTTGATAACATCCAAGAGATTCTCAGACTGTCCAAGAATATCTATAAAGTAGAGAGCCATTGGTTTAAATAGTCCACAAAGTTAAGCCTCAGTGAGCAAAACTTCTAATTATACCTACATATTTATATATCTGGGTTTGAAATAAGCAGCCCACTTAAGTATGATATTTATGCTAGTTCAAGTTAATGCCTATACTTGTATATTTTAGTAAAGAGCTCTAGTTTTATACAAAACATATCTAATGAAGTAGAAACTGTGTGTTGTTTTCAATTGGACGTATTCCTTGAGGAGCCTATAGAGTGAGAGAAAACATCAATCAGTCAGGAAATATTTGATGAGAGCTTATGATGTGGGAAGGCTATCACTCACCTGCCTAAAATTCAATAAAGCTTCCCACATAAGACATTCACATTCTAGTACAAATGCTGGAGGTCACCTTATATCTCCATTTATCACCAAGTGGCTCATTAACATTGCCGACACAAGACAGCAGGGGAAACACCAAATGTGGCCCACTCTTCTTGTTGCCCACTCAGCACAGTTGCTTACTGAACTCTGATTGCCAAATATTTTACTCAGCTTAATGCAGATAAGAGTCAGGAGTCAGCTGGATTTTTAAAGCCCACAGATTCAACTTGAAGGAAGAATGGGTGAGTGCATATAAAATTCTCCTCTTCATGCACTTCAATCCTCCATCATTTCTTGACTCTTTCTATATGGTGATTTAAAAGGCTGTGTGTGTGTGTGTGTGTGTGTGTGTGTGTGTACGTATGTGTGAGGTGTGTAGCAACACCATTTACAAAGAATATTTGATTTCTCTCAAGTGTCTTTGACAGCTCAGTGAGCTGACATAACCCAGAAAGCATATGCTGTTATTTTGGGCAGGGAAGAAAAACAAGTATAGTTTAGTCACCTTAGAGCTTCCCCTGAAAAGATCTTACTGAAGGCAAAAGAAGATGTGATCAGTAGGCTGTAATCCATGGGGTCCAGAAGATTTTGGGTACCTATGAAATAGGTGGGGATTCCACAAATGTGGCAGATTTATAAAGGACACAAGCCCTTCAGCGCCATCACATCATGTTAGGACAGAGGCGGGTATGAGTTGGAGGAAGCTGTGACCTAGAATAAGTTCAATCCTGTGTAATGAAGCAGGCATGAGAGCTGCAGATCAGGATTTTCAAAGGCCCAGCAGCCATGATACTCAGCACCTCATTTCCCAAGACTGGTGTTGGGCAAGGTTGCCGGGCTCCTGGATGTCAGAGTCTTAGAACTGGGAGGAACCATGAAGGCCATCCAGGTCAACCTCCACAGGGATTACATGCATCATCTAAGCCAGAACTGGGGCTGGAACCAAGTGTCTTCACTGTCCAGTCATTACTATTGTCACTGCCCTGTATGTCTTAGGTCCTACTCCTAACTATCCTACTTCTTACTCCTCTTTCCTGGCTCAGGAGGACTGAGGCCAGGAGCTGTTCATGGCATGTGTATTTCCCTAGTGAGAAGGACCTGGAAAAGTTATTCTCGTTGGCTGGCTACAGTCTACTAGGAGACAAACCGGTGTGGAGCCAGCTTAATTTTAGGGTTATCTTGGTAGCTTCAGAAGCCCCAGAGCAACAAAATAGCAAACGTGGAATATGTGCCAGGAACTTCTCTAGTGCTTCATATGTGTGATGTCATTTAGTCATCCAATAGCCTCATGGTAGTAAGCAGTGTTACTCTCCCTATTTTATTGATGTGGACACCTATGAACAGAGAGGTTAAGTAATGTGCCTGACTTCACACTGCCAGCAAGTGGCAGAGCTGGGCTTCAAACCCAGACAATTAGGCTCCAGTATTTTAGCCACTATTCCTTGGCTCTTAGCCACCATTTCTTCATTCTTGGAATTGTTTCTTGATTCTTGGAATAAGGCATTATACTGTCCTTTTTCTACATGGTTGTCTTTTCCTCAAACAAACTCTTGTCCTTGCTTACCCCAAACTCTCACTTGCTCAAAGGAGAAAGGAAGGGAAAGCTTTTGGGCATACATCAGAGAACACATCAAAACAAAGAGTCCAAAGTAAACTTTGCTTGGGTGGTCCATTTTAACACTACTTCCCACAAGTCAGGAATGGTGGCTATTTTCTTTTCTGAATCCTACTTGATTGTTCAGCA
Source organism: Leopardus geoffroyi (assembly GCF_018350155.1). Lineage (NCBI taxonomy): Eukaryota > Metazoa > Chordata > Mammalia > Carnivora > Felidae > Leopardus > Leopardus geoffroyi. The sequence goes on along the minus strand of NC_059335.1, from coordinate 33,320,276 downwards.
AGAGAGAAAAGTAATTCATGGTGCTGACTCACCTGACACAGATGAGGATAGCAACCCATTGAGATGATAGAAGGAGCATAATTTCTTTTTTTCCCTTTCTCTTTATTTATTTTTAAAAATTTACATCCAAGTTACTTAGCATATAGTGCAACAATGATTTCAGGAGTAGATTCCTTAATGCCCCTTACCCATTTATCCCACCCCCCCTCCCACAACCCCTGCAGTAACCCTCTGTTTGTTCTCCATATTTAAGGGTCTCTTATGTTTTGTCCCCCTTCCTGTTTTTCTATTATTTTTGCTTCCCTTCCCTTATGTTCATCTGTTTTGTATCTTAAAGTCCTCATATGAGTGAAGTCATATGATATTTGTCTTTCTCTGACTGACTAATTTCGCTTAGTGTAATACCCTCTAGTTCCATCCATGTAGTTGCAAATGGCAAGATTTCATTCTTTTTGATTGCCGAGTAATACTCTATTGTGTGTGTGTGTGTGTACATATACACACACCACATCTTCTTTATCCATTTATCTGTCGATGGACATTTGGGCTCTTTCCATACTTTGGCTATTGTTGATAGTGCTGCTATAAACATTGGGGTGCATGTGCCCTAGAAGGAGCATAATTTCTGAGGGAGCATGGGCCGACCACATCCTAGTGTTAGCAAATGGTCCTGTTCTGTCTGCACCCCAACCTCTGAGGCGGGGAGCCCTTGTTGATACATAGGAACACACATCTCAATACTCAAATCTGGGGGTATGGGGGCCCGCATTGTTGTGAAGTGTCATGTATTCTTAAATAGAACTGCTACTGTCTCCTCAAATTAAAGAACTGAGAACCCTCAGCTTATAAGTCAGTGAGTGGGCAATTCACTTTCTCATGAGCATCATAACTTCTTGCTTATAGTAAATTATAAGCCCTTAATAAGCTACTTAAGGATTAAGGTGAAGCTGAATATTGTTTTTCAAAATCATTGATATAAATGTACGGTGTGGTAAAATTAAGTTATATTACATTCTTAAGAGGGAAGAGAAAAATTCTGATGAAGAGAATTTCCTCTTTCTTAGTGAGTTCTAACAGTGTGTATGCATGATATTAAATCTAAATGTATTATTACATGTCAGCATGCAGTAATGAAGTTTGACCTCAAGAATGAGATATACAGGGAGAAACTGGGGTCACGGTTTCCAGAGGCTCCGGAGAAAAGTCCATTGTTGGGAATCTGAGATTTGATCTTACTCTCAGCCTAGCACCAAGTCATGCATAGCACTAGCCAAAACTGATGACGTTATCACTTAGAATTCTATGAGTGCATTTGAAGTTGATGGCAGATGAGTAAGATTCGGGTCCTACCTCACCCCTTTAGAATCATGAAGTGTCAGAGCTTCAAGCAATCTCAGAGATACTCTTCATTGTCCAGATGGAAAAAGTAAGGCTCAGTGAGGGAGAGTGATTTGCCCAAGTTCACACTGCAAGTTACCAGCAGGGTTAGGAATCCAGGTTAGCTAACACTTTGGGAGCAATGCCTGTAACCCTTGTCTAACTCCAAATTCAGCCTTTCCCTAGAGGTTGAAATGGGATCAATTCTTTCACCCATTAACTCTGAGCTATGATCATGCTCTCCCACCTAATAGCAGCTTCATGGGCCCATCAATATTAATGGGAGGTGAGTGTATGGACTTTGCAGAGCTCATAAATGTAATGGGGGCTGTACTTTATGCACAGAAAGATGTGCCATTTGAATTCTTTGGAGATTTATTTCGATTTGATCCTTGCATTCTTTAGTCTCTAGTCAGCAAAGCAATGAGCTTGTGTGGCTGAAACAAATCAGTCACTGGTCTGTGGCAGCGAACATAGATCACACTGACCCTTGGCCTTCAGAGACATATTGGCAGTGTGGCTCAGAAGGCTGCCATTCAGAAGTACCTGCTCAAAGGCCAGATCTCAACCTTCCCGGTCAGACTTACTCCCCACTGTTCTCTTTAGGGCTCCTTACTTTCAAACTGGAGGCCTTCCTCTTCCTCCCCTTGCCTTCTCCCTGTGGTCTCACTTCAGTGGCCTTGCTTTGATCATCTTATTCTCATTTTCTTCGATGCCCTTACTCCCAAACATGCATATATTCAAGTCCTATTCACCTAGCCTGTCTAAATTCAAGTAATTGTGCTATGTTTATGTAATATATTGATGCCTTTGATGAAATACAGTTTTTTCTGATCCACTTTGCTATGCCCCTTGGCATCTGCCACAGTACCTTATACAGAGGTATTCTTCATTGTGTTTAAGTTGGATGAATGAATGATTAAAGAAATGATTGAACAGAAACACAGTCCTTCCCAGAATCTTGAAGCAAATCAAGGACCACAGAAACTGAAGTTTTGTGATCTGACTTAAAAAAAAAAAAAAGTCTTATTGCTACATTACAAAACATTCCAAAACTTAGTATCTTAAAATACCACGTTATTATTTATTTTGATTCTGTGAACTGAATTAGTTTAGCTTGGTGTTTTTCATTTGAGGTCTGCCATACAGTTTGAATCATGTGGAGGCGGGGGCTGCAGTCATCTGAAGGCTCAACAGGGCTAGATGTCCACAATAGTACAGTTGTATGGCTGGTAGTTGATGCCAGCTATTGGACCCATAGTTCTTGACTAGGCTGGATAACCCAGTGATCTAACAGTGTGTATGATCTTAGCCTCTCTGTGTGGCTGGATAGCTCACAGCATTATAGCTGGGTTTCCAAAGATACATTCCAAGAGTGAGCATTCCAAGACTGCTGGGAGGAAGATGCAAGGTTTCTTATGACCTGGCCTCAGAAGCCCCAGAATGTCACTTCTGCTATATTTTGTTGGTCAAGCAGGTCACTAAGGCCAGCCCGATTTTAAGAAGAGGGAGTAGCATATGTGTATGGAGAAGGAAGGCATTAATGGTGTCCATTTGCTATCCAGCAAATATATTATCCTGGAGAACAACCTACCTCTGTAAGCTCCTTCCTTCATCAGGTTAGCTACTTCACTGCAGAGCACTGGGGGAAGGCTTTAATACTAGGAAGTATTTTGGGAAAGTAGCTGGCAGGAAAAAGGAGAGCAAGAAGTCGGTAGTTTGAGATAACAGTTAAGGAAATAGGCCAGGGAGAGATAATACAGGGTGTAAAATGAGGATATTAAGGAGCGGTGTGGGAGAGCGAATGAAAAAAATTGCCTCCTTGTTTTATTGGCTCAATGTGTGTTAGGAGTGTGTTGGAGAAAAGAGTAAGTACAGTTGATAAAAGTACTGCAGAATGCATTTATTTATTATTTTAATCACATATAATTATGATGATTCTTTTTAAAAAAATTTTAATGTTTATTTCTGAGAGAGAGAGACAGAACATGGGGGGGGGTGGGGCAGAGAGAGAAGGAGACCCAGAATCTGAAGCAGGCTCCAAGCTCTGAGCTGTCAGCACAGAGCCCGATGAGGGGCTCAAACCCACAAACCATGAGATCATGACCTGAACTGAAGTTGGACACTTAACCAACTGAACCACCCAGGTGCCCCTATAATGATTCTTTTTAAAGATGGAAAAATCACGTATGATCCCACCCACTGGTTACAGTTATATTCATTTTTCTTTCCAATCTTAATTCCTCCTATGTATATTTCACATCTCCGTCATTGTCCTGCTTTATTCATGGGTTCTCTACTTTCCATCCAGACTCATTTTATAAATGTTTCTCCATGTTAGCTGTTGTCTTCACCTGCCTTGTTTTAGAGGCTGAATCCAATTCTGGCTGAGGAAGATTTGTCATGGGCCAAAGAACTGAGTGTGATTAGCAAGGACGACTCAGGTCTCTTGTGGTCCTGTCATCCACTGGTGAATGGGTAAGGCTCTGGGGAAGTTGAACCGGATTCTTCCATGCCTTGGGGGACTGTCCCTGCCCAGGTTGCCCTACCTAAATGTTTATAGGTGCCAGTAGGAAATACTCTTCCTTTAAGAGGGGAGGCAAGCCAGGTTTTTTCTTCCCTCTCTCTTCAACCTTCCAAGGAGCTTTTGGTTTCTTAGAACAGTTAAGCTAGGGCACAAAGGTTTAGGTTTCTCATCTCTTACATGAGTTTACATTTCTTCCGGAAAGGAGATTTAATTTTACTGCTGTAGCAATTTTTCACCACAAGAATCTGCTTACTTCTTTTCCTGATACTGAGATGCCAGGCTTGGCACATTCTGGGAAGGTGGAGGGCATCCCCCTCCAGCTGCAATGCCCTCTACTTTCTGCCTGGTTAAATACCACTTCCCGTCATTTTGTGTCCTCCTTGAAGCCTTCCCTGGCCTTTTGCACCTACACTCAGATATATGACATCTGAAAGCATTTACTATTTGCTCATAGTGACATTCTCCTAGAGGCCAGCATGATGTCATAAACAGACCCTGGACTGGAAATCATGTCCCATTGCTATACTTCAAATCATGTCCCATTGCTAAACCATCTGTGTGACCTTGTCGAAGTCTTTGCACTCCTTGGGCCTTAGCTTCTCCAATTTTAAAACAAGCGGTTGATCTTCATTGTTCCTTCCAGCTATGATTTTATGATCTGAGTGCTTTGACCCTAGAGGTCACTCTTGTACACTCTAGAGACTGCAGAAATTTTCCTGGTCAATTCATGCTCATTCTCCCCAAAGACTCTGAGTCTTCCTGCTCATAAGACATCATCTGGACAATGCTGAAATGCGTATGGCGATTGAAAACATGGATTGGGTCTCTTCCACAATCTGCCTCTTGCCCTATGCTCTATTTATCTGCTTCTTGTCATCCAATAAGTAGACTTCGGACCCCCCCCCCTTTTTTTTGGTGGAAGCTCTCAGTCTCTGATTATGATAAAGTACAACAAATAAAAGCCTACTTTCTGAAGGCCATACTTCAAACACTCTATTAATGCAACATGTCACATATGAATCCCAATAGAATGCCCACAAACCAATTTGATTCTCCTTTGATGAGGCAGAGATGCAAGGCAATAACTACTCCTCTAAGAGGGAGAAGTGATTAGCTGGAGGGCAGCTGAATCTCTGCTATCTCTATCACCAGAGCATGAAAGCCCATTGCAAGGACAAGCAGTCAGTCCTGGAAGTCCATGTTTACTCAGATCAAAATGGCTGAAGATTTGGTTATGCTTAAGAAAAGGATTATAGGAACACTGCTGAGGGTTGAGGGAAATAGACACAGTTTGGCCTAAAGTCAGAAAAAGCCAGAGCTTTCTAAGGTGGTTTTTATGTCTTAAAATGTGATGTCCTCTGGAGAAGCCACCATTCTGGTTAGCCAGTGGCCACCAAATGATAGGACCTCCTCAATATCCAGTCAGAAGCCCAGCCTATCTATATGAATTCTAACACATTCCCTTATCCTTCCACCCAAGGCACACACCCTACAGTTCTCTGCCTCCACGTGTTTCCTCACTCTCTTCCCTCTGCTTGGGATGCACTGGTCCACATCACCCCTTATTAACATTCTGTTCACTCTTTGGGGCAAAAAGGAGTTCAAATTATGCCTCTAACATGGGCTTTGGAGTCTGAATTACTTGAGTTAAAATCCTAGTTCTTCTACTTCAACGTTTATTTATTTTTGGGACAGAGAGAGACAGAGCATGAACGGGGGAGGGGCAGAGAGAGAGGGAGACACAGAATCGGAAACAGGCTCCAGGCTCTGAGCCATCAGCCCAGAGCCCGACGCGGGGCTCGAACTCACAGACCGCAAGATCGTGACCTGGCTGAAGTCGGACGCTTAACCGACTGCGCCACCCAGGCGCCCCTAGTTCTTCTACTTCTAGGTCAAATTACTCGGCTTCTCTTAGCCTCAATTTTCTCATTTGTAAAATGAGACTAATAATACATCTTGCGGGCTGTTGTAAAGATAATATGAGATAGCAGAAGGCTTGCAGCACTGAACACAGTGCTTGGCATGTAGTAGGGACCCAATGAGTGGCATTACCATTATTTTCCATTTTACCATTATTTTACCTTTTTAGAGCAGTAACGTAGTATTATATATATACAGACATAGAACTTTATCCCACTGCAAAATAGAAAACTTGTTAAAGGCAGAATTTATTTGACACTCCTGTTTATCACTTTTCTTCGGAGAACTTTGAACAGAGTGGATTCTAAATATATTTTGTTCAAATGAATTAACAATTAATTATTATTATTTTACTTACCTTTTCCTCTTGGTGATACCAAATAAAGACAAGAGAAAGTCAACATTGAAAACACAGGTCAAGAAATTATTTCTACATTTTTAGGTCACATTATATAGAGTTCAGCTTTGGGGTCTTGCCTCTAAAGTTATAAATTCCTGGGAATGGGAAGGGGATTGAGACCATGACCTTTTATGTGTACTTTTGGTATTTAATGCTCTGCAGGGCACTTGCTGAATATTTAAGTGTGTTTCCATTCATGATAAAAGCTTGGAGCAGAAAGACAACTTGGTAATGGTTTTCATCTGAGGCAAATACAGGAGAAAGACTGCTCAGGATTGTAATTGTCCTAACTACTCCAGCCCCATTCTAGAATCCTGTTTTCCCATGCAGCTCTGGAGTTTCTGGGTTTCATTTTTGTCATGAGCCCCCTGGACCTCTCTCCTGCAATTAGAGGCCTGGTGGTTATTCAGCCCCTCTCCTGGCATGTCACAGTAATGTCTTTTGGGCAAGAATTATCTACATTCTCTTTAGGAGTGTTCCAGACTGTGAAGAAGCTGTTACCCAAACTGGGCTCCATGTTGGTGATCCTGGGAAAATAAATAAATTTTTGGGCTCAGCAGAAGCAGTGTCTCACAGTGGTTAAGAGCATGGACTCTGGAACCAGGTTCCCTGGGTTTGCATCCCAGCTCTTCCATTTCCTTGCTTGGTGACCTTGGGAAAATTATTCAATTTCACTGAGTCTCAGTTTCCCCATCTGTCAAATGAGGATGTGATAATAAGCATGTCCACCTCATAAGATTGCAATGAAGATCAAAGGTATTAATGTGCATAAATTACCTAGAGCTGTGTAAGTGCTCTATAAGTGTTGGCTATTATTATTTTTGAGCTATAAGGGCTATTCTCTAAAATTATATGAAAAGCATGAATCATGTGCTTCTTTTGTGCCTCAGCTTGGCTGTTCCTCATCCCTATGCAATGAGATGAACATGGAGGTGGAAAGGGGTCCACAATGGTACAGACAGGAGACAAAGTGAACAGTGGCAGCAAGGATAACTAGAGAGGACAGATTTGGAGATATATAGGAGGAGCCATGGTAGTTACATATGCAGCTGAGGAATGGGAGGATCCAGGGGTGGTTCTCATATGACTGAGACACAGGATCTGTGGGTGGTGATGCCATTAGTGAAATAGGAAGAGAGGTTCATATAGGGAGGGCTTCTCAGGTTTGAGAAGCCAGCAGAATATAGGGATAGTAGGTGAAAATGCCCAAAAGTGCTGCAAAGTTTGACTCTCATATTTGAAAGAGAGATCCAGATAGAGCTATAGATTTAACAGTCACCAATGCTTGCAATGAAGGCCAAGAGAACCAGTAAGAATCTTCAGACAACTTTCAGCCAAGTGCCTACTGTCTAGACTAAGGCAGATAGTAAATATTTCAGGCTTTGCAAGCCATATGATCTCTGTTGTAAGTGTTCAGCTCTGGTATCTTGGCTTGAAAGCTGCCATTGACAATACATAAACAAATGGTGTAGCTGTGTTCCAGTAAAATTTTATTTATAAAAACCCATGAGCCATAGTTTGCCCACCCCTGATCCAGACTAGTCTTACATATAGTAGGTATATAATTAGTATTTGTTGGATTAGTCTACTAGCAAGTGACACAAATTAGAGACAAGCCATTGAGTTGCAAAGTATACAATTGGAGATCTTTTCTGAACTAAGTCCTAGGTCCTCAGCCAAATATGATAGATCAGACTGGTGAATGACAGGGTGATGAGAGACCCATTTGATGTTAGACCCCTTGAGGGCCAGGACTGGTGGGTAAGGCAAGAGGCCTCAGCTTCCAGGAGAAAGCACTCTTAGAGCCCTCAGGATCCTAGATGGCTCCCTTGTCTGGTCTGGGATATTGACTGCAAATGTGTTAAATAATTAAGAAACTACCTACAGGTATTTGTGGCTTCCAGTGCAAAGAAGTGGCGATAAGAGGAAATAGAAAATCAAACAGTAGATAAAGAATTGAAGCCATGAGAGGGAGTAGGCATTTTGCATGCAGGGAGCTAGTCACAGAAAAGTTGAGAGGGAGAGAGAGAGAGAGAAAGGCCCCAGCCCTTTCCTTCAAATGGCAGGAAGATATAGCAGATGATGAGTGGTAGTTAAAACAGCTAACGCCAGGGCTGAAGGATTCAGCTACTAAATTACTGCTGAGCCATCCAGAGGGTGTTCCCACTCTTTCATGTCTTGTACTTTCAGTTGGTGGATCAAACTTCCCAAGTCTGTCTCTTGCTGTTGAAGACTGAAGTCACGCAGCTCAATTCCCTGGCCAGCTTTCTGGAGATTATTTCAGGGTCTTGGATACCAAGGAAGGGGAGAAAGTCTAGAGAAGAGAGCTGATATTTGACCACAGGTTGTGAATGGCTTCTCTGTGTGTTTCCAAAGAGAATGTGTGAGAATGTGATGAAGCTCATAGTTCCTGGGTGTCTGTGTGATTCTCAGGTACAGGTTGTTTGTCTGTGGCTGCAGTGCTGGCAGCAGCTGCATGTCAAAATTGCTATATATATGCATGCATGCATGTATGTATGTATGTATGTATATGTATGTGTATGTACGTATATACAGATATGGGTATACATACATGTATACATATATGTGATATCTATCTATCTATCTATAGATATATATATGAGAGAGAGAGAGCACACGAGGGGCAGGGAGAGGGAGAGGGAGACAGAGGGAGAGAGGGAGAGAGGGAGAGAGAGCAGTATTTTTTAAATGCTTGAATTGGTTGCTAACACAAGGATCCTGCATGTCAAGATCTGTCCTATCTCTGATTTCCAGTAGTAAGTGCTCAGATACAGATGAGTGAGTGCAAGAGAGCAAGCAATTCTGCATTTGCTTCCTGGGTTTGGACAAGGGATTGAAAGGAATACCAGATTTAAAAACCCAAGATATTTTTTAAAATCTAAAGATTTAAAACTTTGTATTTCTGGGCCTGCTTTCCAACATGGCCATGCCCAGTGGAGCTGGGCAGGGATAGCTGACATGGCTTCAGCCTCAGCCCACACTCCACAGTCTGCATGGGCCTGCCTGGCTTGCTTCTCGGATTGGCGGTAGCTGCTTGCCCTCAAGGCTTTGTGATTAGTCCCTTGGCTTCCATGCTCAAGCTCATCTTCCTCATTTTGCCATCAGACTGTTATTTCTAGAACCCCGTTTAAGCAGACCACATCTTGCTTTTAGGGCTCCCCAGTCTTTAAGACTAAGCTGGAGCTCCTTGCCTGGTATACAGGATTTGCCTCTCCTTCATCCACACAGCCTGCTTCTTCTCTTCCAGTTCTAAGCACTTCCCACCACATTCTCTACAACCCAACAACATTAACCTTCTGACTTTTCTAGGAAGTGGCCCTGCTCGCTCATTGCTCATTGGACCATTGCACAGGCTTTTGCCACTAACCTAAACTCCTGGTGGATTTCTACTTATGCTTCATGACTCAACTTATCTGCTACCTTCTGTGTGAATGTTTGCTTTATCTCTACTTCCTCCCCATGCTCCCACAGTCCTCTGTTGATGTTTCTTTAGCGTGCTACTTACTAATATATTGTAATTATCTGAGCAACTGGGGTTAAATCTAGATTTGAATCTTAGCTTTTCAGCTTTCTAGCTGCGTGACTATTGACAAGTTACATTAACTTCTTTGGGCCACAGTCTTATGATCTGCAAAGTGTGGCTGTTCAGACCCATCACAGGGTTTGTTGGGAGGTCTGTGTGCAGTTATGTGTGTCAAAAGGCTTACTTAGCACAATGCCTAGAACACAGTAAGTATTCAGTTATTTTTAACTTTTCTTCTTTTTCTTCTCCACTTGACCTTGAGCTTTTATGGAGATCAGGTACATGACTTGAATATCTTTGTAACCCAAGTTCTTAGCTCTGTGTCTAGTGTATGGCTGGGTTCAATTTTGTTGCCTTGCTTCTGATGAAAATGCAACCCAGTGGAGAGTAGGAAATCAGTGCCCGTTTGGTTGAATGGTGTAGTAATTTGAATGATTGATCCCAAGTTTTTATCCCTTTATAGCAGATAGCCATACCCTTATCGTGGCCTCATGATATTCTCCATTTCTTGACTTTGGAACGATCCACATAACCTTTTGGCCATTGGGATGTTAGAAAATGTGATTCAAGAGGCTTTAAATGTCTTGTGTGAGTGGGTTTACCCTCCTGTGCTTCTTCCATTGCCAGAAAGAAGTCATGTCCTGGAGGCTGGTCTCAGAAGAATGAGGATTATTATGTAAAGCATGCCTGATTCTAACCCATGGCCTGGAGTCAAGTCTAGTTGAGTCCAGTCTAGATCAAGCAAGCTCTGCCCCATCTTCAGTTAACTAAGTGATGTGGTGGTCTCTTACATAGCAAAGGCTGAATTACACACGCTTCTAGTCTGAGGAAAAGAACTGACTGCTACCACTTAGTTTTTGTAGACTGGCTTTAAAGACTAAATCATATAAACATGACACAATAGCAAACAATACATGATGGGGAAAATTGAAAAGGTGGCACTGCTGAAATATGGGAGTGGGGTTGATAAAAAAAATGTATTGAAATTCAGTCACATTAAGGCTGATGGCTGAGTCTGCTGTTTGAATTCTGTTTCCATATCTGGATGAAATCCTCCAATAGCTAGAGTGAGGATTGATCCTCTTCTGACTACCCGTTCCATACATGGACTCTTAGAATCTCCCTACTGGGAGAGATGTCCAGAGTTCATCTAGCCTAGCCTCTTGTCCCCTGAACAAATGAATTCTGTAGCATCCCTGGTAGAAGCTGATCCAAATTTACTTGCTGTATAATCTTGGGTAAGTGCAAAGACTGTGGGGTTTTTGGAGTCAAACAGACTTGGTTCAAAATCCCAGCATTGTGACCTTAAGAACGTACCCCTCTCTGGGTCTCTTACCTCCACTAGAAAATAGAGATAATGAGAATGCCGTCCTCACAGAGCTATCAGGAGAGTTAACTGGACAACAAAATGGCACATGCTGCACAGCACCTATCACCAAATGTGAGGTCTCCCTTCTCGCTTTGGCGTAGCACAGAGTACATCATCCCTTTGCCATATGAAAGCCCTTCTGACATCTCTATAGAGAGGGGGTGGAAAACCATGCTGAGCTCCCAATTGGAGCTCCAGGCCAGATGCTGAACGTGTGGCCTGAATTAGCTGTCTCCCTCCCAGCTCACTTTATGGGACATTTCAATCTAAAATTGTCAGTTGTCAGCACATTTAAATGTCCCAGGACTAAGAAAACATCAGGGGCAATTATTGACCATTTTATTTATTTAATCAGATGGTTTCATAGAAATTATGGTCCATAAAATTCTGGGTTCCCTGAAGTCTTCTACAAGCTGAGTTATAGTGTAACTTAAAATGGAAACTGCCCATCAGCCCTATAAGGTAGGATCTAGAAGAGCAGAGATGGGTCAGTGTGAGCTGAGCTGATGCAGAAAATAGGGTGGGGGTTGTTCAGAGAACAAAGAGAAGTTGCTAAGTGAGCTGGTCAGTGAATCATCGGGGGAGAAGAGAAAATGAGAAAGGCAGGTTGGGGCAGTTAAGGAACACCTTGAATAACGTGAGGAGTTTGAACTTCGTAGGCACTAGGGAACCACTGGAAGTTTTTGAACATGGAAAGAGCATGGTCAGAGCTTTGCTTCAGGAAGATAACTCTGGCAAGAAGGTGAAAATGAATTGCTTTGGTAGGGGACAGAACAACCAGAGGCAGGAGAATACTTAGGAGTCCATTGCAATTGTCTGGATAGGAGTTGATAAAGGTTTTGCTTGGGTCCTGGAAAATATGAAACATACTGCAGTGCAAAATCCACAGGACTTATTAACTGACCAGGAAAGGCAAAGAGAGAAAGAAGGATGACTCAGGTTTTAAGCCTGGGGAAAGAGACCGAGTTACCTAATTTAACATACAGGATGTGAAGCATATCCATTGTCACCAGGCTTTTCTCATTTATTCTCAATGCATTTACATATATAGTTCTGTGCACATATTGAACAGTATAAAATAAATCAGTAGCCTAATATCTTATATACACACATGTACACACACTCACTGTATTGCATTCCAATCTTCATTTACTTTAATTGTATATAAACATGTATGTTGTGCAATGAAGGTCTGAGGCTTTGTACTTTCATCTGAGAAATTAGTTTCCATACTGACAATGTAGGGGATATATTCTAGGATCTTGAAAATACCTAAGCTAGTCCTGCTGATCATAGTAGCTTAATTGACTAAGTATTTATGTGCCAATATTTTTCACACATCACCTTACTTGTCCTCCCAACATTCTATGAGATGAGCACTAGTAAGGGTCTCCCCAAGCCAGTCACAACTCCATCTTCCCTTCCTTCCCATGGTAAAGACTGACCTCTATTTTAGTAGGGGTGGCCACATAATCCAGGTCCAGACAACAAGAATGTAGATAGCATCTGCTTAGAGAGTTCTAGGTCAGACACTGGCTGGCTGGGAGAAGGTAGCAGCATAAGAGGAAACAGCTGGCACTTCCTCTGTTCCCTCCTTCCTGGCCTGACCATGCTGCTTGTGATGGTTAAAGCTGGGACAGATCCTTGTAACCACAGATGGCGCACATGAAGATGAAAAGCCAGTGGCTCAGTCTATCAGAGCAAGAGACAGAAAAGGTGTGTGACCTCAGTGACATCCCTGAGCCACTGAATCAGTCTTGGGACCACTATGTCCAGGTTTCTTGAGAAGTGAAACAGTAAATATCTGCCACATTTAAGCCACCATTGGTTGATTTTTCTGTCACTTGCAGGCAAATGTATCCAGACGTTCAGTTACTTACTTGAGGCCAAGCCTGGAAATAGTGGAGCTGGGATTCAAATTCAGAACTTTCTGACTCGAGTTATGCTATTGACTTCTGCACTTTTTCCTTCTTCAAACACCCATAAAGAATAGTGTGCCGGACTTATTTTATTATATGTGATGGGTACATCTGCTGTCCCTCCAATGGTCTCCCTCTCTTGCTTCTTCCTCCACGGTTTTGGATATCTCCTAGGTGTCAGGCACTGAAGCAAGCCTTAGGAAATAGTAAAATGATTATAATTCAGTCCCTGACTGCAAGTTGTTCACGATTTAGAGGAGGTTTTGGCAAATTTTGGCCCATGGGCCTATTTGGCCCACTGCCTGTTTTTGTGCAACCTGCAAGCTAAGAATGTTTTTTTTTTTTTTTTTTATATATATTTTCAAATGGTTTGGAGAAAAATCAAAAGAAAAATAGTATTTTGCAAGCTATGATAATTATATGAAATTCAGATTCATGTTTTAGTGTTCATAAATACAATTATACTGGAACACAGCCATGGCCATTTTCTTATGTATTGTCAATGGCAGTTCTTGCACTAAAACTGCAGAGTGGAATCATTGCAACAGATAGAATTTGGCCTGTGAAACCTAAAATATTTGCTACCTGGCCCTCTACATTTGCTGACCCCTGCTCTAGAGGAGTTTGGAGAGGGATTTGAAAAATGACCAATTCATTCTAGATGAGAGAAAAGATGTATACTTGAGATACTTAGAAAAATTTCCCAAAGTAAAAGGAGACTCCAAAGTGTTAAGACTTATCTCTAGACTTTTCCCTTTTAAAGATAGATTCTATAAAAGAGGTTGGGGGTGGGAGTAGACTGGGATATTTGCCAGGTTTAGTTACCTTTGTCTGCTGAAAGTCTTGTGTTACTTGTTGTTCCTTAGACCTAGAACTGTATGCTTCAGTAGGTTCGAACTCCACCCAAAAGGAGAAGACAAATCATGAATTTTTTTAGTGCACACTGTAAAATTGTCTTGGAAAAAATTGATTGACCTTTTAATTAACCCTCAGAGCCTCCCACATAATGGCTTTTACCTGAAACTCTTGTGTGCTAGATATTTCTGTGAGTACATGAGCCATTCCTCTTGGATCCTGGTTCCGGTCAAGCAAGTCCTGCTGTCCTGGGGGACACCACATACTTTGTACACACCCCTGGGTTAGTGGAAAAAGACCTTTCCATAAACCCAACTCTAAAACTCAACAAGAAAGAGTGTTTGATTTTCTTTGTGTTTTTTTTTCCCCAAAAGAAAGTAAGTGCCAGGAAGTCTGGAATAAAAGTGGTGGTTGTTGTTTGCACGGTATTATCCAACTTAGAAAGCACTATTCTGTCTGTTTTTATTCTGACTCTTAAGCATGACACAAATAATTTGATTATAACGAAAAATGATGAAACTATATAAAAATATAATTCTGATATACCAACAAAAGAGGCCTTTTGAAATCAATGAACTCATGTCCTTTTTGTCTTCATTTTATAGAGGAGGAAACTGAGGCTTAGCAAGGAAGGCAGCTAATCAATGGCAGATCCAAGCATGTGCTTTCTAGTTATGATGATAATGAAGGCCAAGGTTACTTGGCATCTTTGTCAAACATGTGTGGTCTATAGGTGGGGTGACACTCAATAATTTGTTATTCAAACTGAAATACTTTGGCTCAACAACCATAAAGCAAAACTGTTCACAGAGACCTATGTCACTTTATATATAGATTAAGCAGGTACAATAAGCCACATAGACCTTTGACTCCTTCTGATAATGAGATGTATCTCTAAAGTTTACTTCTACCTCCAGTCCTATGGATCTTGTAACCTTTGCATTTGATGAGAGCCAGGACTCTGGAACAATTTCTTTTCTTTTTTTAATTTTTTAAAAATGTTTTGTTTATTTTTGAGGGAGAGAGAGAGAGAGAGAGAGAGACAGAGACAGAGAATGAGTGGAAAAGGGACAGAGAGAGAGAGAGGGAGACACAGAATCTGAAGCAGGCTCCAGGCCCTGAGTTGTCAGCACAGAGCCCGACACAGGGCTTGAACCCACAAACTGTGAGATCATGACCTGAGCCGAAGTCAGAAGCTTAACTGACTGAGCCACCCAGGCGCCCCTGGAACAACTTCTTAGTAGAAATGCAGTCTTGGTTTTTACCACTGATTACTGGTTTTATGCCACCTCCAGGGCCTGGGCAATAGAGAAACCAGGAGTTGGACCTAGGAGGAGAGTATTGGTGTAACATGTGTTCCTACATTGACATAACCATTCTCTCTCTCCAAGGTGTTAGGATTCCTGTCTTTAGGTCCAGGGAAAATGTTTTAAAACAAATGTGGTGTCTGGTTCTAGACGAACAAGTTAGGGATATCCAGATGGAAGAGAGAAGAGAATGAATTTTTTCTTGACATTGTGTGTGTGTGTTTTATTGTGTTTTGTTTTAGAAAAAAGTAACAGTTAATCGATATTTATCGATTATAACAGTGTCCTCATCTTTGAGCTATGTGGGAAAACTAAGAAACATGACAGGGGAAAGGAAGGGAAAATATAACTTTCCCCTTATTGTTTATGGTAGGTAACGAACTAAGAAAATAGAGTGTTAGAACATTAAAATAATACTGTAAGCAACTATTAGAATAAACATACAAATCTTCCTAAACCTCAGAATAGCTACGCATAAAAATAACAATAAACTACATTTTTATTTATTTTTTTTAATTTATTTTTAATGGTTATTTATTTATTTATTTTTTGCTTTTTTTTTTATTATATGAAATTTATTGTCAAATTGGTTTCCATACAACACCCAGTGCTCATCCCAAAATGTGCCCTCCTCAATACCCATCACCCACCCTCTCCTCCCTCCCACCCCCCATCAACCCTCAGTTTGTTCTCAGTTTTTAATATAGACTACATTTTTAAAAGACTAAGAAATAGCACTATTCAACAGCATCATGGTACCAATAATATGATAGAACAAAGATGAAACATATTTGGATTGTTAACAAAAGTAAATCTTTATTAAGATAAAATAATTTTCAGAATGGACCAAAGCAAACACAGCTCTAAAGAGACACATTTAAAACATATGTTTCTAAAGAGATTCAGAGATTTTTAGAATTAAAGGATTGACAAATATATATTGGAGAAATACAAATACAGAGAAAGCAGGAGTTGCTATCCTAATATCACATAAGGTGGAATTCAGGACAAAGATCATTACATGAGGCAAAAGAGTACATTATAATGTAAGGGGTATAATTCAGTAAAGACAACTTTCTTCCCCAGCTTTATTGAGATACACTGACAAATAATAAAATTATATAAAGGTATACAGTGTGATGATTTCATATACGTGTATTTTGTGAAATGATTACAGTAAGATTAGTTACATCCATCCCTTCACATAGTTACCTTAGTATGTGTGTGTGTGATAGAACATTTACGATCTACTGTCTTAGCAAATGTCAAGTATACAATACAGAATTGTTAACTGTAGTCACCATGTTGTACATTAGTTACTCAGAACTTACTCATCTTATAACTGAAAGTTTGTACCCTTTGACCATCATCTCCCCATTTCCCCCACCCCTCAGCTCCTGGCAACTCCCAATCTACTTTCTGTTTCTATGATTTTTACTTTTTTAAAAACAACATTTATAAATATCTCCACACCAAATAATATGTCATGCACATTTGTAAAACAGAAGGTACAAAAGACTCAAGAAACAGGCAGATGTACACTAGTAGAAAGGGAATTTAATTCACTTCTCTAGGTTTATAGTAGACTAAAAGAACAAAAGTAAGAGTATAGAATACTTAAATAACCAATTGATAAGATAGACCTGATCAAGTCATGTAACCAAAGAATAAAGCCTTTCTCTCCAAAAACTGAGAATCTTTATAGAAATTGATCATATATTAACCCATAAATAAATCTTCAATTAATTCTAAAAGTTAAATGTAGTATGGATAGCATTTTATAACTAGAGTTCCTTAAACTAAAGAGTGATAATAAAGAAGAAAACAAAAAGCTCCTTCCATCTGGGAATTTTTGAAAACACTCTTAAATAACTTTCAAAGGGGAAATAAAAACTGGAATGGAAGACTGTCTTAGGAACCATAATGAAAGTACCTTTTTTTTAAAATCAGAATTTGTGTGATGCAGCTTGTTATGGACTGAATTGTGTCCCACAAATATTCATATGTTGAAGTCCTAACTCCCACTACCTCAGAATGTGACCTTATTTGGAGATAGGATCTTTACAGAGGTAGTCAACTTAAAATGAATTCATTAGGGTAGGCTAATATGACATCCTCATAAAAAGGGGAAATTTGGACACAGAGACACACACAGGGAAACTACTATGAAGACAAAGGTGTAGATTGGGGTTAATCTTCTGTAAGCCAAGGAGCATCATAGATTGCCAGCAAAACACCAGAGGCTAGGCAAGAGGAGCAACATGCTCTTCCTCACAGTCCTCAGAAGCAACCAGTCCTACTGCCTACTGCCACCTTGATCTTGGGCTTCTACCCTGTGGAGCTGTGAGACAATATATTTCTGTTATTTAACCCCCCCCCCCCACCCCCTCACCCCAACTAATGGTATTTTGTTATAGCAGCCCTAGGAAACTAAAACACAGCAGAGCAATGTAAGAGAAAAAAATCATAGCCTTAAATAACAAAATAAAGAAACAAAAGAAAGACAAATTAATTAAGCATGTTACTCAAAATGTCAGGAAAACTATACCAAAATAAACTGAAAGACACCAGAAGTCATTAGTGATGATAAAAGTAGAAATTAATGAATTGGAAAACAGATAAACAGTACTAATAAATAAATCCTAAATGTAGTTCTTTGAACCAATAAAATAGATAAAAACATTAGATAAGATAACCAAGAAAGAAGGATCAGTATATAAATATACTGACTGAGAAACTGAAAGGGATAGGAAAACATCATAATAAAATGTCAATTCTCCTTGATTTAATTTATACATTTAATATTACCATAATAAGATATACAGGGGTTTATTTTTTTTAATCAGATGAGCTTATTTAAAAGTTCACTTGAAAAAATAAACTAGAAGTGCAACCAATTTCTGTACATTAATTTTGTACCCTGTGACTTTGCTGAATTCATGTATCAGTTCTAGCTGACTTTTGGTGGAGTCTGTCAGGTTTTCCTTTGGGACTGCAAACTGGTGCAGTTGCTCTGGAAAACAGTGTGGAGGTTCCTCAAAAAATTAAAAATAGAACTACCCTATGACCCAGCAATAGCACTGCTAGGGATTTACCCAAGGGATATAGGAGTGCTGATGCATAGGGACACTTGTGCCCCAATGTTTATAGCAGCACTTTCCACAATAGCCAAATTATGGAAAGAGCCTAAATGTCCATCAACTGATGAATGGATAAAGAAGATGTGGTTTATATATACAACGGAATACTACTTGGCAATGATAAAGAATGAAAACTGGCCATTGCAGCAACATGGATGGAACTGGAGGGTATTGTGCTAAGTGAAATAAGTCAGGCAGAGAAAGACAGATACCATATGTTTTCACTCATATGTGGATCCTGAGAAACTTAACAGAAGACCATGGGGGAGGGGAAGAGGAAAAAAAGTTACAGAGAGGGAGGGAGGCAAACCATAAGAGACTCTTAAATACTGAGAACAAACTGAGGGTTGATGGGGGCTGGGGGATAGGGGAAATTGGGTGATGGGTATTGAGGAGAGCACCTGTTGGGATGAGCACTGGGTGTTGTATAGAAACCAATTTGACAATAAATTATATTTAATAAAAAAAGAAAAAGGAAACTAGAAAATGAGAAAAATACAGAGAAATGACTGGCCTTACCAGATAGAAAAACCTATGATAAACGTTTAATAATTAAAGCAAGGTTGTTGTGGCAAATGAAGCATGCCCATGAAACAATACAGACAATCTAAAAAAGAGATATAAATACTATGGCAATTCAGAATATGATAAGATATTTCAAACTATAGGGGAAAGGACGAACAATTCGGTAAATGATGTTGGGATAATTGAATAGTCATTTGGAAAATTTTCAAAGGTAGCAAAGGTTTAAATCCTAAATATTAAACCATAAAGGTACACAAAGAAAACATGAAAGAATTCCTTTATAACATTGGAAAGGGAGAGGCCTTTCTAACTCTGACTCAAAATC
This sequence comes from Leopardus geoffroyi, assembly GCF_018350155.1. Taxonomy (NCBI): domain Eukaryota; kingdom Metazoa; phylum Chordata; class Mammalia; order Carnivora; family Felidae; genus Leopardus; species Leopardus geoffroyi. The sequence goes on along the minus strand of NC_059335.1, from coordinate 33,301,068 downwards.
TAGAAGCCATAAAAGACTGATAAATTAAATTTCATTAAAAACTCAAAAGTCTTCATGGGCAAAAAATATGAAACAGCAAACTGGGAAAAAGTATTTGCAATTCTTAACAAAGATATAGTGGTGATTTCAGTTTTTTTTAAAAGCCTTATCCCTCGTACAACTCAATAATAAAAAGACAAAATGTGGGCAAAGGATCTGAATAGACATTTCTCCAAAGAAGACATACAAATGACTAATAAGCACATGAAAAATGTCAACATCATTAGCCATCAGGGAAATGCAAATGAAGACCACAATGAGATATCACTTTACAGCAACTAAGATGACAATAATAAAAAAGACAGAGGATAACAAGTGTTGGTGAAGATATGGAGAAATTGGAACCCTTATGCAATGCTGATGGGAAGGTAAACTGGCTCATCCACTTTGGAAAAGTGGTCTGGTAGTTCCTATAAATATTAAACTCAGTTACTCTATGACCCAACAGTTCCACTCCTATGTGTATATCTGATAAAATTAAAAACATTTGTGCACACAAAAATTTGTATGCAAATATTCATAGCAGCATTATTCATAATAGCCCACAGGTGACAATATCTCAAATGTCCATCAACTGATGAATGGATATAAAATGTGGCATATCCATATAATACAATGTTATTCAACAATCAAAAGAAAGAAAGTATTGACAGATACCACAACATGGATGAACCTTGAGAACATTTGCTAAGTGAAAGAAGCTAGTCACAAAAGACCACATATGGTATGGTTCATTTATATGAAATATCCTGAATAGGCAAATGCATAAAGCAAGAAAGTAGATGAATGACTGCCTGGGACTGAGGTGGGAGTTGGGGGAAAGTTGGAGAATGGTGGAGAGTTAGAGGGCAATGGCTAAAACGTATGGGTTTTCATTTGAGGGTGATGAAAATGTTCTAAAGTTTATTGTGGTTATGGTTGCACAAGTCAGAATATACTAAAAACCCTTGAGTTGTATATTTTAAGTGCATGAATTAAATGGTTGTGAATTATACCTCAATAAAACACAACTTTTATATAGAAATTAAAGCTGTTAGGTTACCAAAAAGGAAAAGCCTTTATTCATGGTGTCATCCAAAATCATCTTGGTACCACTAAACCACCCCCACATATATCAGCAGTGATATACACCCCAATGTTTGGCAAACATTGAGTACCTAAGTAAAAACATCATGGGGTACACTTAGAACAACTGTTTAAACTGACTCTAATCATGAGGAAACAATCAGACAAACTCAGAATGTGAGACTTTGTATGGGACACCACACCTGCGTTCTACAGAAATATCAGTGTCATCAATGATTTAAAAAAAAAAAGTAGGGGCGCCTGGGTGGCGCAGTCGGTTAAGCGTCCGACTTCAGCCAGGTCACGATCTCGCGGTCCGGGAGTTCGAGCCCGGCGTCAGGCTCTGGGCTGATGGCTCAGAGCCTGGAGCCTGTTTCCGATTCTGTGTCTCCCTCTCTCTGCCCCTACCCCGTTCATGCTCTGTCTCTCTCTGTCCCAAAAATAAATAAACATTGAAAAAAAAAAAAAAAAAAAGTAACTATTCTAAATAAAAGAGATACAATATATGTGACGGCTAAATTCAGTGTGTAATCCTTGAGTGGATCCTAGATTTTTAAAGAAGCCATAAAGACACTTTTGGGGAAATTGAGGAAGTTTGGATATGGACTTAATGTTATATAATATTATCAATGTTAAACTCCTTTTATGTGATAATGGTATTATCAATATTTAGGAGAATGTCCTCATTCATTGTAGAAATATAGTTGACTAATAGGGACTAAAATGTCATGATGTCTTCCATTTAAGTGGTTCAGCAAAAAACCCCTCATATATATAAATACATATATATGTGCAACATATGTGTATTATATATGCACAAACACATGTATATAGCAAAAGTGGCAAAATGTTAAACAGTCAGTGAATCTGTTAATAGGTGAAAGGTGTACGGGTGTTAACATGTATATGTAAATATACTATTCTTTCATCTTCTGTAGGTTTAACATTTTTCAAAATAGAAAGTTGGAAAAATAAATTGAAATAGATTTAAGTATGAAAATATGAAGAACCAAAGCAGTGATAGCCTTTGGCTCACATGATTTAGATAGTTGTCTTAATAGTAGGCTCACTTTTCCTTGTATGTGCATTTCACGTTGTATGACATAATTCTCATTTTTGTTATCACTTTATGAAAAAATATTGTAATTTTATTACCACTGATTCTCCCAAGTTTAACTTGAAAGTAATTTATTATTACATAAAGCTATATCTTGGAATCCAAGTCATATAAGCTCTGCCCCCCCATATTATATGACCAACTTCTTGAAAAAACTTGGTCAAGTTGCCTCCCCATTTTGGGCCTTAGATATCCCATCTCTTAAAAAGAGTATTAAGTGAGTGAAACAGCAAGACACAGAGAGGGAGGAGATGTTTAAAATATAATATCCAGATTATATAAAGAACTCCTACCAAATTAAAAAATAGACAAACAATACAAAAATGTGCAAAAGACTTGAACAGGCACATCATGAAAGAGGATATCCACATGGCTAATAAACACATGACAAGGTGCTCAGCCTCAATAGTCATCAGGAAAAGGCAATTAAAAATACCACAAGATACTTTTCCACACCCATCAACATGACTGAAATAAAGATTTACAAAATCAAGTTCTGGCAAGGATGCAGAGAACTGGACTCCCACACACTCCTGGTTCAACTACAAATTAGAGCCATCACTTTGGAAAATAGTTCCAATATCTGATAATGCTGAATGTTCACCACTCTCTGACCCAGCATTCCTCTCCTAGTTATATATTCAACAGATATCTGTGTACATGAAAACTATTATTTGTATTATCCCCAAACTGAGAAAAACCTACATGTCCATCAACAGTAAAATGGATAAATAAATCAAGGTATTTTCATATAATGGGATACTATACAACAATGAAAATGAATAAATAACTCAACACAGAACAGTGTGGATGAAGTCCACCAATATGATGTTGAAAGAAGCCAGACCAAGAGCACACACTGTATGATTTTACTTATCAAAGTTCAAACACAGTCAAACTTAGTCTATGATATTACAAGTCAGAGTAATAGTTACTTTTGGGGAAAGGGGTGGTAGTAGTGAGCTTGAAGGAGTGTGATGGAGGTTTCTGAGGGGCCATTAATATTCTAATTATTGATCTAGGTGGTATGCGTGTGTTCACTTTGGAAAAATTCCAGTACTTTATGTATGACATGCTGTAATTTAGCGGAAATTTATTAAAATGAAATTTTAGGGGGCGCCTGGGTGGCTCAGTCAGTTAAGCATCTGACTTCTGTTCAGGCTGTGATCTCACAGCCTGTGGGTTTGAGCCCCACGTCAGGCTTCTGTGCTGACAGCTCAGAGCCTGGAGCCTGCTTTGGACTCTGTGTCTCCCTCTCTCTCTGCCTCTCCCCTGCTCACACTCTTTCTCTCCTTCAAAAATGAATAAACATTAAAAAAATGAAAATTTAAAATACTTATTGAAACAGAAGAAAAAAGATTTAAACATTTCTTCTATCAGATCTCACAGGATTACTTGCATCAGGGATATGAAAGGGCGATATATTTTAGTTTGAATTACACACTTATAACATACATCCAGATTACTTAGGTGCATATTTATTTTGTGTATACAATGTATAATGCATAATTAATAACACTTTTGGAACAGTTGCAATTTCCCATTCATTTTCTTATTTAATTCTCATTTAAAAATAGTGTAACAGGAAGGCCAGAAATTATCTCAGTTTTACAGGGGACAAAATTAAGACTCAGAGAGGTTCAGGGACATATCCAAGGTTACCCAGCTAGAATTTGTATGTAATTTAAAAAAAATTATAGGCAATTAGCTAACGGCATATAATCCACCGCATGCTTTTTAGTCTTGTGTCACAGTTCAGAAATCCCAGGCAGAAGGAATTTGAGAGCTGAGATCCTTGGGTGCAGTTCTTCCCCTTTCCTAACACAGCCAGATTGCACAATCTTTCCATGTTGCAGTTGATACCCACTAATAGACTCTGGCTGGAACACGACATTTATCTCCTTCTCATTTGTACCACACAAATGAAGTTAGAATAATGGCACTTTGTTGGCACAAAGGAAAGCCAGTTCCTAAGTGTCCCACTTTTTCTCTTCTGTTCAGTGTTCAGAGTTGACGCAAAATAACAAATGCCCTGGCCCAGTTTGAGAACACAGCCCAGCCCTGTAATAAAAAGACCAGAATTTGTCCTTCCAGTGAGTGCTTAGTCATGGGACTTCCCATCCTATGTGGACATGCCACATCCCAGCCCCTTGGAGAGTGTCCTGAAGTAAGCATCTATGAGGTCAAGTAAGAGGGGGAGACTGAGCTGGTGACTAGGCAGAAGGTCCCACTGAGGCCCCAAGGGAGGTAGTGGGAAGGAGCCTGGATCAGAAGTTGGAGGACCCTGGTTGAAGTCTACTCCAATACCCACTAACTGTGGGAACAGGAGTAGGCCACAAACCATATCATCACACACAAACAGTTCGAATTCTGACTGGGCATCTTGCCAGCTACGTCACCTTGGCCCAATGTGTCAGGATTTCTAGATCATTTTCCTCATCTGTAAACTGAAGGGGCTGTTTGGATGCCCTTGAAGGAGCCATTTTCTGCTAGCTCATATTATGATCTCCAAGGATCCACATCTTCATCTGTGAAATGGAGAAAATTATTCTTGCCTGTTTATTAGGTTGCTTGGAGAGACAAGGGGGCCAGCATGTGGTAAGTGCCTGGTAGGTTTTCTTAGTACTCAGTGTATTTGGCTTGAGAGTTCTTCCCTAGATTCTCAGCAACATAACCATTAATGCTGCCTCCTTTTTTTTTTTTAATTATTTAATGTTTATTTTTGAGAGAGAGAGAGAGACAGAGTGCAAGCAGGGGAGGGGAAGAAACAGAGGGAGACACAGAATCCAAAGCAGGCTCCAGGCTCTGAGCTGTCACCACAGAGCCTGACATGGGGCTCAAACCCATGAACCGTGAGATCATGACCTGAGCTGATGTCATACGCTCAACCAACTGAGCCATCCAGGTGCCCCAACCCTGCCTTGTTTTATGGTCCCTTTGATAGGCTGCATTTTGTAGGCCGTATCTTACATTAGCTGCCTTTATAAGGTCTATTCATTCTTCAGGGGAGAGGCAATTCAAATTCATCACATGGAACCAGCAGAACATTCCACTGGCTACCACAGGGAAGGAGAGGTCCTCTTGTTTCCAATTCCATGTATTCTCTCCTCTTTCACTGCTCAGCCAACTCATGCCTAAGTAGCCCAGAGACCTGGTCTATGGTACCCAGCTCCACAGGAGACTCTAAGAAAATGATCCCTGTCCTCTGCACGCACACACACACACATACACACACACGCACACACATATTGTCTGAAGTTTACTGGGTTGTCTGGGGAGATAGTGAAAGCCAAAGTTATGACCCTCCGCAGAAGGACCAAGGATTCCTTGCAGGAAGTGTCTAGAACAACCAGACATGTGGGAAAGAAGGATGCTGGCTTCAGTGGTCTCCCTCTCTTGAGTTCATATGACTTCAGGCATATCCACACCCTTGTGGTCAGTCTGGGTAGTAGGGATCTTATAGGGTCTGTGCCCTGTGGAGATGGACAGGAGCAAGGCAAGACCTTCCCTCTGAACATGAGGGGACCATCAGATTATCTGGCTATCTGTAAGTGTGCGTGTGCGTGTGTGTGTGTGTGTGTGTGTGTGTGTGTGCGCGCGCGTTTTAAAGGAGGCACAGCGCCCCCCTGAGCCCAGCATGTTAGTTGCAGGAGAGGTCAGAGAAGGTCCCCAGGCTATGAGATCCAGCCATGCTCCCTTATGGAGAGTGTCCCATTGGAGTCCTTTGAGGCTGTGCTGAGTTAATTAGTGTCCTCTAAAACTTCATGTCCACCTGGATCCTAAGAATGTGACCTTATTTGGAAATGGTGTTTTTGCAGATGTAATTAGTTAAGATAAATTCATATTGGATTAGGGTGGGACCTAATCCCATGTCTTTTAAGAAGAGGGAAATTTGCACAGAGGAAAACATAGAGACAGAGGGAAGAAGGCCATGTGAAGACAGAGGCAGAGATTGGAGTGTTGCAGCTATAAACCAACCAATGTCAAGGATTTCTGGCAACCACCAGAAGCTAGGAAGAGGCAAGGAAGGATTCTTCCCTAGATCCTTCAGAGGCACCATGACCCTGTAAACACCTTGATTTTGGACTTCTAAACTTTAGAGGTGTGAGAGAAAAAAAATTCTGTTTTAAGCCACCCAGTCTGTGGTGCTTTGTTATGGCAAGTCCTGGGACACTAATAGAGTCCAAACTTTGATTCTTCTTGTAACTCTGACTATAGCCTTAACCCATGCTTCTCCCACTCTCTGCTGAGCTCTGATTCATTTCACTAGAAGCCCATACAGATATAAATCTGCCTCCCCCAAATCCCTCTTCCAGTGGAGAAAGGCACCCAGTTGCCTGTGGATCAGCTAGCACCGTATCATGGCTCTTTGAACATAAATGAAAAGAGGGACTATCTTGTCTCCACTCTGCTCCCCACTTTGCCCTCATCCTTGCAGGTTTAGGTAAAATCTCAGGGTTCATATAGACCTTCAAGATCCCTGGTCCACACTGATTGCTTGACTTCTCTTGGCAATATCCTCAGCAAGAGGTCATGCTGCCTCCTGTTTGGGACATTCTTGGATCTTTGTAATGTCATATTGCTCCTCCTTTCTCCCTCTTTCCTTTCCTCAAACATTCACTGATTACTTATGCAGTGAACAGACTCAGTCTCCTCCCGCCCATGAGGTTTATATTCCAGTGGAGATTTAATACTGGAAAACTCTTCCTTTGTTGGCCCCTGATCTGCCACCAAAGCAAAGCTGTTCTTAGTCTAGCTAGGTGGGGATTGTGGTGGTGAACACCACAACACTCCCTTTGAGTCTGGGCACATCTTGTTTTCACATCTAGATTGATGCAGGTGTCAAGCAAGGGAAAGACTACTGAAATGGCATCTCCCTCCCCTCTGGTCAGCCTGAATTGCTGTAATTGTTCTAAAATCCATTTCATAAGGCAATTGGTGTTTAAACACTGTAACCACAAGAGGTTGGCAACTTCCATGTTTTAGTTATCCCCAAATCAAATTAAGTATCTATGTGTATACTGGAGGGAATCATCACTTTTATTATGTGAGACAGACATTGTCATATCGTTTTGAGTTTTATTAGCACACATATATTTGAAAAAATGCAATTTACATGATGTAAATTATACAATATGGTCTACTAATTAAATGGATGGTTTCAATATACTATATCTTTTATTATATAAGATAAAATATTTGGCAAGTGTATCAAATTCATTGAACAATCTGAAAACATGTCATGGATGTTTAAAACTGACAAGAACCTTAGTAATTAACTAGGCTTCTCTGATTTTTATGACAGAGGAAACCAAAGTAGAAAGAACTAAACTAACTTGTTACACAAATAGAAATTGATTGGCAACTCAAACTCAGATCTCTGGGCATCTTCCCAGCAGCCTAGTGAGATGGATTCCACTTTGTAAATGAAGTTGCTGAAGTTCTTGAGAAGTGAGGACTTAACTGGTTGGCCAGGATCATGTGGCTGGTGTTTCTATATATGTGAGGTGGACTATGCTTGTTTTTTGAGATATCCACCTTAATCTCAGCTGGATAGAGACTATTTAACATGTGTTTTGTTTTTACTTTAAAGTTGTATGGTGGGAATTGGTCTTCCACTGATGACAGAACTCAGTGGAGAGGGGACCCAACTGACTGTGAGTAGGTCTTCTCTCCACTGCCTAATGTAGTCAAGATGGGTCATTCATTTGCTCTCAACAGGATGGGCCATGTGCTCAGAGAAACTCTCAGGGTTAATGGGGTCCCTTAGCAGGAAACTAGCTCAAGGAACCTATCCTCATGAAGGAGGTCCTAGAGATTATGAGGAATTCAGTTTGTATTATGCTGCTGGTCCAGAAACCAGTTGCCAGAGCTTTGTCCCAAGACCTTTGCTGCAGGGACAAGGCTATAGCTCCTTCCAGCTTCTGATTTGGCTCTCTCAAGCTTCCAGACTGGTGATCATACATGGTTGCCAGAACAGTGACTGAAAGGGTTGAAATGGGGATAAGTCCATGGATGGTTCTGGGAAAGTTTGGTACTTAACATAGGTGAGGCAGTGAAGTGGCCAATTCATTTACTTATTTGATTTATCCATTCAACAAATGTGTACTGAGTGTTTGCCGTGTACCATTCATTCATGCTTCAGGATGCTGCTAGATAACTGCAGTGAACAGACAAGATCTCTGCTCTCATAAGCTCCAATTCTAAAAGAGGAGACAGAAAATAAGCAAGGAAACATTTTCATGTACAATATATTATCACAAAGTGGTATATGCTATGAAGAAACGCCAAACACAGTGGAAGTATAGAGATTAATGAGATGCACAGGTTTAGATGGGATGTTCAGACACCTTTTAAGAGGGCACAGTCAGACAGAGAGCTGAATCAAGTGAGAAAGCAAACTGTGGGTATATTTGGGGGACTGACATTCTAGGCATAGCAAACTGGATGTGTACCGAGAGAGAAGGATGCTTGCTGTGCCAAGGAATAGCAGAGACACACATGTGGCTGGAGAGGGGTAAGCTGGGACAGAGGCAGTAGGAGCAAGGAGCAGAAGCACAGCCTTATTGTGAGCAAAATGGGGAGCCGTTGGAGGATTTTGAGGAGATTCTCTGGCTGTTGCATGGAAAAGAGACCTCCGGGGGCAAGATGAGAAATGAACATCAGCCTAGGATGCTCTGAAGGCATCCTGTGGGTTAGTGGCTGGATGAGTAGAAGTAGTTGTAAGATATTTGGAGGATCTTGTTTTGTGTGAAGAGATAACTTCACTGCTCCATCCTGACAGTTTTCTTCCAATAACTTTCTTCCAATAACTTCTCCCACTCCCTGTGCTCCCTTTGTTCTTCCCCATGGTGGGTGGAAGGAGTACCAGGCAAGGGGTTAGGAAACCTTAATTCTGTTCCAGCCCTTTTATACCTGGCCCATGAACTTGGGCACATCAATCACCATTTCTGAGCCTTCATTTCAGCACTCTTAAAATTAGTCTTATCTTCTCTTTGTTTCTTACCCCAGGAGATGGTTGTTAGTGTCAAAGGAGCTAATGTGAGCATAAGGATTTTATAAACAATTAAGAAGTAAGCAAATGAAGGGGCGCCTGGGTGGCTCAGTCAGTTAAGTGTCCAATTCTTGGTTTCAGCTCAGGTCATGATCTCATGGTTAGTGAGTTCGAGCCCCGAGTCAGGCTCTGCATTGACAGTATGAAGCCTGCTTGGGATTTTCTCTCTCCCTCTCTCTCTCCCCATCCCTGCCTCAAAAAAATAAATAAGCCTTAAAAAAAAAAGTAAGCACGTGTAAAGGACTTTGGTCTTTTGTTTATTTTATCTGTATCCTGGCTATTCAGAAATAACCTTATCAAATGCTAACTGGATGGTGAAAATAGTTACAAGTTATAGTCTCAGTGAAGCAAACTAACAACTAAATAACTAACTGTTAACTAGTTAAACAGAGTCTTTTAAGAACATGGAGATAAGAAAAAGTGTGTTGATGGGAGTTTGGTATTTTTTCTTTAAGTTTTAGAGAATTCAGCTCCAACTCCCCCAAAACCTCCCTATCTCTGGGGGTAGATGGAATCAGTGCTATTCAGAACAATGGTCTTCACTACCCATCATCGAACCAGTATTTCTTTACAATCCCTGAGCTCTGTTAAGTGAGGAAGGAAAGTGATCTTGACTTTATCTTATAGAATCTCAGTAAAGTTTGGAAAGGAAAGCGACTTTATGCCATCTTCCATGTTAGAACTTGTTACTTGTCCACAATTCTTCCTCCTCTATGTCCTGGCCATGTCTTTTGCGTGGCTCTAGAGTATTTCCCTGACCCTTCAAGTTGGGGTTTGGTCATATGACTTGCTTTGGCCAATTGGGATGTGGATGGATTGTTGAGACTGTGAGAGGCATGGTAAGTTTCGCCAGCCCTCTTGGAGCTTCTGTTCTGCATTTAAGAAAAACATGCCGTAGCCCTGTAGAAAGACACACAGAGCAGATCTGAACCATCCCAGCCTGTGGGTCCAGTCTAGTTTCTTGAGCCCAGCTAAGCCTCCCCGAGAATGGCCAACTCCAGCTGACCCATGAGTAGAAAATAAATACTTATTATTGTTGTAACCTAGTAAGATTTTAGGATTGTTTGACATTCAACATTATTATAGCAAAATCTGACTCATACCTTCTGAGATGACAGAAAGCTCTGTTAACCACATTAGCCTGTTCCAAGCTATTTTGATTCCTTGAGGTTACTCTAAGCTGTGTGAGAAGCTTCTCAGGCTTCTGTGGCTTTATCTTATCTATTCACATCAATGAACTTTTACTCCATAGAATAGTTTTAAAGAGCAATCTCCATGCCTTTTCCCAAGGCAGCGCCTCAACCAGAATCAGTCCCATGTTGATACCAAACTAAAAGCTTTAAAGTCAAGATGACCAATAGAATGTTTGGAGATGGAAGGCCAGACTGCAAGTGTATCAGGCCCTTATGGATTCAAACAAGAAATAGATCAAGGCAGTCCAATAAAGAAAGACCATAGAAAATGACCTACAATGAACTGCAATGTCACCTTCATGTTTGAAGAGTGACTCAGATCAAAAGCTTTGAGACTGGGTGAATCTGGAAATAACTTACCTCTTGTCAGAAATTGCCATTAGCTATTGGTTTAAACAGTGAAATTTGAATCTCCAGCCCCTGTATGTCTGGCTATGCCTACCTGATGGAGGACCTAGTGGGTCCTCTAGCTTATTAGAACTGGATAGCTTCCCACAGAACTGACAGTGCAGGGAGAATGTAATGTACCAGCCTGAAGGCACTGGAGATCCCTGGACCAGTCACCTTGGAATTCTCTGGTCTCCAGGACAACTGAGTCATAAATCCTGGGCATTTCAGAGCTGGAAGGGGCTTAAAGATCGTCTGCCAACTCCCTATCCTGATGCTTGAGATCCTTAAAAACATCTGAGAAAAGTCAGGTATCCATTGCACTGAGAAAAACATATTCCTTTTCAAGGCTACATATATCATCTTTGGATAACATCCTGTGCTATGGAATGAATGTTTTTGTCCTCTAAAATTCATATTAAAGCCCTAATCCCAGTGTGGTATTTCCAGATGGGGTCTTTGGGAGATAATTAGGTTTGAATGAGGTCATGGGGGTGGGGCCCTCATTATGGGATTAGTACCTGCATAAGAAAAGACAGGAGATATCTTCCCCTCTCTCCTCTGCTCTCCACCGTGAAGATATAATGAGAGAAGATGGACCTCTGCAAAGAGGAAGCGGGCTCTCACCAGACACCAGATCTGTCAGCACCTTGACCTTGGGCTTCCCAGCTTCCAGAACTGTGAGAAATAAATGTTGTGGGTATTTTCCCCCCAATCCACCCAGTCTATGGTAATTTGTTATAGCAGCCCAAATGGACTAAGATACTCTGGTTGTGGAGCAGTTCTCTCTTCTACCAAAATAATCTCTGTCTTACTCTCATTTGCTCATTCTCTCTTCACTTTTTTGAAGGCTTAGAATAGGAGTTGGCAAACTTTTGCTGCAAAGAGTCTAAATATTTTAGGCTTCGTGGACCATTCGATCTCTGTCACTACTACTCAACTCTGCCATGTAGCAAGCGAAAGTAGTCATCAATATGTAAATGAGTGGGCATGGCTGTGTTCCAATAAAACTCTATTTAGAAACACAGAAATTTGATGGGGCACCTGAGTGGCTCAGTCCGTTGAGTGTCTGGCTTCAGCTCAGGTCATGATCTCACGGTCTGTGGGTTCGAGCCCCGTGTTGGGCTCTGTGCTGATAGCGCAGAGCCTGGTGCCTGCTTCAGATTCTGTCTCCCTCTCTCTCTGCCCCTCCCCTGCTCATGCTCTGTCTCTCTCTCTCTGTTAAAAATAAACAAACATTTAAAAAAATTAAAAAACACACAGAAATTTGAATATAATTAGATTTTTACCTTGCACTAGATATTACTCTTCTTTTGATTTTTTCCCAACTAGTTAAAAATGTAAAAAGCCATTCTTATCTTGTGGGCTGTACAAAAACAGGCGGGGGCTGATTTGGTCTGCAGGCTATAGTTTGCCAGCTCCTAGCAAAGATTTTTCCTCTTCTTCAAGACAGCCTTTCAATTACATATAATTTCTGCTCCATCCTGGACACTTATCCAATAAGTACTGAGCACTCACTATGGGCTAGGGAGCAAGTTTGCATCAGGTGCTGGGGATATGCATCTGAAAATGACATGGTCCCCACCCCAAGGGAACTGGGTAGAGGCACTTTCTAATTGGACCTTCACAGCAGTCCTTTGTGGCACATGCTGTTATCATACAGAAGAGGAAATCAAGGCCAGAAAGGGTAAATAATTTGCCCAAGGTCTAAGAAGTGACATAGCTTGGACTGGAACCCACGCAATCTGGGTTCAGTGTCTGCCCTGCTATCCCATCTCTGCATGGAAATCGAGACAGTCAACTATATTTTACACATCTCTTTTGGGCTGGGCACTTTGCTCCTAATGTCTCAATCCAAATGACGTCTTAGGAGGTAAACATTAGCATTCAAATTTTACAGATGAGACTTATACAAGGCAGTGACTTGCCTGAGGCTATGCAGAGCCTTGAGCATTCCCCACATCCTGTCTGTCTGTCTGTCTGTCTGTTCTTAGCCCCCACCAAGGGATAAGAGAGAAAGGACTCAGAGCTGCCCTCATAACACATATAGTCCTGGTAGGAGACAGATTTACCCAACCCGCCATTAACTTTTGACATTTAGGACCCCTCACTAAGGTATGGAAGACAAAGCGTGCTCATTTCTGTGGCTTCATCCTATGCAGAGACTGGAGAACACTGGGTGCTGGTGCCTGATGGGTGGATGTTGGGATTTAAAAAGAAGGAGGAGGCATTATAAAAGGGTTATGGACTCTTGCTACGTAAAGTGTGGTCCCCAAATCAATAGCACTGACACCATCCAGGTGTACAATCTTCTGAAGGGTCATCCTCTGCAATGTGACAGTCATTCCAGGGCATAGGGCTCTTTCTTGGGTGCCACTGGCCATGCTGAGCTGACCTTGGTCCTTACCCACCCTTTCCTTTCTCCTTCACTTGCCCTATAACTTGGGGCAAGTTCTAAACCTTCTCTGGGCCTTAGTTTCTCTTTTGTAAAATGCCCAGATCACTGTTCTTTTCTCAATCCTGACAGTTCTGTTTGTTACTGGGGAATTTTAAAAGATTTTAATTCTGATGTCCAGGGCCTACAGCCAGAAATTCTGATTTAACAGGTCCTGGGTGAGGCCCAGGAATCAGTGCTATTTAAGATCCCTGAGCCATTATATCGTACAGCCAGTGTTGAAAACCGAGAAGCCAGATCCCTGATTCTCAAACATCTGGATGCGTCGGCATTACCTGGGTGCTTCTTAAGGATTCAGATGCCCAGGCCCACCCAGCACTTCTGAGCCAGAATTTCCCAGTGAGCGGCCCTGGGGCTGGGCATGAGTGTGTTTAACAAGCTCCCAAGATGACGCTCGCAGGAAAGCTTGAGAACTCCTGGAATCAATGGCCTCCGAGGTCTCTTTCAGCTCTGACTCTGAGATTCCCCCAGTCAATGATTCTGTTCTTTCTCCCTGTGCTGGCATCGCCCGCTGGCAATGAGCAGAGGCATCATCAGCTTGTAAGCAAAGCTCCAGTGCCCCCTGAGAATGCAGCCAGCTGGCAACAGTGGAGAAAAGCGATAAACACATTTGACTTTTCTTTATCAGCTGTGCCATGTACATGATGTGCAAGAAGACTGGGTCTCTGTGTCAAGGCCGTCTGAGGCCTTGTGTTAGGACCAAGGGCAGGCCTGGGCCCTGCTCTGTTTGCCTGCTCCCTGCTTTGGCCCCAGGGTGGGTACTAGTGACAGGCTGCTACTGCCTAGATGCCAGACCCCAATCCACTTGAAAGAGGAAAATGAGCCTTAGAGTAGATGCGAATTTTCTCACCTTTCTTTGCCTTTCCGGGTCAGCCCCCTTGGTAGGCTAGATCAATACCTTGACTCCCAGGAGGATCCACGGCTGGAATGAGGAACCCAGAGCCAGGCTTAGAACAGGCTCTAGGACAGGGCTCTGACCTTGCCCTGGCTCAGGGAGGCCATTCTGGAGTCTCCATTCCTTTATGTAGCATGTGGCGATTTAATGGCAGTGAAATTTATTGTGGGTAATGGAGTGTCAAGCTCCTTATTGCTAATGGATGATTTCAAATGTGGAGAAGGATTTATTAAATAACTCAAGCATACGCCTCCAAGAGACGATTACTGTGAGTAAAAACAATTATGTAGTTAAACAAGGAGGAAAGAAATTTTAAATTCATCTTTTTAAAGTTCTCTATATCAGTTTAAATGTGTGATTTTAGAAGGGGGGGGGATTAGTTTCAACAAATTACTCATCAAGTTGTTTTTCTTTTTTTTCCCTTCAATTCCACAGAAACCAATTGCCCTATTTGGCTGCCATTTAAAGAGGTTACAGATTGGTGTTTGGAGAGAAAAAAAAAAATAACTAAGAGAGTGGGACCTAGTTTGGTAACTTCCTGCAGTTCCCAGGTTCAGATTTCCTTGGTGTATAAGTGGCTGTCACCCTGAAATGGAAGGAAGGAGTCAAGGAGGCAGCAGGAACTGTCATGCAAAGAGAAGGATCAGAGATGTCTTCCTGACACTAGACAAGGGCCTTAGAGCTGGGAGGACTTTGGAGGACCAGTTTCATTGTGCACATGGAGAGGCTGAGGCCCAGAGAGGGAAAGTGACTTTGTGAAGATCACACAGCTCGGAGATCGCAAGGCTAGAAGCCAGAGTGCCCCATTGGTCTCTCTGTGAAATGGGATTATAAATAGTGACCTCACAGGGCTGTCTGGAAGGAGACAGGAAACAGGAGGGAAAGTGCTGTGGGAAGTGTACACGTTTAGTACCCAGAAGGGGCTGTTTATGGGGGAAGGACTGGCTGTGAACCTCTGTGGTGGTTCATTTTGGTGAAGGGCTTGCCCCTCAGTCGCTGCAGACATTCTGCAGCCAGGACCACAGCTGGCTGAGGTCCTTGGCCTCCTTTCTCTCCCACTGCGCCGAGGAAAGGCACAGGCAACCACAGCCCCCTGACATTTTCTTTGAGATGGTGACAGCTGGTAGGACTTTTGACTAAAGGCATAAAGAGCAAGCAGGGAAAAAAAATAAGTTACTGTGTTAAAAAGTGGTTTAAAAATGTGCTCTGCCATCTGTTTGGCCACAGTGGCTTTTTGGGGTGGGTGGGGAGGGGGACAGAAACCTTCCCCTCTCCCATTCCTGGGTCTTTCTGTGGTCAGGGCCCACATAAGAAACTTGATCAAGTCTGCAAGTTTTGTTTTCCATGTTTCCTTCTTTCTGCTCCTTTCTGTTCCTGACACAGGCCCTCAGTTCTGCTTCCTGAAAAGACATTTCCTTAATTGCCCCAATTGCTAACGAAGTCCACCCTCTGCCAAAGCCCTGCACTCAAGAGGCAGGGTTTTTTGGTTTGGCCTTTTGCTGAGTCTGGTCCTAGTGTAGAGAAATGGGATTTGAAAAGACAGGTATTTAAGCTCTGCTCTACCTTGCAGTATTACAGCCTTTGTATTTACGCAGGTTTTCCCTCATGTCCTAAAGCTTTTTACTTTTCTCCTGCTGATATTTCTTACTGAGTTTGTCAGAAGCGTTTTTCAGGTTCTGTTTTCTCCTTTTGTGAATAGGGTTATAAAATGCATATTCTAATTAGCCATTGCTGTGTAATACGAAAGTTATTAATCTTGTGCATGGATTTTTATATCTATCACCTTGATGAATTCGTATTTGATTATAATCACCCTTTGGTTTCTGTGGATTTTTTAGGTAAATGGTTATATTGACTGGAAATACTAACAGTTTTATCTCTTTCTGTTCAGTGTTGCATTTCTTATTTCCTTCTCTTGTTTTTCTCCATGGGCAGGCCCATGCTACAATATTGAAAAGTAGCAATGATCATGGGCATCCTTGCTTTGATCTTGACTATAATGGGATTACTTCTGGTAATTTACCATTAACTATGATGTGTGCTGTGGATCAATAGTAGAAAACATTATCAAGTCAAGTTGTTGTTGTTGTTGTTGTTGTTGTTTTTAATCAGAAATGGGTACTGAATTCTATTAAACTTTAGTATCAATTGAGATGATCTGCTGAGATGATTTCAATCTAGTCAGAAACATAGATGGTGTTCAGGTGTTGAACCATTCTTGTATTTCTGCTCATAATGCAGTACTGGTTCTGATTTTCTAATACCTTACTTAGGATTTTTGTATCTTTGCTCATAAATGATATCGGCTTGTGTTTTTATTTCCTTTTGTCTGTGTTTTCCTTGTCCAGTTTTGGAATTGGGTTATGTTAGTCACATAAAATGAATTGGGTGGTTTCTATTTTCTATGCCCTGGAGTATGTATTGCATGGAATTTTGGATTTCCTGAATGTTTGGTGGGATGTTCAAGACTGTAAACTTTTTTGCTTTGTGCATCTTAACAGGATAGAGCTTTAGTTATGATTTCAATTTGTCCTATGATTATTAGTCTTACTTGATTTTCTTCTTTTTGAGCCAATTGTGATTTATTGTTCTCTAGAAAACTATCCAATCCCCCTAGATTTTCAAATGCTTTGGTATAAAATTCTCTTTACTTTAAAGTATGTGTTATCTTTTCTGTCTCATTTCTTATTCTCCTCTTTAAAGTTCATTTATTTATTTTAAGAGAGAGAGAGTGAGCATGTGAGCTGGGGAGGGGCAGAGAGAAAGAGGGAGAGAGGGAGAGAGAATCCCAAGCAGGCTCCACACTGTCAGCGCAGAGCGCGGTGCAGGGCTTGATCTCACGAACCGTGAGATTAGTCAGGACCTGAGCCAAACTCAAGAGTCTGACACTTAACCAGCTGAGCTGCCTAAGCATCCCACATTTCCCATTATTAACATTGTATTTTTCTGTCCCTCTCTCCCATCATACCCTTGCCATAGACTATTCTAGTTTATTGGTATTTTCAAAGAATCAACTTTTAGTTTTATTAATCTACACTATTGCTGTGTTTCCTACTTTGTTAATTCTGCGTTTTATCTTTATTAGCATTTCCCCAAATTTCATTGTTTTAATTTTTTTAACTTCTTGAAAAGCTTAGTTACTCTCCTTTTAACATTTTTTCGTTTTTCTGAGAACTTTAAGACTGTAAGTTTCCCTGCATTAGGTATATGCCTCAGAATTTTGATATATGGACTCTCCTTGTCATTAATTTCTAAACAATAATATTAATTTTCCTTAACTAAGAATTATTTAAAAGAAATTTAACATTTTCAGATGCATAGGAATTTTTTGGCTATTTCTTTGTTATTAACTTTAAATTTTACTGCATTTTGGCCTGAAAATAACTTGCTTGACTTCTTTGTTATGGGATTTGTTGAGATTTCCTTTGTGACCTAATACAGAAGTTAATTTTTAATGTCCCACGTGTGACAGAAAATAATGAGCAGTCTTTTATTAACATCTATGTCTATTAAATCATGTTTTAAAATTATAGTATATATGTTATTCACATCCTCTCTGTACTTGATCTATATAGCTACTTGATCTAAGTGAGTGCTGAAAGCTAACTAACAAAATCTCTTATGATGATTGTGAATTATCACTTCTCCTTGTTCATCTTTTAATTTTTGCTTTATGTATTAAAACTATGTTATTGAGTGCATAAAAGTTTATGGCTGATATATCTTTTCTGTAGAATTTATATTTTATCTGTGTAAAATGTCTCTTAGCCCAGTCCCTTTCATTGTTCTTTGCCTTGATTTTTATTTTGTTTGATATTATTACTACTCTACCTACATTGTTTTTGTTACTATTTGCATGGCATAGCTATTTCCATTCTCTTATTTTTAACTTCCAACCGTCATTTTGCTTTTGTATAGTTTACAAGCAACGTATACCAGGTTTTTATTTTTTAAACCTAGTTTGAGAGTTTCTTTCATCTGGGGTGCCTGCGTGGCTCAGTCGGTTGAGTGTCCAACTCTTGATTTCAGATTAGGTCATAACCCCAGGGTCATGGGATCAAGCCCCACATTGGACTCCATGCTAAGCAAGGAGCCTGCTTATGATTCTCTCTCTCTCTCTCTCTCTCTCTCTCTCTCTCTCTCTTTTCCTCTCTCTCCCTCCCTCTGCCCCTCTCCCCTGCTCATATGCTCATGCTCTCTCTCTCTCAAATAAAAACATTAAATTTTTAAAAAAGAGTTTCTTTCATTAAATAGGGATTTGAACCAGTCATACTTATTGATATTATTGATATAGTTGGATTTACTCCTGTAATTTTTTTTCCCTTTTTTAAATCATGAACTCTTGCTTTACCCCCCTTTATCTCTCCTGCTTTCTTTCTCTTTCTTTCTTTCTTTCTTTCTTTCTTTCTTTCTTTCTTCTTTCTTTCTTTCTTTTTGATTGGAGGATGACTTTTTTGAGTGACTTTTTGTTTTCATTTTCTTCTCTAGTGGTTTGAAGTTATTTATTCTATTTGTATACTTCCAATAAATTATTGTAATACATCAGTGCTTTTTTAAAGAGACATACTGATATCTGGAAATCAATCACTATCTAGATCCTCCCAGTGAAAAATACTAAAACCTTTTACTTTTTTCATTACTTGATTTCTCTTACTACTCTTTCTTTCTCCTTTCTTATACTTACCATGTTGATATAATTCGGTATTTTAGTTACAAAATATTAATTATTTTGTTTTAATATAATCATGTATTTCAATTAGTAAAATCTTAATTTCTTTAGTTGTTTTCTTTTGTTTGTTGTTTTGTTTTGTTTTCCTTAACATTAATTCTTATAGCCCGTGTTTTTCTCTTTGATTCATTTTTTCATTTTATACTGTTTTATCCTGTCTAAGAATTCTTTCTGGAATGTTTGACAATATCTTTATTTTCCCCTTTTACTTCAAAGATAGTTTTACAGGGCATCAAATTCTAGGTTAAAAATAAATTGCTTCAGATATCCGAGATTATTATTGTTCTATTGTCTATTGCCATCTATGGTCCCAGGATGAATTTTGATGATGCTTGATTCTCATTTCTTTGCAAGGAATCAGTTCTGTCTGTATGGAGGAATTTTCTCTTCTGTGTAAAATTTTCCACATGATACCTAAATGTAGATCTTTTTAAATTTAACTAGCTTAGCACTTGATGGACTTTTAAATATGGAGACTTTCATGTTTTTTTCAGGAGTTTTTTTCCCACATCTTACTTGAGCATTTCTTTTCCATTCTCACTATACCCTCTTTCTAGTCTCCTATTACATGGATTTTGTCACTGTTTTGATTCATTCTCCATTTCCCTTAATTTTTTCCTCTTTATCTCTGTTGCTTTCTATGCTTTGCTCTGGGTCAAGTCCTTTGTTCAATCTTGAAGTTTAGTAATCTGCTCTTTAGGTGTGTCTATCCTGATACTCCACCCATATATTGAGGTTTTTATTTCAGTCCTAAAATCTGTCATATCCAAGACCTCTCATTGATTATCTTATATGTTTACAAATAGCTGCTCACATGAAAATACTAATTAAACTTTTCTAAAGGCTTTTTCTATTTGTTTTATTGGTTCTTTCCATGGGTTTTAGTTCTTCAGGTTGTTATTTAGTTCTTTTTGTTAAATTTAGCTCCTCAGATTGTTAAATTTGGTACTTTTCTTTCATGGTGTTGATTTTTTTTTCAAGACCATTTACCCTATCAGTCATCCTTGGGTCCTCCTGCTGACTTCGGTGCCACAAAGCTGCTTTCCCAACTTGTTTGCAAAAATTCTTTCCTTTGTGCAACTGGGATGTGGTTTTCTTCTTCAGTTTTCCCTGTCTTCCTTACTTTTTTCAGGGATTTTTAATAATCTTTGGTCCACAGGGGGCACCTCTTCTTTTGTTCCAACACTGTTTGGGATTTTTATTATTCTTTCTTCTTCTTATATATATTATTTATTATTAACTTATTTATATTGTTGTCATCAGCTATTATTGTTATTGTTATCATTATTATTATTTCTTCACTTTTTTTTTCCTAGGAGTCTAGGGTAAGAAGGAGAATGTAGAACTTCTGCGTAGTTCACAATTGTTACCTGACCTCCTAAGCTTTTTATATGTTGAAGACTGATGTTTTACATCAAGACTCCAAAGGTGAAGGTGAGTTGCGCAACTACACTTAACCAAAGTTGGGTCTGCCCTCTGGGTCTGGCTGACAGCTTCACTGATAGACTCGGGGTCCACAGCGGTGTCCTTCCACCAGGAATTCCTTCTGTGTTTGTTTTCCATTGTTGGGATGTTTTCCTGCCTCACGTCTGGCTGGAAAACCCATGAAGTTGGACAGGGTTTCCATTTGCTGGCCAGCCGTGAATAATGAGTATGGGGCAGAACTGGACTTGAAGCACTAGCCTTCCTGGTGTCTGGCATGAGGGAATGTGGTGTACATTGTGCTGCATCCCCCAGATTCTCCTTCTGGAATAAAGAATCTAGCTGTTGGCCTAGCTGTAGTTTCCCTAGCTGTTGGCCATGTCTCTGGAATACAGATGTCAGCTGTCAGCCCTTTAGGGGTTGCCTCAGATAAAGAGAGTGACTTTGCTTCATGCCGCATCTTCCCACAGGAAGCCAGTGACCCTGTTGCCCGGCCTTCTTGCCCCAACTCAGGTGGTTCTGAAGGATCATCTCATTTTCAGAATTCCCCACACTTCCACTATGATACTACATCATAGTTCTGTGTCTCCCTGGGCCCACTCTGCCTCCTTCCCTTCATCCCATGGGTGTTGATCTCAAGAGCACTCTAATAAACCTCCTGCATGCTAACTTCCTGTCAGAGTCTGCTTCCTGGGGATTCTGACCTAGGACCAAGAATTTACTGGAAATTACTACATCTATCAGAGGAAAGCTGATGTTTAGTTACAGAAATGCTTTAACCTGCCCTGGGCTTAGGTAGATGAGTTATGTAAGGACAAACACAGGAAATCAGAAAGCAAAGGAAACAACGGCCTCTTAAGCATGCCTGATTTGCCCACCCAAATCTGCTCCTTCTACAGCTTTCCCCAGCTTAGAAAATGGTGACATCTTTTCAGTTGCTCAAGATGAAATCTTGGGTTCTTTTCTGACCTTGATCTCTAACACCACATTCACAACCCATCAAGGAATCCTCAGCTTTACCACCACAACTGGTCCCAAATCTGCTTCTTCCTTACCACCCAGAATGACAACCCCTGGTCCCAGTCCCCACTCCTTTGGATTACCGTGATTGCCTCCCAATGTGACCCTCAACCTCAATCTTTTGCCTCTGCAGTTTGTTCTCAACACAGCCAAAGGGATCTTTTAAACCAAAGTCCAATCATGTGTTTCCTTGGTTCAAAGCTTTCTGATGCTTGCCGTCTCATTTGAAGCAAAACCCTAAGTCTTTCCATGGTCCCTGTCAGGGCCCACCAGAGAAGCAGAATCAGTAGGATCCAGATAGATACAGATGATGGGTATAAAGAGGAGATTTATTATAGGAATTGGCTCATGTGGTTATGGAGGCTGAGAAGTCCACAGTCTGCCATACGTAAGCTAGAGAACCAGGAAAGCCTGTAGTATGATTTAGTCCAAGGCTGAAGGCCTGAGGCCTAGGAGGCCATTGGTGTAAATCCCAAAAGCCTGAGAACCAGGAGCCCCATCCAACATCCCAGGAGCTTCACTGTCTGAGAACAGGAGAAGATGGTCATTTCAGCTCGAGAAGAGAGAGAGGAAATTTGCCCTTACTTCATCATTTTGTTCTGTTTGAGCCCTCCATGGATTGGATGATGCCCATCCACACTGGTGATGGCAGGTCTTTTTCACTTAGTCTGCTGAATCAAATGTTAATCACTTCCAGAAACACCTTCACAGACACACTCAGAACTAGTGTCAATACAGTCAAATTGACATGCAAAATTAATCATCACAGCCTTCTAGACCCTACCCCCACACTGTCTTGCTGCCCTTTTCAGCCTTCTCTGTGCCAAACCTGTCCCTGACTCAGGGCCTTTGCACTTGCAGATTCTTCTGCTGGAAAGGCCCAGATATTTTTCTCATGGCTCTCTAATTACTTTCTTCACTTCCCTGATTGTATTAGTCTGTTCAGGTTGCTGTACCAGAATATTGCAGACTGGGTGGCTTATGAATGACAGAAATTTACTTGTCAAGTTCTGGAGGCTGGAAGTCCAAGATCAGGGTGCCTACATGGTTGGGTGAAGGCCCTTGTTCAGGTCGTAGACTTGTCTTCCTTACTGGACAGAAGGGCGAGTGAGCTCTGTGGGGCCTCTACGCTCTTAGTATCATTATTTTGAGGATTAGGATTTCAACATATGAATTTTTTTTAACATTTATTTTTGAGAGTGAGAGAGAGAGAGAGCAGACAGAGAGGGAGACACAGAATCCAAAGCAGGCTCCAGGTTCCGAGCTATCAGCACAGAGCCAGATGTGGGGCTCAAACTCATGAGCCCTGAGATCATGACCTGAGCTAAAGTCAGATGCTTAACCGACTAAGCCACCCAGGTGCCCATAATTTCAACATATGAATTTGATGGTGGTGGGGAAGTGGGGGAGGGCACAAAATTATTCAGACCATAGCACTGATCAAATGTCATCTTCTTTGTGAGACCTTCCTTGACCACCAGCACATGACCCCAACCTCCTTTCCCTACAACCCCAACTTGCCCTGCCCTGCTTATTTTTCTCATGGCACTTACTGCCATATGATTAATTCACTTGTTTACTTATTTATCATCTAACCCTTTCCTCAATAGAATGGAAGCTTCATGAGGGGTGTTTGTTCACTTCTTTATCCCCAACACCTACAACAGTGCTTGGCATGGAGTAAATGCTTAATAAGTACTTGTTGAATAAATGAAATCTTACTTACCTGGCTGTTTGGAGATGTCTCTAGTGGGAAAACTGCATAAGCACGGGTTGTATTCCTTGTTCTGCTGCTTACTTGCCTAATGACCTTCCCCAAGCCCCTTTTCCTCTCTGAAAGCTGAGGAGGCAGGATAAGAGGGTCATCCAGAATCCTTTCCCAAGTCTGATATTTTTTAAAGCTGTGATTTTTTTTTTAAAGCAAACAACCAGCTGTGGCAAAGAAGAGATCAGAATCCTCTCATGTGGTTTTTCTCACTTGGAGATGGGGAGAGGGAGCATTGAGAAAGTTGGGGTTCAGGCTGTGGTGTGCTGTGTAGTTGGAGATAGTTATGTTTTATTTTTTTCTGATTTACACTTTCTCCTTCCCTATAACCCTCCTCCCCAAGGAGATATTATTGCAGCTATGCTTCTATTGCTTGAGTGACTTCCACATGAAGCCTGGCTCCAAGATCCCTCTCTGTGTCATCCTACCTGAAGGAGTAGCTCCAAGGAGCTTGACTCCTTTTTTTCATCTTAAACTTCCTGCCCCTCATGTGTGTTCTGTGACTTGTTTTGGCCTCATGTCAGGCGGAGTGAGTGTCCTTGCCTTTTGATCTGGTCAATGGGATGTGAGCAGATGTGGCACCATCAGTGGCTTGAAATAAGCTTGGACTATGGACTTGTCTTTGTGAGCTTCTTCCACCAACATAAGAGAAACATACCCTGGCTAGCCCAGTGGTCCAGGAAGAATGGAGGGATACCCAGAGCAGACCTGAACTAAACCCAAGGCTGGGACCAAACTCAGCTGAGCCGACCAACCCACACATACATGAGTGAGCATAAATTATTGTTGTAAACCACTGAGTAGTGGGGTGGTTTCTTACATGGCATTATTGTGGTAATAGCTGACTGATACCAGTCTTAACAAAACCCAGCCCAGGGTACTCACTCTTCCAGAAAATATTCCCTTAACCCAGATTTGGCCAACAGTAAGAATTTCAGGTATGTTTCAAGTCAGTGGGGTCACTCGTTTGTGGGGAATGAGAGAGGGACTGTAGCAGAAAGAAGGGAATGGGAGCAGCCAATATTGCTCAGTTGTACCATCTGATGAGTCTGAAAACAAGAAGAGCAAGGATGGAAAGGATTTATAGAGAAGCTGGTATGATGAGGCTGGTATTGGCGTTGTGTCTTGGGGCTTCTTCCTCAAGGCCTCCCTCCAGGTCATGGGGCTATTAACCCTGTCCATGGCCTGAAAGGTAGTCTGACCTAGGGCTCCTGGGTATTTCACATTGGAGCAGCAGGGCACTGCTATTCTGGCAGTGGAGATTATGCCTTCCACGTGGACACTGTGGACATTTAGAATCAAGTCTTGTTAAAATATCCTGATTTGCATATTAAGAAAGTCAATGGAGAAGCTACTTTTTTTTTTCTTCTTACCCATTGAAAAGATGAGCCTTAAGGAGACTTTACTGCAACTACGTTTTTAGGGCTTAAGTGAATTCCAAATGCTACTGTAAATTCCATTTATTATTTATACAGCTTCAGCTCCCTTGTGAAGCTGAGTGCCTTACAGGAAGGAAGGAGAGATCAAATCCATGTGGAATGGAGAGGTCTTAGGGGGTCAGACTGTGTGGCAAAGGGACAGGGTCTGTGGTGTTGATGGAGGTGTCTGTAGGGAGATGGGTCAGGAACCTGGTTGAGTAGCAGTGGGATCAAGATGGACAGAGCTAGGAGAGTCTCTAAGATCATCTGGGCCTAGGATGTTTTGCTAACTTTTCTGGTCCTGAGAATCATGAGTTACTTGTTAAAAATACAGATGTCCAGATCCCTCCCTTGGAGATTCCATTTTAGCAGTTCAGAAGTACGGTCCAAATATACATACTCTTAAGAAGGAGACCAGGTGATTTTGACAACTAAGCATGTGTGGAAAATAGCGATCTATCAAGATGCCTGTTTCATAAATGAGTAAGTTGAGGCTCAGGTAGGCGTCTTGCTCCAGATCCCAAAGGCCCAGTGAATGCTAGAGTTGATGTAGGACAAGGTCTCTGAGACTTGAATGGCATGGTTTAGTATGGCCAATTTACAGCCAGTCTGAGACTGACAGTATAGTCTGCAGGTTTGCTAATCTTTTGATTCTCTGACTTTTGCTGCTCATTTTCTCTTTAAGAGTAGCTGAAGACAGGAGTCATGGAGCCAGAACCCAGTTCAAATCCTATCTTTACTTCTAACTGCTGTGCCACCTTGGGCACATTGTTTAATTTCTCTGAGCCACTGGTATGATCATTAAATGAGATAATGTACCTATGCATAGCAGATGCTCAATAAATATTATTGCCTACAGAGTGCCAGGCCCTATTCCAAGCACCATAATAACCAGCATAACTCATTTAATAATTTAAAAAAAAAATTTTTTTTAACACTTTATTTATTTTTGAGACAGGGAGAGACAGAGCATGAACAGGGGAGGGTCAGAGAGAGGGAGACACAGAATCTGAAACAGGCTCCAGGCTCTGAGCTGGCAGCACAGAGCCCGACGCGGGGCTGGAACTCACGGACCGTGAGATCATGACCTGAGCCGAAGTCGGCCGCTTAACCGACTGAGCCACCCAGGCGCCCCTAATAATTTTTTTATTAATCCCATTATAAAATTAAGTGATGAACACAGAATGAGACTGGCTTGTTCAAAATCATGCATGTAGCAAGTGAGGGGCAGGAGAAGATTCGAACTCAAGCAGTCTGTAGTTGTCCTTTCCTCTGAGGGCTGGCCCAAGTCACTCTTACTCAGTATGCCCCTGGTGTAAGTAGACAGAAGTGCCTGATGAACTCATTTGAGATTTAAAAGGCAGGACAAGAAATGCACTTCAAGTGTGCTTGAGGGTGGGGCAGTTGGAGAGGGACGTCCAGAGGCCTTGGGGGAGAAAGGCCTGTACTCCCAGAAGGTTGGGCAGGGGCTCCAGAACCAATTCCTGGGTGATAAAGACTGATCTCAGGCCAAGTAATTAGTATTGAAATGCGCAGAAGCCAGGAAGTTTCCTCGCATTGTCGTCCGCAATAGAGAAAAATCCAGACTGAACTGGCTGCTTCCATTAGAAGTGATGTAACGAGCCAGCTTTGGCCTAGTTTTCTTAAAGCAGGCGGCCCCCTGGCTCTCCCACACCCTTCTTTCTGGATCTGCAAGTGACAGCTACCGCCATCTAGCGGTCTAAGCGGCACTGCACAGGCACCAGGAAAGGACGGTTGGTTCTGGATCGCAAGGATTTAAAAGATGCCTCTGGCCTGACTTAAAGATAAGAGCCCCTGATCTTGGTAGGGAGCTTTATTCTGCTCAAAGCACGTTGGTGATTTTTACTTCGTTAAGTCTTCTCAACAATCCAGGGAAGTAGGCAGGGACCATTGACTCCATTTTATGGACGAGGCAGCAAGTCCCTACAGGGGAGGGGTCTTTCTTAACAGCTGCATTGCCAGCTATTAATGGAACTAGGACTGGGACCCACGTCTTCACGACTCCAGTTTATTGGACGAGAAGTGACACATAGAGGCTGTCAGGTCCCTTGAAATCACTTTGGACAGGGGAACAGAAGATGATTCTTCCTGGAGGTCCCAGGTACTTCTCAACATGGAGTGGGGTGGGGGGAGGCATGGGGATCCTCTTCATCTCAGTGACTTATGAGAATTTTCTCTGGAATGAGCATTAAGGTGGATATCTGGGCTGATAGTTTTCACATGGGAGGTTTTGAGAAGAGATGAATACTACCTTTCCAGCTCTAGACCCTAGTGCAAGACAACTGGATCTTGTCTAGTCCGGGGCCCTTGTAGTAAAGATGAGGAAACCAACACACTGAGAGGGGGAGTGACCAGGCTGACATCACACAGTGGCAACACCATGATTAAGGACTTCCTCTCCAGCTGTTCTTTCGGGTTTACCTTCTCTGATGTAACAGCTGGAAATGCACCATTCCAGGCAAATATAACTGTTTTAGCCCAGAGTGAAAATCAGATTCCAGCGTCTTGCATGTCCTACCACAAAGGGTGCAAAGGAAGAGAGGAGCCCCTGGACATTTATGTTTGTTTCATCATCTGTAACGTCAGCAGTTCTCAGACTTTTCACATTAAAGCATAGGCAGGACTTGAGTAGGTGGAGGGCATAAAAGTGGAGAGAGTGGTGGAAGCAGACAATCACCCTGCCCCAGGCAGCTCTGCAATGCCTAGGGGTACAGGAGAACACAGGTTGAGAGTCGAGGAAGGAATGTGTAAGGAGCACTGTGGAGTCCCAACACCTGGGCTCTGGTCCTTGCTCTGACACAGGCTGTGTGGTCTTGGGATCCCTTTCTCACTCTGCTCCTCTACCGGTTTCCTCATTCATAAAATAGTCCAATCTTCCCACTTCCCAGGGCTGCTGAGAAGATCGAATGGAGGGAACAGGGGAATGGGTGTGAAATGTTTTATAGAAACATTTCATGAACTCATGAACTAAATTGAGGTAAAAAGTGTATACAATAGAAATGCACCGGTCTTAAAATGTTCAGTTCTATGAGCTTGGACAGTTGTAATCAGCTGTGAAAACATTACCCAAAACAAGATAGAAAACATTTACACCAACCCAGAAAGTTCCCTTGGGCCTGTTGCCAGACAACCTTTCCCTCAGGCAAGTACTGTTGTGATTTCTATCATCTTAGCTCAGTTGTGCCTGTTCTAGAACTTGGCATGGATGAAATCACACAGGATGTAATCTTTTATGCCTGACTTCTTTTCCCCACCATAATGTTTTTCAGTTTCATCCAAGTCGTTCTTTCCTTCAGTGCTAAATAGTATTCCTTCTGTATGGATGTACCTTTGTTTTTCTCTTTTCCCATTGAAAACATTTGAGTTACTTCTAGCTTGGGGGTATTATGATTACACCCACAATGAGCAGTCTCGTACATATCTTACGTGCACTTATGTATGCATTTCTGTTGAAATGGGAGTGGAATGTTGGAGCATATTATAAATGTTTAACTTTATTAGAAATTGCCACACAGATATCTGAGGTAGTGGCACCATTTCACATTCCCAACAGCAGCACTTGAGACTTCCAGTTAGTTCATAAACTCCACCTTGGTATTGTCAATCTTTTTGACGATAACCATTCCGATGGGCATCCATACCTGTTCCCAATCTAAGGGGAAAGCATGCAATCCTTCACCGTAAAGTATAATGTCAGCTGTAGGTTTTTTATAGCTACCCTTTATTACATTGAAGAAGATTCCTTCTATTCCAGTTTCACTGAGACTTCATTATGAATTGGTGTTGAATTTTATCAAATACTCTTCCTGCATTAATTTATATACTCATGTGGAGTTTTTTTTTCCTTTTAAAGTTTGAATATGGGAATTAACTACATTGATGGATTTTTCTAATATTTAACCAGCCTTGTATTTCTGCCTTAAATGTAACTTGGTTGTGTTTTTTCTTCTTTTATGTATTGCTGGATTTGGTGGCTATCATTTTGTCAAGAAATTTTGCTTCTATGTTCATGAAAGATATTAGTCTGTAGTTTTCTTTCTGTCACTATCTTTGTAAGTTCTTGGTCCCACGGTATTGCTGGCTTCATAAAATGCGTGGGGGATATGTTCCCTTCACTTCATTTTTTCTGGAAGAGATTGTGTAGAATTAGTGTTATTTCTTTTTTATTTTGTAGAATTTGTCAGTGAAACCACGGAGCCTGGAAATTTTTTTCTTGAAAGATTTTAAACTACAAATTCAATTTCTCTAATATTTGTAGGACAATTTAGGTTGTCTTTTTCACCTTGAGTGATTTTGTTTTTTTGTGCTTTTCTAGGAAATGTTCGATTTAATCTAAGTTATGGAATGTACATGTATTGGTGTGTTTGTGGTATTTCCTTATTATTCTTTTTAATGACTACAGGATCTGTGATGATATTCCCTTTTTCATTTTTGATGATAATTTGTGTCTTGTTTTGTGATTCTTGCTACACACATTTCTATTTTATTGATTATTTAAGAAAAGAACAACTTTTGGCTTGATTTATTTTCTCTGTTATCTTTCTGTTTTCAATTTTCTTCACGCTGTATTAACTTTATTGTTTTCTTTCTTCTGGTTGCTTTGGTTTTATTTTGTTCTTCTTTTAATAGTTTCTTGTGGAAGTTTAAACTACTGATTTGAGACCTTTCTTCTTTACTAATGTAAGTACTCAATACAGATCTTCCTTGACTTACAATGGGGTTATGTCCCAATAAACCCATTGTAAGTTGAAAATATCATGTCCAAAATTCATTCAATACATCTAACTTACCAAACATCATAGTTTAGCCCAGTCTACCTTAAATGTGAACAGAGCATTTACATTAGCCTATAGTTGGGAAAGATTATCTCATCCAAAACCTATTTTATAACAAAGTTTTGAATATTTAATGTAATTTATTGAATAACATACTAAAAATTAAAAACAGAATGGCCATATGGATACAGAATGGTTGTAAGCATATCGGTTGATCACCCTCATGATCATGTGTCTGACTGGGAGCTGTGGCTTACAAGAGAGTGTTGCCAGCCCTGGAAAAGATCAAAATTCAAAATTGAAAGTAAAGTTTTTGTTGAATGCATATCTCTTTTCCACCATTGTAAAGTTGAAAAATCATAAGTCAAACCATTATAAGCTGGGGACTGTATGTACTATAAATTTCCCTCTAAGCACTGCTTTAGATGTGTCCCACACATTTTGATATGTTGTATTTTCATTTTCATTTGGTTCAAATATTTTCTAATTTCCTCTGAGTCTTCCTTTTGGACCCATGAGTTATATAGAAGCATGTTGTTTAATATGCTAGTGTTTGAGGTTTTCCTCTTCTCTTTCTCTCATTCATTTCCAGCTTAATTCCATTATTGTTTGAGGGCACACTTTGTATGATTTCAATTATTTTAAATTTGTTAAAGTTTATTATTTTAAATGTTCATTTGTTTTTGAGAAAGAGGGGGGAGGGGCAGAGAGAGAGGGAGACAGAGAATCCAAAACAGGCTCTGTCCTATCAGCGCAAAGCCCAGCATGGGGCTCGAACCTACAAACCGTGAGATCATAACCTGAGCTGAAGTTGGACACTCAACTGACTGAGCCATCCAGGTGCCTCAAAGTTTATTTTATGGTCCAGGATATGGTGTATCTTGGTAAATATTTAATGTGCATTTGAAAAGGATGCGTATGATGCTTCTCTTTGAAAAGACAAGAAATCTGTAAATGTCAGTAAGATCTAATTTGTTGGTGGTGGTGTTCAATTCATCTGTATTTCCTTCTCATTCCCTGAGCCAGAACCCAAGAGCCTCTCCTAGAGCTCTGTAGGAGCTAATGCCCACTTCAGGGTTTGGCTGTGTCACGTTCAGGTCCAGGGATACGAGAGCGGGGAAAGGTGTCAGTGGTACTTTGAATCCTTGTCTTATTCCCCTTTCCACCTGTTATTACTTATTTCACAGAGTCCTCAGAATGCTCCATGCATTCTGTCTAGGTTTTAAAACGGACTTTTAGTGGGGGGATCTGAACTACCCCTGTACACTCTCAGTTCATCAGGCAAGAATGGGGGGCCCTCATTCTCAGTTCCATGTGCCCTACTCTAGCCAGTTAATGTATTCTACCCTAAGGCTACAACAATTAGTTGAGGAATGGCCATGTGACTCAAGTTATGCAACAAGAGTTATTTCTGAGACTTTCGTTGAAACCAGTGGGAACCAGAATCTCTTTCCACTGGAGTTAACTGCTAGGAGAGAATCTTGTCAAGCTTGGGCAAAGTTTGCCTGAGAGTGAAAGAGCACATAGAGAGGGAGAGAGACAAATCCCCAATGAGCTTACTTAAGTACCTAGATTCAGCCATTCCTGAAGCTAGTTGGGATCCCCATGTTCTGGACTTGTCAGGTATATGAGCCACAAGAAAAAGTTACCTTCTCTGTATTAATCTATATTAGTGTTCCTATCACTTAATACTAAAAGAATCTCAATACATATCTTAAGTTTCCTTTCAAACCACTTAAGTTCCTTAATCAAGATTCTAGGGACTCATTGTTCCCTTCAGCCCTTGGGTAGCATTCCCTTCCTTGAGCAAGCAAATAGCTGATTTCATAGTTGTCCAAACAGAAATGGTTGTCCTTAGAGAATCTCAGCATGAAAACTGGCCAGAGAAGCTGGGTCTCAGCACGGAGCCAGAGAGTGTGTGTGCATCTGTTGGCAAGATTAATGTGCAAGGCAGGCTGTGGGCCAGGGTTTATTTTTAATAATCAGAAGCCCTTCTTTCTTTTGCAAAATGCTACAGCTTCCTGTGACGAAAGGGAAAAGATCATTCACCCCTCCTTTTCTTTCACTCCCATGGAATCTAAATTTCTGAACATTTGGAGATGGCATAACTTATTCACCCCTGAGACTCAATATTTAAGAAGGAAAAAAAAAATGTGTGAGGGTGGAAAAAGACAGACGTTTTAAAGATGGGAAAAGGAATATTTGTTTCTCTATAGTGGTTTGCTGCATTTGCTAAGATTCATCAGACACCCAAGTAATGGGGTAGGTAACATTTTTGGCATGTCGGTGAGCCAGGCTTGGTTGTCAGGATCATACAACTTTAGAACCACAGAGACCATGAACTTATAGCCCAAGATTTTACTAGTGGAGGAAAAGAGAACCATTGAGGGAAAAGCATGTGCCCCAAATCACGTGGAAAATTAACAGTAGATTGGCATTATGTGCCCGTGTGGATTCCTCCGTGTGTCCCCAAACCTTCCCTTTGTAGCCTGCACAATACAGACCTCACTTACAACTTTCCCACATTACTGGAAGTGTCCCTTGTCGGGGGATTCCCAAGATGTGAATACGCTGAATTGGCTTGGTTACCTTCTGCCTGTCTGTCACTGATCCATCTAGCAGTCCCCATGGGGGTCTGTCTGACATAGCTGAGTTTTATCAGGCAAGGTCTGAGGTGTGAAAAGTGCAACCAGAAGCATGTAACTTGCTTTGGGCAATGGAATGTGAGTAGAAGTGACGTGCGTCACTTCAGGATGGAGGCCTTCAAGTAAGCCTGACTTACTGCTGTGTCATTCAGCCAGGGGTTATTGAGGACCTAGTGTGCGCCACACTCTGTGCTGGGAAGGCCCTGGGTGCACTGTCTGCCTCTGCTCTCCAGGAGCTCACAGCCCAGTGAGGGGGGGCAGGCACGGAAGCCGTTGTTACACTGGGTGATCAGGCTGGGTCAGTGCTATGCCCCAGTCAAGTGGGTCAGCAAAGAGAGCGGCCATTTCTGCCGGGAGGTGGGGGTCACAGAAGGCTTTTCCAGAAAACGCAGACCCTGAGTTGGATCTTGAAGGATGCATACGATTCTTGAGGTAGGCAAGGCAGGTAAGGGAATTGCAGCGAGGGACCTAGCCTCTCCACTTTCCTCTTTTGTGGCATATATGTTACTCTGTCCTTGATATCACCTGTGTGTAGGCCTGGTGACCATTTGCTGCTGTACTTAACATCTTTGTGCCTCAGTTTCTTCATCTGTAAAGTGAGTGTAATAACAAATGCTCCTGATTAGAGTTGTTTTGATGATTAAATTGTTTAATATGTATGAATATGTATGAAGCATACCGGGGGAGTACCCTATGCACAGGAAGCACTCGGTAAAAGTTAAAGCACCATACTTTATATATAATATATGCTCAAAAGATATTTTCTTCCTTAAAGTTTACCTAACTTCCATAATACCTCATCTAAACTAAAAACCTGACTCTGGCTGTTGGGACCTTCGGTAGCCTCATGCCTATCCTCAAAGGGCATGCCTTCCTTGAATGAGCTAATTCTCTGATCTGAATTTGTGTCACTCAGTGGTCAGCCAGGACTGAAGTAATACCTACTTCTAAAAGTCAAGGAGACACAAAGGAAAAATTCTCCAGCCTGGCTCTAAGACTTAAGGGCCAGCTGGAGAAACACAACATATAGGTGGACCCGACCACAAAAAGATACCATAGAACCAGCCGGATTTCCAGCTTGTACATACTTTCACATCAGTGCATTATCACCAGGAAGGTGGGCATGGGGAGTTATCAGATTGGGCAGAGAGATCCCAGTGGATTCTCAAATGGATTCTTCAGCGAGCACTCTGAACAGATCCACTAAGAAAGGGAAGACGTTGGCCTGTGGAGCTGCAAAGACAGCATTGTGGAGAGTAAATACCAGGTCTCTCTTTTCTTGTTCCCTCCCATTAATTCTTTGAGTCATGGGAAATAGATTTCCAAATATGACAGGAAGTCAGGAGTGCTGCTGAGGATGATCCAGAAACAACAGCACAGTTACTGGGGTCTTGGGTGGACTGGAGATGGCAAAGGCCTGGCGGAGATAGGAGAGTTGAGATGCCGCCTCAGGGAATGCCGAACTGAAGTCCTGAGAACATGGGCTCTCCTTTTTGGTGACAGTGAAGGACCCATCTACAGATTGGAATTTTGGCAGCAAAGGCAATTTCAGCTTTTGTGTGTCATTTCTCTGACTCAGTGTTTTTATATGTTGCTTCCTGTTTATTAAATTCTATTCCTGATAATTTTTGATGAGAGTGTTGGCAGGCACGCCTGTCTCATAGTTTATGTGGTCCCAGGAGGACTGGGTGGAATGTGTGTGGAAGTGAGGATACACCAAAAAAGGCATTAATCATTGATAAAGATCACCAGGAGAGTTGATGGAAAGGTACACTGACAGAGCAGTTACACGCAAATATCTACCAAGAGAGAACCTGAGGTTGCCTGAGTTTACCCAAAAAAAAAAAAAAAAGATGTAGAGTTTAGAGCTGGGAGAGAGTAAGCTGGATGGTTCTGACTGGGCCTTGAAGGATGGGTGGAATTAGGTCATTTGAAGGAGAAGGGATGATATTCTAAGATGGGGAACAGAATTTGTGAAGCAAAGTTGTCCTAAACGAATGCTTACTGAGACTCTAATATGGCTCAAGCACTGTGCTTGTCATTTTCTGTGATCTCATTTCACCCCTAGGCTCATGTTGTGGGAAACATTTCAAAATCTGGCCTGTGGATCAATCTTGTATCAGTATTTATGGAGCATCTACTATGGGCGAGAGTCTTCTCCATCCCACCCGGTGGGAATTTCACATATCTGTTTATTTGATCAACAATTATTTACTTAGTGTCCACTAAGTGCTTGTAATGCGTCAGAGGACAAAATAATGGTTCCTGTCCTCTTGACGTTTACAGTGGAGCTGGGAGAGACAGAACGATCAACAATAGATACAGCAAATAAGTTGACTAGATAGTATGTGAGAAGGTGACAAATGCCATAAAAAATGCTGAGTATAGGAAAGGATTAAACATATTGAGGTAGGGTTACAATTTTAAATAGGTTAGTCAGTGAGGCCTTACTATGAAGGTAAAATTTGAGCAAAGAAGGGAGAAGGAGGTGAGGGAGTGAGCCATGCAGATGTCTGGGGGACCACAGACCAGGCTGAAGGAACAGCAGGTGCAAAGGTCCTTAGATGAGAACATGTCTGGTACATTGGGGGAATGGTAAGGAGACTGGTGTGGCTGGCCAAGAGTTTGTGAGGAGGACCAGAGTAGGAGGTCAGGCCAAAGGTGAAAAAGGAGAGGTCAGAGTGTGTAGGGCTTTGTGCTCCATTGTAAGGAATGTGATTTTAACGCTGAGACAGGAGCCCTTGGAGGGTTTTTAGCAGAAAAATGACTTAATCTGCTTTACATCGTAACAGAATCATTCTGACCCCCATGTGGTCATGGTCCAGGGGAAAGATGGTGGGGAGATGGGCCAAAGTAGCAGCAGTGGAGGTAAAGGAAGTGATCAGATTCTGGATATGTCTGTCTCTCTGTCTATATATCTATCTACCTACCTACCTACCTACCTACCTACCTACCTACAGCTTTATTGTGATATAGCATACCATATAATTCACCCACTTAAAGTGTACATATTCAAGAAAGATGCCAAGGTATTTGAGCTGGGCAACCAGAAGCACGGACTTGCCAACAACTAAGATGGAGGAAGAAATTAGGTTCATGGTAGGGAAAGAGCAGTTTCTTTTTGGATGTGATAACTCTATACCCGGTTGCCAAGGCCAGAAACCTGGGAATTATCCTTGACTCTTCCCATTGCCTCCCCACCACCACCTCCCACCCCCACACCTGGTCCATCACGTCAGATCACCTCTGTCTCCAATAATAAATACATTTCTGTGGTCCACAAAGTGCTCATTGGATAGCTCACATCCCCATTTGCCATTTTGCAGATGGAGTCATGTGACTGGTTCTGGCCAATGAATTATGAGCAGAGGTGACATAAGGCACTTCTTGGGCAAGGCAGTAAAGAACCGTGTGCCTCCTTTGCCTCTCTCTTTCCCTGACACGATACATTGGAGGCCACATGTTCCAGGCTCCAAGATGAAGGGCTGCCCTACCCACATTGATCTTTTGCGTGGGCAAGAAATAAACTATATGTACATGTGCTGAGTGTTAATTAACCACTGAGATTTCAGATCTTTCCCTAATACAATTTTACTTCTCTACTTCTACCTGAACATCCACCATTGTTACTGCATTTAGTGGAATGGCCATCTAGTGTCCCCACTTCTGCACTTACATCCCTGAAATCCATTTCTCACATAGCAGCCAGAGGGATTAGAAGTCAGAGCTCTTCAGTGGCATCCCATTACAGTTGTGTTTGCCCTCCAGTCAATATGTGATCCTGATCGCAAAGGCTTTACCCTCATCATTTCCTTTGCTTGGCTCACTCACAGCTGGCTTCTCACCCTTCAGGTCTCACCTAAGATGCCACTTCCTCAGAGAGGCCTCCTTGATGACTCTATCTACAGCTGCCCACCTATTCTCTATTTATTTGAAACACTAATAACAATCCATCCTTTAATGAACCAATTAAAACATCTACTCTGTCTCTCCCATTTGAAGTAAACTTCACAAGAACAGGGACCTCTATTCATCACTATACTGCCTGGGTCTGATACGTATTTCACAAGTAGTAGATACTCCATCACTGTCCTATGATTCAGCATCAGAGATCAGAGGTGCCCAGGGCAAGGTCTCTGTCCTCCAGAAGCCCATGGCGGAGTAAGGAAGCAGGCCATTAAAAGCTCTGAGTGAGAGGCCAG
The DNA here is from genome assembly GCF_018350155.1 of Leopardus geoffroyi. Classification (NCBI taxonomy): domain Eukaryota; kingdom Metazoa; phylum Chordata; class Mammalia; order Carnivora; family Felidae; genus Leopardus; species Leopardus geoffroyi. The sequence goes on along the minus strand of NC_059335.1, from coordinate 33,264,866 downwards.
GGCACCTCCCAATCTAAGAGGGGAGGTTGGAAGGGTTTCCTGGAGGAAGGAATGCCTGAGGCAGGCCCTGAAGGACTGGGGACTACTGTCCTGATGAAAATTAAGAAAAGGGCATTTTAGAGGATAGGGGTGGAATGCATGAGGTGGAATATGGTGGGCTCAGTCCAGAAATGGCCATGATGTGGAATATGAGTTGGAGCAATAGGGAATGAAGGTAGAGAGAGAGCAAGGACTGGTATGTCATACTAAGGAGCTGGGACTTGACCTAGAAGCAGTGAGCAGTTATCGACTGACCCAAGTGTCTTGTAGTCTTGGGCTAGCTCATTTTGGGCATCACGGTGAGGTAAAAGACCTCTGATTGAAGACTTTGTGTTTGCTACCCATTAGCGTCCTGGGCTTTTCTTCCCCCATGGCTCTCTGATCTTTTCTTTATGGGGTATCCACATTGGTGATCATGGCCTTGCCCCCTCTCCAGGGCTAAGGGAATTTATAGATAGGATAAGAACACAGCGAGTGTTCCCTTTCTCCTCTAAAACCCTTAAATATTGCCAAATTATCCCTTCAAAAAAATTTTTTACATCACTTTTACTCCCCAACAGAGTACTTGTTTCACTACATCCTTATTTGCCAATGCTGAGTAGTCACAATTTTTTACATTTTTGGTGACTGAGTTACAATGATCTCATTGTTATTTTAATTATATTCCTTGAGTTCTGGCAAAATTAAACAACTTTACTTGTGTTTATTGACCGTCTTTATTTCCTCTTCTGTGTATTGCCCATTCATATGCTTTGCCCATTTTTTGAGGAGGGGAGGTTCTTTGTCATTTCATTGATTGATAGGAGCTCTTTACATATTATGGTGTTATCTGTTATTTCTTGCAAACACTTTCTCCCAGTTTTCCAATATGGCATTGTATTTTGCTCAGGAAGCCTTTTCCCAGCCAAGATTTTTAAAAACTTCCTAAATGTACTTGCAAAAGCGTTTAGGGTCAGTTTTTGTTTAGGTGTATATTTAGGTCTTGCTTTGGCTGGAATGCATGTTTGTGTGTAGTGTGAGGAGGGGACTTTAATTTGAATAATTGTCCCCACTAGGTTTATTAAACATGGCATAGGATGAGGCCAGACAGGTGGCTATTGAGAATATTGCTTGGGCAAGACCTGGGGGTCCTGAGTTGGTCAGGCATTGATCCTTTGGTTGCTGGATTGTGGGAGGTTCTGACAGGATCCTGTGAGAGGAGCTAGGATGACAGGGGACCCTTGGAGTGAGGTGCTGGTGCTTCAGATTAGGAAGTATTCCAATATTTTAACAACCCTGATGGCCATATGGGTGTGTTCCAGCTGGCTACCAGTGGTTAGGATGGAACAGTGGGCAGAGATCCAATCATGAGGACTTAGAAGAGTTTTGCTTGTATCTTGACAATATTGGGAAGGCACTGCTAAGACTGAGGAGAGCGAGTGACCACATTTGGGTTTGTAGGACCAGGACCAAGATGAGGAAGGTGAGGTGCTTGCCTTGGATGAAGAATTTAAGGGGCATCTGGGTGGTGCAATCATTTGAGCATCTGACTCTTGATTTCGGCTCAGTTCATGATCCCAGGGTCATGGGATCAAGCCCTGTGTTGGGCTCTGCACTGAGTGTGGAGTCTGCTTAAGATTTTCTCTCTCTTTCTTCTGCCCCTTTCCCTCACTCACATGCTGTCTCTCAAAAAAAAAAAAAAGAATTTAAGTGGGGGCCAAAAATCAGTAATTAGAATAAATATTTTAATGCAGTATTTAAAATTTTTTTAATAATGCAAAAAAATCCATTATGGACGAAATACCAAAAATTTTTTAATGAAGGCATTTATCCATGTACTTGTAGGATGAGGCCTTAATTTGCCTTAACCCAAACCCCACCTGTCCAAAACTGTCTTTTGTATAAATTTTTGATATTTGCTTATCATGCATATTTTTTGCATTAATTTTGATTTTTAAAAATATTGCGTGAAAATATTATTTATATTGTTTGCTGAGTAATTTTGGCACCTACCTAAATTTTGTGCCTCATCCACCTTACCCTAGTCCCAGCCCTGATTTTGAGGTGGTAACTGAGGCTAGTTGGGGCTGGGGACCTGCAGGGCCAGCGTGGTCGGGAGAGATCAGTGGGGGTGGGGTTCACGTGAGAGATGCTGCCAGATTGTGTGAATGTGGCGTGGAAGGAGATGGTGCGGGCAGGCCTGCGGCTCACTCCCCCTTTGGAGTTGTCTGAGGAGGGGGCAAGAGGGGGATGCTGTCAGCAGCCCATCTGCGCTGCATCCCTGCCAACCAGGCCTGTGAGCCAAGCGCCCACTTCCCTCAGCAAGGCTGCTGGAGAACCATTTTCTCTGAAAGTAGGAAGCGCCTTACGGTTGGACTTGGCCTTGCCTTGGGGTTGATCCCAGGTGGTCCTCAGGAGCAGATGGGCCCCTCTCTGCTCCTTTCCAATGTCCACTCTGACCCACTCTCCTCCCCAGTACAGCACATGTGAGCCCTGTTCCTGGCTATGACTTCTCTCATGTGGTCTGTGTGAAACCCTCCAGCCACAGGCCCTGAGACCCCATGGGCAGGTGGACCTGCTTGTGTCACTGAGATCTGAGATTGTACCCAGACCTTGAACATAACCTACCTCTGTGGTCCTGCAGGCTGTGGCTGGAAAGCAGAGCTTGGACATCCACAGAGGGCCTTGAGTGCATTGGCCTTCAAAAGTCATTTCCTGATGCAAGGCCAGAGTCACGTGGGACCTCTGAGTCTTGAGGTCATGCTTGTCAGGACAGTGCAGGTCACAAGAATGTTTTCCGAGGCTCTGAATAAAGAAATAAGAGGGGCGGAGGGGATAGGGGAAAGACACTGGCTCAGAAGTCAGCAGGCTGTTCTACTTCTGCCTACTGGCCTACCTACTCAGTGTGATCTTAAACAAAGCTCTTGTTTCTCTGAGCTTCAGTTTCCCGATCTGTCATATTGAGAAATTAGAATGGAGGAGTCTTGTTGTTTTTCTACCTGAGTGGACACGAGGTACTGCTTGGGGAGCTCAAAAGGAAAAGAATTTATTGTCCCATTTTTGAGGGTGAATTATTAAGCTGGTGTATTAGCTACTGCCACCGTGATGCTGTGTGACAAAACAACCCCAACTCAGTCTCAGTGACTTGACACAGCAATCATTTATTCTCTTGCTCACAGTCTTGCAGATCAGCTGCCTCTCAGCTGGGCTAGGCTGGGCCCCAGGCTCTAGGCTGCAGATTGGGTACAGACTCATTCCACATGTCTCGTCTTCCATAGGCCAGCAGCCACTGGGGACACGCTCAAGATGTGTGCTCTACTCCATGGCCACCATGGCACCAGACAGTAAGCCAAACTGGGCAAGCAGGTTTCCAGCCTCTGCAGGTTTCACCCCACCCACTATGGAGCTATGGCAAAGATGTAGATATATAACATTGCTGCAGGGGAATGAAGAATTGGGACCAAATTGCCACAGTTAAGGAAGAATAGAATAACCCAGGGAATTTGAAAATGTACTACAACACATCAGGGTGTGGTCACTTCATCTCTATTCGCTCCTTAGCAAATCCGCCTGGTGGCATTGGCATCACGAGCCCGCTCAGACTTTAAGGACACCCAGGTCGGGCGTGGGGTGATGAGACACTTGGAGCCTGCCATGTAGGAGAAAGTTCCAGCTTGTCAGGACCATCCCACCGTGTCTTCATTCCTCTGGCAGCCTTCGTATCACTATGTAGAGCCTGGGAATGAAGCCAACACGAAGTGCAAACTGAGCAGTTTTGAAAAACCAGGTCCTCATACATCATCAGAGCATCTAGATACAGCCTTGCCTGAAGCCAGGACTTCCAGTTACATTAACCAATAAATTCCTTTTTTGTCTTAAACCAATGTTTGAATTGGGTTTTCAGTTACTTGCAATGGCAAGGGTGGTCTGTGCTCAATACAAGAACTTACCTACCCAGGAGGATCTGACGTCAGTGAGTGGGTGGCAGGTACTTTCCAGATGCAGCGTGGTATTGAACCTCACCACACTCAGTGTTAGCATTGCTTGGGGGCTGTTAGAGATGCAGAATCTTGGGCCCTTCCCAGACCTACAGAATCAAAATCTTCATTTTAAATACAATTTAGCTAGACCCCCAGGTGATTTCCATGCATATTAAAATTTAAGAAGTATTTGTATGAAAGAGCAGGACTAGTCTCTTCACCTCCCTGGGCCTTCCTTTGTGACTGGGTGTGACTGAGCAATTGACTGGAGTTGGTGACCAGGGTTCAGATCCTGGCTTTGCTACTTAATATGTTGAGGGGCAATGAATAGGGGTGTTTTAAAATATCTCTGAGCCTCAGTTTTCTCTTCCGGAGAATGAGGATAATAGCAATAGCTACCTCCCAGGACTTTTGAAAGAAGTCAGTGTATTCAACTCACAGAAAGCGCTTGGCACACCTCTAGGCAAAAAGGAAGAGGTCAAAATTTGCCAGGTATGGTTATTTCCACAACTCTACAGTGGAGCTGCTTTATGTTCAGCCCACCTAATAGCTTTTGATCGATCAACAGCAGATGGGAAAACATTTTTGGAAAGTATAAATTGATTAAAAAGTAGTGATTTTTCTAAATCTTAAAAGAAGATAATTCATGGGGCACCTGGGTGGCTCAGTTGGTTAAGCGTCCAACTTCAGTTCAGGTCGTGATCTCACGGTTCATGAGTTCGAGCTCTGCCATTGGGCTGTGTACTGACAAATCGGAGCCTGGAGCCTGCTTCAGATTCCATATCTCCCCCTCTCTCTGCCCCTACCCTGCTTGTGCTCTCTCCCTGTCTCAAAAATAAACATTAAAAAATTAAAAAAAAAAAAGAAGATAATGCACAAATGTTGCTTAACCATTATGTGGTTAATGGTTGTTTTTGACCTGTACCTCTGGGCAAAGGTATGAGGCAGTAAAAGGGTAAGGAGAGGTCACCAGGAAGGGGGCAGTGCTCTGAGCTGAGTCAAAGGGGCAAAAGGGCCCATGTCTTCCAGGGAGAGGGAGGATCAGAGCATTTGTACAGTGAGTCCTGGCTGAAGACAGACCTCAGAGAGCTCTGACAGTAGGCGAGGATGTTGGGCTTTACCCAGCAGGCGCTGGGGATGAAACTAATCATAGTGACACTGGCTTCTCTGTGGCCCTTTGACTTGCTGGATTACAAGTCTGTTTCTCCGACTGCATAGCTTCTGAGTTGCATAAACCTCAGAAGAGCTCTAAATGACGCTCCTTGAAGGCCTGACGCAGCCCAGCCCTACTGCAGGCGAACACAAGATATAGTTGCCTGCAAGCGGGTGAGGGCCATGAAGAGGGGAGGCCTGCTGCCTGGGAGTCGCCTGGCGTCTGTGATAAACACGGCCCAGCTGCAGGTTTGGTCTGTGGCCTGGTGCCTTGTGTTGTTGATTTTGTGTGGGGTTGAGAGATGGGCCACCAGCCCACCTGAGACTGTGAGCTGAGAGAGGAGTGGGGTAGAAAGAGGCCCCGGCAGGGCACTGCTCAGGGTCCAGAATGAAATCTGCCACCTAGTCTTGGAGAGGACACACGATTCTACTCCAGATCCTCCCCAGGGGAGATGGCTCTTGAGATCTGTTGGGGCAGGCACGTCACGGTACTGAGTAAATGCTCAGTGCTCACAACCAGTGTGAGGTACTAGTGATAAAGACACTGAGCCAGATGTAGAGAAGCTCTCCCAATGCCAGCTTCAGGCACAGGGAGGTGTTATATGTGATGAAGAGAATGGAGTAGAAGTCAGGCAGCACTGGGTTCTGATCCCCCTTTTACCATCTGTTTCATGGCTTACTCTGTGGGATCATGGGAAGATCACATCACTTCTTTGTGCTTTTATTTCCCCATCAAAAAAGTAGGTATAAATATGCCCTTTTTGCGGAAGTATCCATGGCAGCACAATTACACAATATTGTGCAGATGAGACATCGTAAAGTGGTAAGGTTGGCTAATAATGATCTCATTCAGAATCTGATGGTCTGAGAAATTAGAACATGGACAGGGTGGTGAATTTAGGAAAGGCCTGTCTGAGGAAGTGACACTTCAACTGAGAGCAAAAGGAGACAGCAGTATGGGATAAAGCATTCATTATAAGAATTCATTGTCTTATAACGGGAGATCCTGGGGCAGTGAAGTTTGGAAGGGAAAGGGTGAATTGAAGGGTCAGAGAAAGAGCCAACGACAGTCCTGAAGCCCCTGTGTAGGTGAATACATTGGAGCAGTGGGGACATCCAAGAAATCAAGCATATCCAGGTAGCAAGATGAGGCCATGAGGAGACTCATGGAGAGGGCTCTGGGGTGCTGTTGCCTCTGGGAATCTACCACCTCCCTGGGGTCACAGCCACACATCTGGACGTGGGCCTGGAGTAGCTGTTGGTCAGTTGTTGGCCAGCAGTTAGGAAGATAAGCTGGACACAAAGCAGAGGAGATATGGACAAACTGCAAGGCTCCAGGTACCTCTGTCTGCTCAGCAGTATATGTGACTTACACGATCTTTCAATAATAATGACTGATGCTTCACTTCCTTCCTCCAAATCCTGTGCCGGTTCCCTCTTTGGCCAACTCTATCCCAGAACCATGCACTAAGGAGATTCTGGGAGATGTAGTTCCAGCTTATCCAAATTGATAGTACACTCCATTCCGATGCTAGTGCACTAGTTACTAAGATAGAGAAAATACGGAGAGGAGCAAGTTTGGGGTGGGAAATGTTAGGAGTTCTTTCATGGGCACGTTTAATTAGAGATGCCTATTTAAGATGGCCATCAATGATCCTGCTCTTCATGCCCTGTGTGATCTTCTCCCCTTGGGGTGGGCTGGATTTAGTGACTCACTTCCAACAAACAGAATTGGGCAAAGAGGATGGAATGTCACTCCTGAGATCAGGTTACAAAAAGACCCTGGCTTCTGTCTTGGGTACTCCTCCTTGTCCTCTTCCTCACTTTCTCTGAAACAAGGCAGCTGCCATGTTGTGAGTTTATGGAGAGACTCCCATGGAACAGCCATGTGAGTGAACTTGCAAGCAGAACCTCCTGCATCACACCTTCTGATGAGACTGCAGCCCCCACTGGCAGCTTGAGAACATCAGCCAGAAGCACCCAGGTAAGTGGCATCCAGATTCCTGACTCACAGAAACTTGAGATAACAAGTTTATTTTTTCAAACTGTTACATTTGGGGGTAGTTTGTTACGCAGCAATAGATAGCTATAGACACCAAAGTGGATATTTATGCTTGAAGCTTAAGGGGAAGGTCAAGGATGGATGTGTTTGTTTAGGAACCATTAGTGTTTGATGGCATTTAAAGCCACGGAACGGACTAATGTTAAGTAGAAACAGTAGTCAGAGAAGAGCAGAGGTCTGAGGAGTGAGCCTTGGGGATTCCCACCGTTCAGTGGTCAGACAAATGCGGGAGATTCAGCAAAGCAAGTGGACACCAAGTGGCTAATGTGGAAGGAGGAAAAACAGAAGGGTGTGGTATCAGGAATCAAGAGAAGGTCATGTATCAAGGAAGTGGGGGAGCTCAATGCTGCTACAGGTCAGTCAAGGTGAAGGCAGAGAAGTGCCTGTTGGCTTTGACCACGTGGATTTGGTTAGCAACCTGGACAAGGCCGTTTGAGTGGAGCAGGAGCTCACGTGGACAGGACTGAGGAAGGTGGGGGTGTTCCGTGCTTAGCTGTGTAGCATGAGGCATGCCCAAACAAATGGGGACTCCCCCTTTCGGTTCTACTATCGCTGTGTTTGCTTCCCTCTCTGGTTCTTGGCTTTGGGAGATGATGACAGAAGATGACAGGGGTTGGGCAGAATGGATGGTGGCTTTGAGGAACAGGAGCAAGTTTGGTAGCACAGCTGGGGAGCTCCAGTGGACATGTTCATTCGCTAAGATCGTTTCTTTGTTTGGTCTGAGCTAGAAATTTGAGTGAAAATCAGTCATTTGACAGACGCTTACTGTGTGCAGAGTCTGCCAGGCAGGAGTGATCTGTCATCGAGTGAAACATTACCCCGAAAGGAGCGGATTCAAGGTCCAGGGGGAGGCACATGTTTAAATAAACATTATAGGACCTTGTGATTAGTCATGTATGACAGAGGTACATCCTGTGCTGTGGGAGAGTAAGAGAAGGAGGGCCTGAGCTTGCTACAGGGGGTTGGGAGTGGGTGGGTAAAGAATGAAGGCTTTCTGGAGGAGGTGGCCCTGGGGCAGAGGCTTAGAGAGTGCCCACTGAGTTTTTAAACTTAAAGTCTGGGAAGATTATTCCAGGTCCCTTCTCTCATCTCCCCTCCAACCTACCCGCTTGCCCTCCTTTTCCAACTCATACCCCTGCCCCTCTCTCCCTCCTTCTCCTCTTCTCCTTCTCTCCCTCCTCCTTCCCTGGCCCATGATGAAAGGCTTTAGTGGCCTCCCAGTTAATGAATTATGCATGCCCTTCAGCGGGTGTGCCTGGCATCCAATTAGGGCCTTGGCCAGGTTGATAACATAGATTAAAATGTAATTCATTGAGGCTGACATTTAAGCCCCAGTGTGAGTGGCAGGAAAGAGAAGCAATGCTTCCCCAGAACCTGGTGTTTTGGGTGGGGGGTGGGGAGGCTCTCAGCTACCAGCATTTGCTTAACTAATGCTGCTTTAGAGTCCAGCCAGCCTGCGGGCTGGGCCTTCTGATGCACCTTTGTGCCGGGGAAAGGTGCAAGGCAGGCTTTGAGTCAAAATAAGCTTTTTTAAAAAAATTTTTATTTAGAAATAATTTGAGATTTACACAAGAGTTGTGATGACAGTACAGAGAGTTCCCATATACCCTTCACTGAGTTTTCCCTCATGTTAACACCTTATGTTACTATGGTACAGTGATCAAAACCAAGAAATTAACATGGGTACAATACCCATTAACTAAACTACTAATGTTTCTTCAGATTTCACCCAGTTTCCCACTAATGTCCCTTTTCAGTTCCAGGACCCAGGATTGCCGGGATCCCATATGTCAGTGCAGGCTTTGGTGACTGCGTCTCAGCATGGACAGCAGTCCCTCTCCACGTGCCAAGCCAGGGGTTCTCAAACTCTTGAGTCCAGGGAGTTTCTGGGGATTTTGTTGAAAAGGCACATTCTTCCCTAGACATTCTGATTCATTAAATCTTGCAGAGAGCCCTGACATCTATATTTTTAACAAGCACCCCAGGCAATGGAGAACTGTTGACCCTGACCAGCACTCCAAGCAAAGTTGGTTTGATTCCTGGTTCCTTTGGCAACCCAGTTGTCAACCTGCAGATTTCCCTCATCCCCCAACTGAGCCTTTGGGCCTCGCAGGGTTATCCTCACCCAGACCCTGGGGGGAGGATGACTAACACGCTGGGCAGGGCAAAATCCCAGGTAAGTCTTATGAGAGAGAAGAAGGAAGAATATTTATCTGCCAGTCATTAATATACAAGTTTTCTCGTTTAATCCACACAACAACCCCTATGAGTAGATACTACTTTCCCCATTTTATAGATGAGGAAACCAAACAATCATGATATTAAGTGTGAGGTTGCCAGATTTAACAAATAAAAAAATCGGAGGTCCAGTTAAACTTGAACCTGAGATAAGGCAATGTTGGGGTTATACTTATATTTTGAAAACACTGTAGTTCATCTGACATGCAAATTTAACTGGGCCTCCTGTATTTTATCTTGCGGCCCTGCTAATATCCTTTGGTTGCAGAGCTCACTAGTAGGCTTCGACCAGATCTGGCTTCAATGTGTGTAGCATGGGGCACCCTGTGCTTACCTGTTTAGTGCCCGTCTCACCTGTTGGACCACAAGCAACAGGAGGTGGGGACCATATGTAATTATCCGCTGCTGTATCTTCAAAGCTTGGCAGTGTGGCAGTAGGTGCCTAGTAAATATTTATTGAATAAATGAATGGCTAAATGCATGCACGAGTAGAATCTCTACTTCCTTTGTACCATCATGGTGGTTGACAGAGAGCTAAGCTGGTGAGGTGTCATGTGATCAACTTGCTGATAGAGATGTGGGAGGAGTTAGAGGGTCCAAGGTGCCATGCCCACATCTGGAACCCTAGCCCTTGCACCCTGAACAAGGACAAAGTGCCAGCTCTTCTCATCTCATCCTCTCAGGGCCTCTGCTCTCCCAACTGGGAAATGAGATTGGGTCCCTTCCAGCTCTAGGTTTCTGCCATTCTGTGATTCCTAACCCCACCCTCCCGTGGAGATAAAAAAAATATGGCCAAATAAGAGGATGTGCTGCTGACTATATTTACTTCCCAGCTCATTCTTATCTCTCCTCTTCTTCCTCTCCTCCCTCCTCCTCCATAATGATTTTCTCCGCACCCCGTGGTGCCTGGCTTTGGGTTCCTTTCCTCGAATGCTCCCTTCCGCCCTGTCAGACGAAATCAGAACCCCAGAGAGACCCAGCACAGCACAGTTCTTCACATTCAAGGGAGACATTGGGAGCGCATTGTATCTTTTAAAATAGACCCGTTGTCGTCGGAATGTATTTTTAGCTGTGGGAGAGATTGGCATGCTCTCCGTGCCACCATCTGCCAAAGGCAGTTGCTAGGCAACTGACACTGACGACAGCAAGGGGATGACTTCATGGAGGATCTGGGGACCCTGATGGCCCCATCCCTCTCCACTGTCTAACTCCTGCATGCGAACAGCCAGGCCCAAGGGAATAAGCACTCCTTGCTTTCTGGGAGAGGCCAGGGAGCTGGTTCAAGGCCTGTGGGCAAAGTACGGGAGATGCTATACAGGTAACAAGAGACAACAGGCCATCACTGCCACCCTGACTGGTGGATTTTCTATTTAGAAATTTAGATGCTATTGTGATTTAGGGCTGGGATCTGGACTCAGTGAATCCAAAGGATACATATCCTTCTTCTCAGCAGCCCCGCAGGCACTGGTTTGAGTCACAGCAGGAGCTGTTTGGAGGTCATCAGCCCAGAGCAGGATTCATGGATGAAGTAGCCAACTGGTGGCCAGAACCCCTAGGTTTTTGCTCTCTGAGTGATTTGGGGTGAGTCTCTGCCCTTCTGTGTCCCCCAGTTTTGTTATCTTCAAAGTAAGGATATTGAGCCAGATTATAATTCACGGATAGGGATAAAAAGCAGAAGAACCACAGAATAGAAAAACCCACGAGCCAGACGTCGGTTTGGAGCCCAACTTTGCCCCTTAAAGCTCATGTGTGACTTGGGTGAGATGTTGAACTTGTCAGTACAGTCTCAATCTGCGAACGACGGCAGTAATGGGCTCATTTTGTGTTGTGGGCATTCAGCAAGGCAGAGCAGGAGGACGCCTTCACTTTGGGGCCCGGTAAATGGGCAGGTAGATTCCATTTCTTCAGCAGAGCCTGTAAAGCATCTGCTGCAATTATTTCCCTTCATGCATATTAACACTTCATGCTGGGCACATTTCCAGCCTCCCTTGCAGCTAAGTTCTCAACAAGGACACGTGAAAGGAAGGGACAGCTGCAATTTCTACCTCCCTCACTTAGAAGAAATTGCTTCCCTGGATGTCCTTTCTCCTTTCCTTTCTGGAATCCAGGGCATGGATAGGCCCGTGACACCACTTTGACCCTGCGGAGCAGGACTATCTGCTTGGGGTAGGGGAGCCAGGGGAGCAACAAGATGAAAGGACCCTGGGTCGCTGTTCTAAGAAGAGGACTGAGCACGTGTGGTTTGTTTGCTTGGGGGAGGGCAAGAGCACTGGCAGGTGAGTGGGGAGGCGACAAAAGGAAGAAAAGGTAGCCAATAAAGGCCAGCCACCTCAGCAGGTGACAAGAGCTTAATTCCCTGGGGAAGCTCTGCAAAACAGAGCAGGCCAGGAGCTTCAGAGATAGCCGAGGGTGAAGGAGCTGGGCCATGTTGCCCCCCACACCCTTGATCCCTGGACCACTCTTCCAGTCTCCTCTGTGCCCATGGGCAGAGTGAACGCCCCCAGTCCGAGGGCAGCCCTTTGCCATCAGAAGCCAGGCTGGTGGGCATGGCAATGATAAGGGGATCTGAGTGGATGTGGCACAGCAAGAGAGCAGCAGCTGAAAGAGAAATAAACTTCTGTGTTCTTCAGGCCACGTAGTGAGGATTGTTTTTTTGCAGCTCGACTTTTACCCTAGCCAATTCAATTTCCAAATGCTATGCATATTAGGAAGTCTCAGTTTTATGTAATCCCTCTAAGCTCCTAGACTCCATGCGACATTCGTGGAGGTTACGTCACGGTCGGGAAAGCAAGGTTAATGCTAAGGAGCACAAGTATCTCAATGGAGCGTGCGTCACATGGCACCGCTGGGATTTGGGGAGAAAATGACGTAGGTCCTCAGAGAAGGGCAGATGAGTATAGACCAGCACAGTCACAGGAGTCTTCTTGGCGGAGGTGAACTGAAGCTGAGCACTGTCGACTGGGGTGGGGGGCACCCTGGCTGAGCCCTGGGTAGCTCTTCCGTGAGGTATGGGGCAAGCAGGTACCTGGCTCACAGCACCGCCGTGTGGTCTCCACCAGTGGACGCTGGGTTAAGCTGCACTGTGCGTTTAAGGAGTGGGCTGCTTGGTGCCTGTTAGCTGGGAGTTCTTCCTGGTGTCTGACTGCAGTCAGTCCTGCTTTACTTCAGGTTTTACTTTAACCTCTAAGCATGGGTTGGGTTTGACGATGACTGCGAGGAGTGGGTTAAAATTAGCAAGCCCATGTCACCCCCATTCTCTGTGGGAAAGGAGGTGTAGAGAAGAGTCCAGCCCTCCCCCCCCCACCCCCATGGATTGAGGACAAATAGGAAAGAATGAGGCAGTCCACCCAGGCTCCCAGAGCCCCAGTCATCCCCAAGGCTGGGAGAAAGAGCAGAGGGCAGCGTCTCTTAGGCGAGTGGACTGTACGGCCTTGATCCAAATGCAGGTAACTCAAACTCACCCTTGCCTGCTTGTTGCCAATGCCACCACCAACTCATGTCTGTGAACATGGGGCATTTCCGCCCCATTCTAGATTTTCCTGGCATTTTATTCTCTTTGAGAAAATAAGAGCAGCTTTCTTTGTTCTCTTTGGGAAATATGTGTGGAATGGGGAGAAAAGAAGGGGTGCAGCCTTTAGAACTGAGGGAAAAGGGAGGGTCTCTCTGTAGCTAGTGCCCAGGGAAGATGGGGACATAGGAGGCTCCGGGAAGCATCCTGTCTCTGGAGAGTAAGAGCCACAGGCCAGGGTACTTACGGCCAATACAAGACATAAGATGGACTAAACTGCGGGGCTTGGGCCCATCTGAATATACCAGAAGCAGGAAAGGAAAGATCGGGGACACCTGGGTGGCTCAGTGGGTTAAGCGTCTGACTTCAGCTCAGGTCATGATCTCACGGTTTGTGAGCCCCACATCGGGCTCTCTGCTGTCGGCACGGAGCCTGCTTCAGATCCTCTGTCTCCATCTCTCTCTGCCCCTCCGCCACTGGTTCTGTCTGTCTGTCTCTCTCTCTCAAAAATAAATTATTTTTTTTTAAAAAAGAAAGGAAAGATCAGTGTGGACTATAATAGAGAGGGCACTATGAACAAGAAATGTTCATGGGATGCTGACCCAGAGGATTTGGGCAAGAACAAGAAGCTGGAGTGTTTAGGGGGAGCAGTGAACACAGCAGAGGCCCCCTGCTCTGAAGGAGTAGGAATGGAGCAGGAGAGTTAAGCTAATTCCGGGGGTGAATGCAGGGTGCTGAGGGAGGGGGAAAATTGGCAAGGAACCAGGCAGGGAAGGGAAGGGAGGGGATGGTTACCCAATTCCCAGGCCAGACAGGAGGCCATTCGGTCAACACTTCATGGGCTGGGAGCATCCATATTCACGTCCCAGGAGCGTTGGGGAGTGAGTGCGGATGGAGAAGCCCAGTGAGTGGGGCATAAAGAAGAGATACGGATTGTCTCTGGTGGATTACGATGTGCCTCAAATCCCAGGAGGCCTGGAGAGGTCCTCGCAAGTCCCACACAGCATGCACATGAGGGACAGTGACAGGCGCTGGATGGCAGGGGGGCTCTCCTCCTGCCAGGTTGAGCTCATGTCTCTCCACCCTGCTCCAAGAATCCCTGCAGTGAGTGAGCTGGCCTTGCCATGTCTCAGAGCAATACCTTTACCAAGGCTGGGGGGAGGGGGTGCTCACCTGAAAGTAATAGGCGTGGAATCACTGTGCTGAGTCTAAAACTCTTCTGTCTGCTGCAGTGTCATTCTGGAGCTGGAGAATGGAATTGTCCATTCTTTCCCATACAAAGCATTTGAAGCTGTCAATAACTTGGATCTCACCTCATTTTTCATTACTATCTTCCATCAGCATCGTCGTCATCACCATCATCATCATCATCATCATGTTAATAATAAAATTAAAATTAACTAGCTTTTGTTGAGTATCTGTATGTGCCAGGAACTCTTTTAAGCATTACACATATAATAGCATTTAATCTTTGTGGCAACCCTATGGGTAGGAACTATTTTTTCTCCTCATCTCACAAGAGGCAACTGAGGCACAAAGAAAAGAACCGGCCTAAGGTCTGTACACCAGCCTGTGACAGGACGGCGGATGTATCAGACGCCAGAACGTATTGCATATGGCGCACATTCGTGCCCCCAGCCTTTCTGCAGGCTGCCCACCATGCCTGGACCGCCTCCCCACTTCTCAGCTTCTCATTCACCTGATGGACAACCATGCAAACCCTAGCCAGCAAGACCTAGCTTAAAAGTCACCTCTTCTAGAAAGTCTTCCCTACCTCCTGGGGAGCAACTTTCTTTAAGCTCCCCCCGCACACCCTGATTATGGTGTCAGTCACATCACATTGCTGGGTTTTGTTCGTGTGCTTGTTATTTCCCACAAAGGAAGAAACCACTCTTTTTTTTTTTTTTTAATTTTTGCACTTTGTAAGTAAACAATTAATTGATATATAAAGAAGCTGCATTTTTGTTCAAGTTCATGCTTTCCCTCTCCCTTCTCCACCCAGGTCTGGTGTAGAGCAAGGCTGCAATAAATATTCATTGAATGGAGATGTCTTTCTGCCCCCACTCAGCTCCTTTCCTGACCACCCTGTTCCCAACTCTTTGCTGTGTGGGAGAATCCAGACATCTTGTACAGCTGCAGCTCAGTGTGGCCCATTTTGGCTGGGATTCAAGGAGTAATTGCAGACAAATAAGTATTATTACAACCCGCATCAATCAACATCCCTCTCCTCAAATGCTCTTGCCAGGAAACGGGGGGTCTCAGTAAGAATCCTTCTTGTTTAAGCTTAAGCATCTTTCTGGTGCCCATGGAGTATGTGATACTCAGAGGGTCACCAGCACTGACCATCTGCAGCCGAGTTTGTAAAACATCCTGCCCATATTATTTGAGATTCCAGGCCCCTAGAGGCAGACATACTTGGATTCAAATCCTGTCAGTCACTGTATCTCTCTGTGAACTTCACAAGGGGCTTGCCTTCTCTGGGTTTCAGTGTTCTCACAGGTAACATGGAATCACTAATACTTCCTGGGTACATGTTGCAATGATGAAATGAGATAGCATGTTTGAAGCATCAGATTTTCTGGGCAATTAATAATTAAAAACTTTCTTTTTCTCTCACTTCTTAGTTAATAATTTCATTCTTTGTACTTTATTGGAGGTAGGGCTTTGTGTCAGCAGCTAAACGTTAAGTTCCAACCCTATCTACATTCCAGAACTTGCAGAGCCCAGAGTAACCAGTGTAGAGAAGCTGTCCTGGAGAAATAGGGGCTTGATCTGGGCATGGGAGGAAGAATCATGTTTAAAATAAAATTTATAGGGGCACCTGGGGGCTTAGTTGGTTAAGTGTATGACTCTTGATTTCGGCCCAGGTGATGATATCACAGTTTCATAGATTCGAGGCCCATATCGGGCTCTGCACTCAGCACAGAGCCTGCTTGGGATTCTCTCTCCCTCTCTCTCTGCCCCTCCCTCACTCATACTGTCTCTGTCTCTCTCAAACTAAATTAATAAACTTAAAAAAGGTTTGAAAAATAAATAAAATTTATAGATCTTTTGTGGGGTGCTAGAGTATTCTGGAGACAAGGAAAACAGGGAATTAGAAGACCCCAACCACAAAACTCCCCTCCCTTGACAACACCTTCAGAACCATCCATGATATTTCTGCAGAGGAAGTTGCCTGTATGATGAGGCCTGGAAGGTGGGTCTGGGGGCACTATGGATGTCCAGGGCAGCACTCTGAAGCTAAAGGAGAAAGAGCTTTCCCTGGGTCACTGGCTCATCTAGCAACCTGTTTTGCAAAATAAGGTTTTAAAACTTAACATTCAAGTGGCCAAGTGGCTCTGTTTGCATGGATGGTGCTTGTGTGTGGTAGAATTTGGCTTCTTTTTGCCAATCGTTCAATTCAGTTGAATAAAATGTCCTGATTACTCTTTTTGGGTCAGACATAGTGCTAAGAGTTGAGGATCCGGGGCAGGAAAGACAACTTGCCACTCTTGTGGTGCTTACTGTCTTCTAGAGTGATCTATGGGAAGGCATGAACTAGAAACATGAGTGCTGACTTCTGCCTGGGGACAAAGGGACACCTGACCTGAGATTTGAAGGATGAGTGATCGGTTATTATTATGTGTCAGGTGAGTGTTTTCAGTTCATTGGCCAAAAAAAAAGAAAGAAAACAGTGTCCTTTAGTCAAACAAACCTGGGTTCAATCCCAATTCTGTCACTTATTAGCTGTGTCACTATAGGCTAGTCACTGAATTTTTCTGAACCTCAGCTCCTTTTCTGTATAATGAGGATAGTTGTAAAAGCTCCTACTTGAAATGGGTTTTGTGAAGATTAATAGAGGCATATATGTAACTTACACAGTGCCTGCGTAATCACTCGATAACTGGTAGTGGGGATGGTGGTAGTGATTTTACCCTGAGAAACCGAGGAATGGAGGCCCAGAATCTCAAAGTTAATGTACAGTTGGTGCTTTATGACGTGTTTTCCCCTGGCCTTCTGATATTTTCTATGAAGCTCATAAATTCTCTTCCTCCTCTGCCATCAATAACTGGCTGACTCACTGCAAGTCAGTTCAGATGTTCCATTATCCGGGTGATCATCCGTGGCAGGTCTAGTAAGAGAGTTACAGAGAAAAAGCACAAGCACAGACACGGTTCATTATTAACTTGTACTTTGACCCCAAATTCCAATGAAATCATAGTGAGTTGGGCTGGACTCGTCTCATGATCAAACCCTTCATCTCCACAGGGTAACTAAAATCCAGAAGCCTCCTATTCCTCAGTTTAAGCCATGATAGGTTTCTTTCTGGGGTGACCAAGTATAATCGGGTTCCCTTATTTAGCAAATACTGTGTTGTTCAAATCATCTCACTATGAGTATAGATTTTTTCAACTTCCTCATATTTTTCTGTCAGTTAACTCATTGTTTCTCCCTTATTTGGGGGGGGTTGTCAGGTTATGCTTTATATATTTTGAAGCTTGTTAGTGGGTGCCTACAAGTTTTTGATTGCATTAAAATCTTAGTGGATTTTTTTTTTAATCATAGAGTTCCCATCCTTATCCTTATTCATGTTTTTCAACTTAAATTCCATTTTGTCTGATTTCACTATTGTGAAATACCTTCTCTATCTTTTCATTTTCAACACTTTTCTTATTTTGTTTCAGGTATATCTTTTGTAAGCTAAGTGCAATCTGGTGACTTCCAACTTTTTTTAATTGAATATATTTGACATATAATGGGTAAATGTAAGGTGTACAGTGTGTTAATTTGATACATTCATGTATTGTAATATGATTGTCATTGTAGCAATATTTAGCACCTTTATCATGTTACATAATTGTCTTTCTTTTTTAATGGTTGAGATAATTAAGTTTTAGTCTCTTAGCAAGTTTGATGATTGTAGTACAATATTATTATCTAATTCATTATATAAGGAATTAGATCTCTATGGCTTATTTATTACTCATTGCAAGTTTGTACCCTTAAACAACATCAGTCTTATCATCCAACCCCCCAATCCCCTAGGCAACCACCATTTTGCTCTATGCCTTTTATGGGTTTGACTTTTTTAGATGCCAAAATAAGTGATATCATACAGTACTTGTCTTTTTCTGTCTGACTTATCTCACTTAGCATAATGTCTCAAGGTCCATCCATGTTATTGCAAATGGCAAGATATCCTTCTTTCTCATGGCTGAATATTCCATTGTATTACATATGCAAACATGTATGTCACTAACATTTTTTAATGACCTCTGACTTTTAATAAGTGAGTTTAAGCCATTTACATCTATTGTGATTACCATTATATTTGGTTTTATTTTCGCAATCTTGTATTTACCTCACCTGCTTTCCTTTTTTCTTCTTTTACTTCCTTTTGTTTGTTAATGTTTTCTTTGTTTTCTCCTTTTTCCTTCCTCTGCTAGTATAAATTCTCTTGTTTCTTGCCTACCTTTTCATGATATTGTTTTGTGAGTTCACATTTGTTGGTGAGAGTTTTTGTTTTCTTTTTTTCTCTCTGTGCTCATCACTGTTGTGTGTGTGTGTGTGTGTGTGTGCGTGTGTGTGTGTGTGTGTGTGTGCATGTGTGTGTGTGTTGCTTCCATTCAGCTCTCTTGGCCTTTAGATTCAGGCCTTATATAATCAGTTATGTGTGTAGGTGTCTTATTCTATATGAATATTACAAACTAAGTGACTGAGCCAGCAAATCACTTAGATAAGTCCATGTTGCCAGGGTTTCTATGCCTGTCCAGCCCCATTTCAGCCAAATAGCTTAGAATGGGACATAGCCCTAGGCAGGAAGAATACCTTTCCCTAGCTCAGATATAGGTCTGAGAGCCTGGCTTTGGCCTCCCAGAGTTCATTGCCCCTCTTAGGCTTCAATAGTTGAACTTTTTGCTTATTTCAGGTCTGGGAGTACAGCAGGTCTGCAACTTCTCTTCATACCTTTATTCTCTCTCTCTCTCTCTCTCTCTCTCTCTCTCTCTATCTCCCCACAAACCTTTAAAACAGGTCCAGCTTAGGGATCTATATCCAAAGGAGTCTCAATTAAGACTGATGAGTAGAAGGAGTAAAATGACCTTCCCCAGGCTGACCTTTTGTCAGAATTGTGAAAGAAGCAGTTATTCTTTGTTACCTCCTCTTTCTTATATCTTTATTTCATCCTTCCTCTCTCAATTCCCTTCTTTCACTACTTCTATATTGACCTGGATTCTTCTTGTCTGAAAAACTCATCCCCTCATCTGGGGGCCTTGAGCTTCACCACCACTCATTCTCCCCCAAGGTATTTGTGTTGTAAAGAAGAAATGACCAATGGTGACATTTGAAGTAACAGGTGGAGATGGAAATTTGGATGATACTCTCCATGTTTTATTATAAATGCAGGGGCATGAGGTTGTATCTGGTGGGGACTACTCTTTTGTATCCTTTGAGTCCCCTTCAAAGGCACTGGGCTAAGGACTCTGACAGCTGTGGATGATGCCTCTGATAACCCTATATATTGTGACTATCTTCTTGGGAATGTTTGAATAGACAATGATTTCACAGAATGTTGGTCAGGACTGAGAGAAGAAACCAAAGTGATCTCTTCTTTCATTTGCTTCGTGTCTTCTATTGAGCAGGTCTCTAGGAGGCCAGTCCGTGTCTTCTGTGGGCAGGTTTCTAGGAGTTCAGTCCTAATGGTCAGTGAAGAAGTTGTGCCATCTCTTTCTGCCTGAGGGTGGAGGACAGCCCTCCTGCTTAACCAAACTGGACATTAGGCAGCATGTAAGAAAATTTCTACTGTCCATTCCAGGCCCCATTGATCATAGCCTCCCCAAATGTCCAGTCACTGTTAGAAAGTAGATGTTCATGTTTCTCATTCCCTACCACTGGCTGTCCTGACCTGCCAGGTGGCAAAGTTTCTGTTTCATTCTAAATGGAGCAGAGGATGTGGAAAATCTTTGGTGGCTTCTGGCAGGCAAAGGATCAAAGCAGTGTTTAGCAGCCAAAGGCACAATCAGAAAGGCCAAGATCAAAGGGGAAGGGCTTCATTTGAGAGTAAACTCTTCTGTTCCTCATTACAGTCCTTGCCAAGGCTTCTATCATTCTGTGTTGAAAGGAACAAGGATGAGGAATTTGGGCTGAGGCTGGCTGCTGAAGCCACGTGCTGACAGACAGTCCTGGAACAGCTACAATTTAATTGTAAACCTTAAAATTAAAATAAAATCCACTGACTTATAAGAGGGAAAGAGGGTCAACACTAGTGGGGTCAGAAAAACCATTTTCAAGAGCCCTTGGGTTGGCCTAAATTCTATATATAAAATGGAAGGTGAAAGTGTTTGCCATGGAAACCATCAGAAGGAAGATGAGGGAATTCAGGTCTTGGAAAGTGATTCCAGTTTTTGTTGTGGGCACTCAGTGCACCAGGGGAAATAATTGAGGCCTTGATAAATAGGAAATCTGGAGAGGCTATACCTGAGGCTCAATGCATTTTGTAAGGGGAAGGATTCCTCACTAAGGATGGGGAATCTGCTTCCCAAACTCTGTGGTGGGTAGCTTAGGATATTTTGTGTTTGTAGGGGTTTATTTTAACTTTATAGGGTAGCTCTCTCTCTTTTTTTTTTTTTACAACTATGACCAAAAAAAAAAAACTTTGAATAGGATGCCACAGGTATCTGCCTGCTGGCTTTTTTTCCTTTTCTGTCTGAGAAAGGACCCTAGCTTGGGTAGGGGTGAGGTGAGAAGCTCTTCTCCTGACTCAGGCAAACCTCTCCCCTCTTTGTGCCTCAGTTTCCCTATCATCCAATGGGGATGTGAGATGAGATGAGTGCTTCCTGGATGCACTTTTTAGAAAAGTGAACAAAACTTGGGCATGGCAGTGGGTGGATGGGGTTTAAGTGTCAAAGTACTAAAACGAGGATGTGCAGGTTAAGTTGGCATGCAAAATGCCACAGAGCTCCCCAGCTTTTGACTGCAGGGTGAGGGAAAGCTTGACTCTTGTTCCTCATCCCAAATCTGCTTCACGCAGACCATCTCCCAGATTCTTCCCAGCTCTGGAAAGCAGAGCTCTTCGACAGGCTGTGTGTCCTCAGCCTCTGGAAGTGGCTGTGGCATCACAATTGCATTTTTCCTGGAGGACAAGTTCCCCTGCACTCCTGCAGGCCCCTGCACAGGCCTTATTATGGGATGGCACCGAGCTCATTCTTTCAGAGTGAAAGGTTCCCTGTCCATCTGAAGCAAAGCTATTATTCCTTGATAGGAAAGCCTTGTCATTCTCAATGTGCTTCTCATATGCCTTTTCTCTCTTCATCAACGTGAGCAGGTATTAATCTCACTTAATTCCCTGCAGCTGGCCTCACTTTGCATGGCTGTTTGGGGATAAGGTTCTTTTGTTCCCCTCTTCTTTTTTCTTAGGCAAACAGATTTTCTTTTGAGTTCTGGTTGAATGTCACTCCAAGTTTTTGGTGGGAAGCAGCCCTCTCAGAAACAACTTCTCCTGGGGCAGAGCATTAGAGCAGCAAATAGGGAAGAAGCATTTCCTGTGGTTGTCCTGCAGTGGAGGCCAGGCTTCTGTGGTGACAGAAAGGGTTAACAGAGGTGAAGGGGGCCCATGTTCAGGTCTGGATCCATGCTTGTTTGCTGCGTGACCTTGGGAAATCCCCTTATTCTCTCTGAGCTACATTCTGACTGTCTTGCAACAGAGATTTGGATTTAATCATTGGCAATGTTTAAGACTACTTTAGAACCCTCTTTTAATGAAAGCTATAGAAAGCCAATATGAATCATGTGAAATCACTGCTTTTGTAAGTCAAAAATGTCAAGTGTATCATATGGTTTATCCCAGGGTTTCTTAACCTCAGCGCTATTGACTACGGGGGTGGATAATTGTGGAAGTCTGTTCTAAGTAGAGTGGTCAGTAGCATCCTTGGCCCCTACTCACTGGATGCCAGTAGCATTCCCCAAGTTTTAATAATAAAAAATGTCGTTAGACATTGCCAAATGTTTCCTGCAATGGGGAGGGGTACAAAATTGCTCCTGGTTGAGATCCATTTTTTTGTTTTGTTTTGTTTTGTTTTGTTTTTGTTTTGAGAGAGAGGAGGAGGAGGAGGAAGGGCAGAGAGAGAGGGGGACAGAAGATCTGAAGTGGGCTCTGTGCTGACAGCAGCGAGCCCAATGTGGGGTTCGAACTCACAAACCACGAGATCATGATCTGAGCTGAAGTCAGATGCTCAACCAACTGAGCCACCCACGTGCTCCAAGACCCACTGTTTGATCTAATAAAATAAAATAAAATTTAATAATTGAGAGGTGAGAGTGTCCTTGGAAGTCGGGGTGGGAAGGAGCATTACCTCGATGGGTTCTCTGTGGCTCCAGAGGCTGTTCTGATATACCAGTGTTTTAGAAGACACAGTTTAAAAACTGATAGACTCAAAGCCCAGAGTGTCTCTCAGCTCAAAACTTCCAGATGAATCCGGGGTCCTCTTTCCAAGTTAGAAATTTAATGTGAAAGGCAGGGGAGGTAGCTCCTGAGGGATAGCCGGCAGCATCCTTAGTGCTCCCAGCTTCCATTTTGGAAGGATGTATAACAGTATAAGCTGCTTTTTCTAGGCATCCTCATTTGGACACCTTCTCCAGGAAGCCTTCCATCATAACAATGAGAGAACATGCTCTTGACTTCTGTATCTGTTCTGAAAGGGACCTGTCCATTCTGTTCCACCAAACCAAGCCTTCTCTTCCTGCAGGCCCAACCACTGAGGCTCTTTGAGATGTTGGCATTGGGACCTAGGGCAGGTACTTGAGCATGAGGATCTCTAGAAAGGCAGGTCAGGCACTTGGTGTGCTTGCTCAGGCTTGGGGCTTGGCAGGAAACAAATCCATGGTTGTATTTGGATCCATGCTGAGTCATAGGCAGTGCCTCTAAAGCCCTTACGGCAGGACCTCTGTCCCAGCCTCCACCTCATTTTGCCAGACCAGCTGTGGGACCTTGGATGAACCTTGCTTCCTCATCTGCAAAATGCAGCCATCAAGATTTCTTTTACATGACGATTGAGAAGAGTAAATTTAGATTACCTACTTAAATACCTACACAGTGCCAGGCACGCAGCAGTCTCTTTGAAAACAATCACGAGTGTGATGATTCCTCTGAAGATTTTGGTGTTGGCAGCCCAGCCCGGGCACCTGGGTCAGGCTATCATCCCAGGAAGCCCCTAGCCCCGCTCTCATGGTGAGAGAGAGCTGGCCAGACTAGGACAGAGATTCCTGGGCTCTGGGTGCCCCCCAGGGACACATCCCTTCATGAAGACTAACCTTTTCTTCCATAATTGGAGATGAGGTTTCAATTCTTACTTGTACTCACTGGATCTCAATTTCCTGGTTTAATGAAACAACCTTATGGGGTCAAACATCTATTCTACAGGTAATTACAGAGTGTCCATGATATAGCACTATACTTTACTTGGAGCCTTCCTTCTTTGTTCTTAAGGATTATTTGCTCTTATGTTGCCTTAATTCTCTCATTCCTCAAATAAAAATAGCCATTTTTTTCTGATTATAAAAATAGTACATGCTCATAATAAATACAGTTGCAAACAATACAGAAAAGTATGAAAAAAGTAAAAAAAAATCACTCCAATTTTTGTCTCAAGATTTTCTCTCTCTTTATATCTTGTGGTGGGCCTTTTAGAGTTTCTGGAAGCACCTACACATGATTTCACATGCACACACTCAAGGAATATTCACTATTTGCTTTTATGTTTTAAGTATAATGTGTAACATGCATACAGAAAAGTGCACAGATACTTAGTGTACAGATCAAATCGTCACAAAATTTTGCTCATGCAACCATACCACCACATCAAAATACAGAGCATTTCCCAGAACCCCCAAAGTCTTGCAGTCATTACCCATGTCCCCGCTATTCTGACTTCTGTCACCATAGGTTAGCCTGACTAATTTTGAACTTTACACTATGGGAATTATGCAGTATATACTCTTTCGTGTCTGGCTTTTTAAGTTTGACATTGGGAGATTCATTCAATCCATGGCCTATAGTAGCACTTTGTTCTTTTTCTTCGCTGTAAACTATTCCACATATATTGTGGATATACCACATTTATTCATCCTACTTGTACATTTATTTTTTCTACTAATGCTGGGCTTTTGAGTTGATTCCAGTTTTTGACTATTAGCAAATAATGCTGCTATGCCTGGTAAGTTAATTGTCTAAACCCTGATGGTAAAGACACCTTGTCATCTCTAAGTACCTCTTAAGCAAAAAGGAAATGTGGAAATACCTGCCCTATGCAGGATCTTGGCTTCTCTGTGGTACATTTAGAATCTTGGAGGAGATAATCTGTCAAGGTTCTTCCATCAGGAACATGAGGGATTTAGGGATTGCATCTTTATATTCAGATGCATGCTTGACCCTTCTCTACTAGAAGGTAGATGTATTATTAGTCAGGGTTCTCCAGAAGAACAAACCCAATAGGATATATGGAGATATGGATATCTATATCTATATCTATATCTATCTATGGAGAATGATTGCAGGTCAGTGGTTGTAGAGGTGAAAAAGGCTCATGATCTGCTGTCTGCAAGCCGGAGAACCAGGAAAGCCAGTGGTGTCATTCAGTATGGGTCTGAAGGCCTGAGAGCTGGGGTGGCTAATGGCTTAAGTCCCAGTCGGAGTCCAATGGCTAGGAGGTCAGGAAAAGCTGCGTATCTCAGCTCAAGCAAAACGCAAAGTGCCCATCCTCCATTTTCTTTGTTCTATTCAGGCCCTCAACAGATTGGATGATGCCCACCCACATTGGTGAGGGCAATCTTTTTACACAGTCTACTCATTAAAATGCTAATCTCTTTCAGAAACACCCTCACAGACACTCAGAAATAATGTCTTACTAGCTATCTGGGCACCCTTTCATCCCTTCAAGTTGACATATAAAATTAACCATTGCAGCAGGCTTCCTTAGGACCTGCCCCTTCTATTTGGGTATTGACTGACATCTTCTAAGTGAAACAAAGTAACTCTTTATCTTGCCCCCCACCTAACCCTGGGTCACTTAAAGGGTCCCAGCACCATTTCTTCCCCTTGCAGAAAACCTCTGCCCCTGGCCCCCAGCCCTGGAGGTGCCTTGGCCTTTTGGCCAGAGGAATGAATAGATCATGACCCCTATCCCCCTCCTCCCCCTTGCGTGCTGGTTCTCCCCTCCCCCCTCCAAGTGCTTTGTTTCCCATTGAGGAGAGCAGGCAGTGGTCCCTGGCAGTTAGATGCTCTTGGCATGGGCCTGGGCAGAACACTTAGCAGTCCCCTGGAGACACAAGCTGGAGAAGAGCTTTTTGCACACAAGTGAGCAGGAGGGCCTTAGGCAGGCCCCTGAGGTGGGACCTGGAGAGGTGGGGGCTACTGTAGGCAAGTGAGAAACCTCCTGGGGCCCCAACTAATAGAAAATCTTCCCTTGCGAATTCATTCCCTGGGACGATTGCCACTCCCCAGGCAGGCAGAGTAAGAGTTAAAAAAACAGGCTTCCCTAATAGAGTGTTACTTTCAAATGCTGACTCTGCCATTCAGCATCCAGGACCTTGGGCAAGACAATAACTTTTTGAAACCAGTTTTGTCATATTTAAAATATCTCCCAGTGTTGTCATCAGGATGAAATGGGACAATGCATATCACCCTTTTGTTCCACGGTGCTTGCACATTGGAGGGTCAGCACCGTCAGGGAGGAAAGTGAGAACCCTCTGTGTAGAGAAGAGTGGTCAGGAGTCAGGAGCCATGGTCCTGGTGTGAGCCCTGACCCCTCTAACCCTCAGCGTCCACATCATTCTGATGAGGAGGCTGGCTTTGGTCATCTCTGAATCCCTCCTAACTGTAAATCCCTCCTAACTGTAACTTTCTTGACATCTGTGTAGCCATGAATGCTGCTTCTAAAGACAAATTTGCAACATAGGGGAATGGGTTAAACAGACTTAGAAGTCTGGGAACTAAATACTTAGTTCCCCTAAGCCTTAATTCTCTCATCTATAAAATGGAGTAGTAATACCCACTTCATACAGTTGTAGGAAGATTAAATAAAGTAACTTATGTAAAGCACTTAGCACCACAGAAGTCATGATAATAATAATGAAACAGTCAATATTACATAATAATTATATAATATTAATATAACCCATAAATAATTTAAAGTTGAACTTTAAAGCTTGACTCCCATGGCCATCATTGAGAGCAAAGGAGTGTGTTGTAATGTAACTACCCCAAAGTAAGTCCAAAAGTATAATGTTTATAATTATAATTCATAATTCATAATTATTCTTTATAATGCTGTTAGGATGTAGAGCTCTCACTCCACACAAGTGGTGGGAAAGCTTAGCCTGAACTTTTTCTGGATTCCCTAGCCCCCTCCCTAGTTCTGCAGATTGGGTCCTAATCCCTGGACCATCAGCCCACGCCATGGCATGGTTTAGGGGCAAGAGGTTTGCAGGACCACCTACTTCTCAATCATTGGTCCACAAAGGGCCCACCATCCATCATCCAGAAGACCTATGCCTTTTGTGAGTTACATTTGGGGCAGGGGACTTGGCCATTTGTGTGATGGCTTATAAGATCTTGTGCCTGGGGACATGTTACCATTCTGGCTTGGGGTCCAGGACTCATCTCCTCTCCATCCAGGAAGCATGACGCAGATCAGGTTTCTCCTTCTCTCCACTCTCCTCCACCGTTCTCTGTTCCTTCTCGGGCATGACCTTTTGGAAACAACAGTGTGGAACTGAAATGTTTGCCGGACATTGATTCTTTTTCTGCCTTGCTACATGCTTTTTATCTTATCGTAAGCAGCTAAGAGCACACTAAAGATACAACATTCTGTCTCAGGAGTTTTAGGGGTTTTTTTTAGGCAGCATCTAACATCTACATACCAACTTCTGTCTCAGTTATATATTGCTGTGCAACAAACCAACCCAGAACATAGTGGCTTTAAAAAAATAACCATTTATTCAGCTCAAGTTTCTGTGGGTCTGGGCACAGCAATTTGGTCTGGGCTTACTCAAGCAGTTCTGTTGGTTTTAGCTGGCCTCACTCATGCATCAGGTCTGCTGTCAGTCAGCTAGGAGACCCCACGATCAGCTGGAGCGATGGGGACACTGGTGCCCTGACTTCCATCATCCAGTAGGTTAGCCAGACTGGTTCACACATGGTAATTGCAGGGTTCTGAAGGGCCGAAAGAGAAGCCAAACCCATATAAGCACTTTTCAATTCTTTGCTTGTGTGATATTTGCTGTTGTTTCATTGTCCAAAGCAAGTCACATGGTGAAGCTCAGCGTCAATGTAGAAGAAGAGTCAATGCCAAGAGTGTAGATATAGGTAGGTGTGGACAAATTTGAGCCTTTCCTGCAATAGTCTTCCAGAACACCTTCCCACTCCTTACCCGCTCCTTAAAAAAAATTTTTTTTTTAACTGTTCATTTATTTTTGAGAAGCAGAGAGAGACAGAGCACGAGCAGGGGAAGGGCAGAGAGAGAGGGAAACACAGAGTGTGAAGCAGGCTCCAGGCTCTGAGCTGTCAGCACAGAGCCCGATGCGTGACCCGAACTCACAAACTCCAAGATCATGACCTGAGCCGAAGTCAGACGCTTAACTGACTGAGCCACCCAGGCGCCCCATGCCCTCTTTCTGGTAAGTGTTGAAACACTATTTCTTCCTTGACACAGCCCCACAATCATCTGGGGTTAGGTATCACAGTTTTAAGGTCAAAGAGGAAGGATAATGTATGAACTACCCTCAAAGCTGTGGAGAGGACTAGGCTAGGAGCAGGGAGCTCCCTGATGAGGAGCCCTGAAGCCACTGGTCAACAGCTCTAGGTGCAAGGGTGAAAAATAAGTGGGTGTCTGCCGTGTTGCCTCGGATTAATCATCTTCCTTCTTTGCACACCATCTCGGTCCAAAATGCAGTTGGGGCAATTACCACATTCTGTCTTCTGTTAGAGTTACCTACATTCACACAGTAACTCCCTCTAAGGTGAAACTTATGCCTTATTTTCCTCCTGCCCTTGTGCCCTCCTGCCCACAGATCCTTGCACATATTAGTTTCTCAGCAAAGTTCACAGGAGGTCCCAACACTCTCCAAGGATGTGTGGAGGGATAATATTTTGAAGTGTCACATTCTCCTGCATTCCTTGTACCTATTTGGCCCTTTCCCCATTCAGTTGGTGAGGCCATTCTGCATTCTTCTCCTCAAGGAAGAATGGCATGGCATAAGGCAGCCCAAATGGGAATCAGTTCTGAACTTCTGAGGTTCAAAACCTTAGCCTTCAGTAGCTGGAGAAGGTGTGTGCTCATGAACATTATTAAGTTTGAAATTTCTGGGTCAGCATATGCTGGGAATTTGTTTGTGCCTCGACATCCTCCTCCGGTCCAAATCCACTGCAATGACAGACAACACAGAAAGGGAACCTTCGGAAGGTGGAGCTCTGCTCAAACTCCAGACCAGAAAAGGAGCAGAGACAAAGAGCAGTGAGCCAGGAGGGAGCTGCCGGCTTGGATCTGAAAACAGCAATAGTGGCAGGTGACTCCACTCTACAGGGTGGTGACGGGCACGCAGTATAGAAATTCAGTTCACTTGGAGAAAAATAGAGTCTCATTTATTGTGCTGCCAAGTTTGGAGAGTGGGATTCACACACACACACACACACACACACACACACACACACCTACATGCAGACGGTATAGTACACCTGGACACTTACTGATTCTTTCCTAGTAGAAATCAGAGACCTCACCTGCACTGGTGAATGGGCTTGTGCTGTTGACAGAGAGCTGAGCCATTCCAGGAAGTGCCCGGTGTGTTTTCAGGGCTGTGGCCTGAGCTCAGGGTTTAGCCACAGGATGTGAGGATGAAAAACTGACTAAATCCAGGGGTTGGCTTTTAGAGCACGCCCAGGGCGGAGGGCAGATGTGGAAGTCAGCAAAGTATCCTGTCTAGCTGGGGTACCAGCATACAAGCTATAATAACAGTGACCCAGGCTTGACAGTGAGTGAATCTAGAAATGGCCTTGACTTCTGACCCTCAGCAAAATCCTTAGAAATGAGACCTCGCTGATTTATCTTTCAGCCAGTTGTTGAAATATAATTTACCTAGAGACAAAGCGTCAGTGTTCAGCTTCATACATCTTTATGTAGGGTGACACCCATGTGATCACCAGATTAAGACACAAAACATTTGCATAACCCTCCAAAGTTCCCGTGCCCCTTTCTGCGCAATTCTCCCCAATGGCATGACCACTATTCTGACTTCTGTTACCAGAGGTTAGTTTTGCCTGTTGGTGTCTGACGTCTTTCAATCAAAAGAATGTTTCTGAGATTCACTCATATTGTACATTTCAGGAGTTTTGTTTATTTTATGGCTGAGTGGTAGTATTCGGTTGTATCCATTCTCACAGTTTATCCATTCTCTTGTCGATGAACATTGGTCTCTAGTTTGGGGCTATTATGAATAAAGCTTCTGTAAACATTCTTGCACAAGTCTTTTTGTGGACACATACATTTATTTCTCTTTGGAGTATAAGTGCTCAGTCACAGGGTTGGTGAATGTTTACCTTATTAGAAACTGATGTACAGTTTTACAAAGTGGTTTTTACCATTTTAACCTTTCTCTCCTAGCAATGGACTCTGCATCCTTGCCAATACATGATATAGTTACTTTTTTTAATTTTATTTTTTATTGTTATCCCTTTTGGTGATGTATAATGGTACTCACTGTGTTTTTAATCACATTACCTTGATGGCTAATGATATGGAATACCCGTTCATGCGCTTATTAACTATTTGGCTAGGTTCTTTTGTACAATGCTTGCTCAAGTCTTTTGCCCAATTTTTAAAATTGAAGTATAATTAACATAGAACATTATACTAGTTTTAGGTGTACAATATAGTGATTCAGTTTGTACACAGTGTGAAACGATCATCGCAGTAAGTTGAGATACCATCCGTCACCGCCCATAGTTATAAAATTTTTTTTTCTTGTGATGAGAACTTTTCAGATTTACTCTGTTAGCATCTTTCAAATATGCAGTACATATGGTTAACTATAGTCACCATGATGTACATTAAATTCTTAGGACTTATTTATCTGATAACTGGAAGTTTGTATCTTTTGATCTTCTTCATCCATTTTGCCCAGCCCTCCCCCACTGTTTTTGCCCATTTTTAATTAGGTTATTTGTGGGAAATCTGACATATTCCAGGTATGATTCCTTTGTCAAGTATATGTATTGTGAATGTTTTCACTCAATCTGTGTCTCATCTTTTCACATTCTTTTTTTTTTTTTTTTTAATTTTTTTTTCAACGTTTATTTATTTTTGGGACAGAGAGAGACAGAGCATGAACGGGGGAGGGGCAGAGAGAGAGGGAGACACAGAATCAGAAACAGGCTCCAGGCTCCGAGCCATCAGCCCAGAGCCCGACGCGGGGCTCGAACTCACGGACCGCGAGATCGTGACCTGGCTGAAGTCGGACGCCTAACCGACTGCGCCACCCAGGCGCCCCTCTTTTCACATTCTTAATGATGTCTCTTGATGAGCAGAAGTTTTAAATTTTAATAAAATACAATTTATAAATGTTTTTCTTTTCTGATTAATGCCTTTTGTTTCTCTCAGAAACCTTTGCCTATTCTAATATTATAAAAATGTTCTCCTGTGTTTTCACATTTAGGTTTTGGTATGTCTAAATTAATTTCAGTATATGATGAGGTAAGGGTCAAGTTACTTTTATAGTAAGTCTTGATGCCTGGTAGTGTAAGTCCTCCAAAATTTTTTAAGGTTTTACATTTTAGAATCAGTTTTTCAATTTATTTTTGAAAAAAAGAAAGGCCTGCTGGAGTTTTTATTTGGGTTGAATTCATTCTATAGATCAATTTGGTTGAAATGACATCTTAATAATACTGAGTCCTTGAATCCATGAACATGGTTTATCTTCCCCATTTATTTATTCATTTATTCCTCTTAGCATTGTTTTGTAGTTTTGAGTCAGAGGTCTTTCAAATCTTCCATTAAATGTATCACTAAGCATTTGATGTTGTTTATGATACCATTATAATTTCATTTTCTAATTTTTTTAAGTAGAAAAAATAGATTTTTCATATTGAAAATAAACATGTTCTCTCAAATTTAATAACAAATGGATTGTTCTATAGCTATGGTAGCAAGTAGCCACCAGAATTGGTTTTAAACTTGTTCAATTGATCAATGACAACTTGCTTCAGTGAACATTCTACTGAAAATCACAAATCATCATTATTTGCTTGCTTTTGAAAATCAGCCATCAGGGACACACTCACTTCAGTAAACACACTTCTGAGGGGCAACCAGTCAACAATAGTCTCACCTGAGTAAGGATGCTTCCAAAGATGATGTCAGTCCACTTACGGTATCTGAAAGTCCTCCAATCCCTGAACTCCAGTGTCTAATTTACTTTGTTATGTGAAGGCGTGTTGCTTAATTTACAAGTGTTTGAAATTTTCTAATTATCTTTTGTTATCAACTTTGGCATTGTGCATATATCAGAGAATATACTTATTTTAATTTAATTTTAATTACTTTAATACCTTGCAATTTATTAAAACTTGATTTAGGGCCCAGAATATGGTTCCTGTTAGTAAATGTTATATGTGCCCCTGAAAAGAAAGTGTAATCTGCAGTTGTTAGTCTAGCATATATCAGTTAGATCAAATTGATTATTAATACATTGCTCAAGTCTCTCTCTTAACTGAAATTTTCCTGCTTATTCTACTAATTGTATGGAGAGAGCTGTATTAAAATTTCTAACTATGATTGTAATATTTTCCATTTCTTCGTATACTTTAATTTTTTTCTTCATTTCTTTTGGCTCATTGTTAGGTGCATCACAATTAGGATTATTTTATTTTGGGGCACCTGGGTGATTCAGTTGGTTGAGCATCCAACTTCAGCTCAGGTGATGATCTCATGGTTTGTGAGTTTGAGCTCCGCGTTGGGCTATATGTGGACAGCTCAGAGCCTGGAGCCTGCTTCAGATTCTGTGTCTCTGTCTCTCTCTGCCCCTCCCCCGCTCATGCTCTGTCTCTTCTCTCTCTCTGTCTCAAAAATAAATAAACGTTAAAAAAAAAAAAGGATTGTTTTATTTTTCTGGTCGCCGTATTTTCTTTTTGCCACTAAAAAAAATGCTTCTGTTTGTCTTTGGTAAGATTTCTTATCTTGAAATCTCCTATATTGAATGCACTGAAAAACCACGGTCTTAACTTGTAGTGTTTAATCCGTTTTTATTAAAAGTGTTTACTAAAGTGGGTAGGCTGAAGTCTATCACTTGGCTGTTATTTCTTTCCACCAGTTCTTTTGTAGTTTCCCTTATTCCTCTTTTCCTATTTTCTTTTAGATTAATAGAGTACTTTCTGTGATTCTTTCTTTGGTCTTTGCTGTTGAATTTTTTAGCTACATAACATAAGGAATTTAATATAATATTATCCCTTTTACCCCCTCCTCTCATGCTTTGTTTTGTCATATATATTACTCCTGTGTGTCTTAGAGCTCTGTCATACATTTGCATTCTATTTGATTTATCATTTCCTTTCAGCCTGAAAAACATCCCATAAGATTGGTAGTAATGTTCCCACTTTCATTACTGACCTTAGTATTTTGAATCTTTTCTCTTTGTGTTTTGGTCTATCTAGAAAAAAGTGTTGTTGTTATTTTCCCCTAATTTTGTTAATCTTCCCAAAGAACCAGTTTTTGTTTCATTGATTCTTATTTTTCTACTCTTTTATCTGCACTCTAACATTTGTTGCTTCTTTCCTTCCACTTGCTTTGGAATTAGTCTGCTCTTCTGTATCTAGTCCCTTAAAGTGGAAGTTTAGATTAGTTTTTTAACATTTATTTATTTATTTTGAGAGAGAGAGAGAGAGAGAGAGAGAGAGAGAACGTGAGTGGAGGAGGGGCAGAGAGAGAGAAGGCCGGGTGGGGGGTGGGGGAGAATCCCAACAGCCCCATGCAGGGCTTGGCCTCATAACCATGAGATGATGAGCTTAGCCGAAATCAAGAGTCAGTTGCTCACCTGGCTGAGCCACCCAGGTGCTCCAGAAGTTTAGATTATTTATTCCAGATCTTCTTCTTTTTTCAACGTAGGCACTTAGAGCACTGCTTTCACAGCACCTCATAAATTGTGCTGTGATGTGCCTCTATCTCATTCATCTCAAAGTATTATTTTTTAAGTCACAAGTGTATACTTTCAGAGAACATCTCAAAGTATTTTTTAATTCCCTGGTGATTTTTTCTTTGACCTGTTGGTTGTTTGAGTGTCTTTCTTAGATTTCACATATTTGTGAATTGTCTGAATTTTCTGTTGTCATTGATTTCTGTTTTAATTCCATCGTGGTAGAAGATACTTTGTATGATTTCAAACTTTTAAAAATTTATTGAGACTTGTTTTGTGGTCTAACATATGGTATACTTTGGAGAATGTTCTATGTGCACTGGAGCAGAATGTGTATTCTGCTGTTGTTGGATAGAGCATGCTATGTGTGTCTGTTAGGTCTAGTTGGTGTTGGTTTGCAAACTGGCTCCTGTACATGGAAGGCAAGGAAAAGACCAAAGAAAGAGGCAGAGCACTCCAGATTGGTGGCAGGTTTAATAAGCAAGGGAACTTACTTTTCAGTATTGTCTTGGGTGGCAACAACATGAGTAGATCTTGGCATCCCCTCACCAGAATCTTACAAGTTTATATGTAGATCTTCTTAACTGGATTCAGTCATGTATACCATCCAGATGGTCTCCACAATGTCTTACTCTGTCAAGGTTCTGTCCTTCAAAATGGCACCCACTGTGGGAACGGTGGGCAGAGTGTATATTTCAAGGACAGGGGAGGGGGTGACGAACCTCCAATTGCCCAGGTCCAGTTCCAAGGTTAACTGGTGGTCACATCCTCTCAATGACCTCCTCTAGCATTCCATACCTTGGGACAGGCTCTTACACTCTTACACACCCCCCACTTCCTCAGTGTGCCTTGAGATGTCAACAAAGGATTTCACTTGCATGTAGGCTGTTGGTTTGGTGGCTATCTGGCTATATGGGAGGCAGATACCACAACAACAATAGAGGCATATGCAAGAGAAAACACAAATCAAGATAATTACCAAAATAAGTGCCTTTTTTTTTTTTCTCCAAGAGCCCAACCACTGATTTATTTAAGTCCCCTAGACTGGGGGTTGATCACTCAGGGCATTTCACTTGTGTCCTCGTGTGATTTAATAAAGATGATACATTAGCAGCCTCATCAGGTATGGACACACAACATTCTATTTGGATAACAGTACAGGTGCCTCCTTGGGAGACAATAATAAGGTCCAAGGCCATCCTATCTTGGAGGACAACTTTTCTTATTATAGACATTTCAGTGTTCAGTAAAGAAATGTTTAGTTGGCTATCATTTAAGGCTTGTTGGATGAATTTAGTAAGGGCTTTTCCGTGTGTTATAATGTCTTCCAGGCCAATGGAGAAAAAAAGATGGTGGCCAAATGATCGTGCCAGTGGAAAACAGAACTTGCCCACCTGGCCTTGAGGAGTGTGGGGTTGACAGCTTTGGGAACTTAGCCTGGCTGTATATACCGTACATGTTGACTGAGAGAGACAGCACTGTCAGGCATGAAGAGATGGACTGGGGGCAGGATATGCCAGATCAGGACTACCACCCTCTCCCCTTTCAATGGTGCGTGTTCTATTGCAGGCCTAGTACTTTTCAACAGATCTGGCTTGCATCAGGAGAATAGGATCCCAGTGGAGACTGAGTAGTTCCCCCTCACCTAGGGGGTGAAGTAACTTGTCCATCCCAATGGGACGTCTTATTGCAAGTTCTAGTGATGATACCTTTCTCTGGCGTGATGGGACTTGGTGTTCTTAGCAGCATATAACACATTGATCCATGGTGAGAGCCAAGGCAATGGCTGCCCACATAGCTTCCATACCTTTACAGTGTTGGGTGTCTGAGCAGGAGTCCCTAGTGTGGCGTATGGGACAACAAGCCCTACTGGTTGATCGCTTAAATGTATTAAAGCCTGGGACAGTACTTTAGTCCATCTGACCAATGTGTTTTACCTGTTAGTAATTTAACTTGCATCTTTAATGTTCCATTCTTTCTATCAACCCTGCTGCTTGCAGGTGATAGGGGGGAATGAAACCTCCATTCAATGGCATATTCTTTTGTCCAGTCTTATATATCACGACCTTTGAAATGTGATCCCCAATCACTGTCTAGTTGACAAGGGTATTTATATATGGTATTCAGCTGGCCCAAGTCCTGAGTGACATGAAAGGGTGCCGGCTTTGAGTGGGGTCTGGAGAGGAAGTGGCACCATGGACCAATCATCCCAGCTATTGAATGATAGGACCTGGCAGGCCTTAGGATATTGGAGATGTTGGGGATGGGAAAAGATGCAGTGTAGAGTTTATGGAAAACTCTAGTGGGAGACTCATGATATAGGTCCCTGGAATTCTGGAGTAAGTCCTTGCTAACTGCAGCAGAGAATTATATGCCCTTTGAGAAGCATCTATTGGAGTCTTACTGACTGGGTCCTGGTTGAGAAGAAAGACTAGATCATGGGCATCAAATGACCATGCATCTGGAATTTCCCATGATGAGGTGGGTCCTGGCTACAAATTCCTTTAGAGAAGGATTGAGGGAATGAATATATATATATAAATATATATATATATATATATATATATATATATATATATACACACACACATATATATATACACATATATATATACACACACATATATATATACACATATATATACACACACACACATATATATATGTATAAATATATATATATATATATATATATATATATATATTTGTACTGGCATTACACAGTTCTTCTTTAAGAAGACCCAGAATCCTTTAATCAATGGATTCAGTAAGTTTGAGAGGTGGTTTATTTATTTAAATTTTTTTCTCAACGTTTATTTAAAAAAATTTTTTTTAAATATTTATTTTTGAGAGAGGGAGAGAAACAGAATGTGAGCAAGGGAGGGGCAGAGAGATAGAGGGAGACACAGAATCCGAAGCAGGCTCCAGGCTCTGAGCTGTCAGCACAGAGCCCAATGCGGGGCTTGAACTCAACAAACTGTGACATCATGACCTGAGTGGAAGTCGGATGCTTAACCAACTGAGCCACCCAGGCGCCCCAACGTTTATTTATTTTTGAGAGAGAGAGAGAGGGAGCGAGAGAACGTGCGCAAGCAGGGGAGGGGCAGAAAGAGAAGGAGACACAGAATCCGAAGCAGGCTCCAGGCTCCGAGCTGTCAGCAAAGAGCCTGACACAGGGCTCAAACCCATGAACCCTGAGATCATGACCTGAGCCAGTTAGATGCTTAGCTGAGCCACCCAGAGAAGTGGTTTAGATCTGGAAACATCTGGTAAGGCATTGTGATCTTTCACTGTTATGGCTGGCATGCAACTTCTGCTCACCAGCTCTTGGCTTTTTCTGGTTTTACAACTGAAGCAACATTCAAGTTGGCTGCCTACTTATTTCTAGGAATACCATGGTCTATTAATCACTGTCATAGATCTCAGTGGGACAAGGCACCCTGGTTGCCACTGCCTTTGCTGTCCATTGAGGTAGCTATTTCCACGTTATCTCTGGTGGTTAAGTAGCACTACCTGGCTTCTGCTATTCCAGATTCACTCACATTGACTGAATCGGAACGAAGCCTATTTTCGTGGTAGCATTGCCTACTGTCAACCTTTACTTACCAAGAACTGTCACCATTGGGCTTCTCAAAGGTATAGGTGCCCTCTACACTGGTACATTCCTCACTACCCTAGTGAAGAGAGTCCCTGGGCACTCTTAGTAAATATCACCAGGTGGTGAGTTCCCTCATTCTAGGAAATAAATTTATTCTAATAGACCCATATCCCGAACCTTCTGATCATGGCAATTCTAGCATTTCCATCTCATTTTTTTGTAGGCTATCATCGTGTTCAAGCTTCAAGAAGCCATTCCTGCAGCATATTAGACCAGCTCGAGACATTCTTTCAGGACAATAAATCCTGAGTCCTGAGAATGTGCTCTTGTGTTAAATTCTCTCCTATCCAGTCTTATCTTCTGCTCCACCCTTCAGGTCCACCACCCTCAGGATTCACTCCCATGCATGTTTTTCTCAGTTTTTACCAGGACATATTGGCCATGTTACACAATTAATTCAGTGAGAAAGCCATTTCCTCCCAGAGAAGGGGCTACATTCCCTTGTTCAAGCTCTGCTGAAACCTGGCTTTCATGACTGGCCAGGGGCAATGCATGAAATCAGGTGATCTTGAAGTAGAAAAGCATTTTCATATGAAACACACATCACAAATCAAGTCTGTCCTCCTCTAGTAAGAAGGAGAGGTTGGTTTCTGCTCGTTTGGAGAGTTTAGGAGAATCTGGATGTTCATGGCTCTCAAACACATCCATCCACATGTCTCCACCCCAGGTCTTGGTGTCCTAATCATTTTACCTGGGCCCTGGCTTTAATATAAGAGATCTTCCACAGCTATGCGTTGAACCTTCTTTGTAGCTCTCTCACTCTTATGTTGAAATCTTGGGCCTCACAGCATGGCCTAACTGTGGTTCAAGGAGATAAGATTATCTTTAAAAGCTGCCAGGAAGCCTACCAATTTTCACTCTGTATTGATAGCAGATTGACCAGAGCCTGTCTTTTTTTTTTTTTCTTCAGAGTTTCCAAGGCAGTTAATGAAATCCACCACAAACACCACAACCCTTGTAATTAGCATCACCTCTATACCTTAGAGATGCTAGGGTTAAGGCATACATCAATGGTCCCCTCCAGCTGGACCGCATCCCAACCCATCCCTGAGAGTCTTTATGACATGATGCTGTCTGAATGGTGAGGGATCCACTCACATATTCCCACTGATAATCTACTTCCTAGGTCTCCTTCTGGTGCCCACTGACTTAGTTTTGTTCCCTGAGAGCAGAGCTTGGGGCTGGGAGAAGAGAGAGAAAAGACAAGAAAGGATGTATTACTGAGACTGCTGCTGTGAGCAATGAGAACTCAATTTTTCTGGAACCCTCTGCCTCCTGAGCAGCACACAGAATGCCTTCAGAGGCTGGAGTGTGTATCTCCCAGGCCTCGTTCTCCCTTCCTTGAGAGTGTTACTCCTGGGTTATTCTAGTTCCAATCTCACTTAGACAAAGTCAGAGGGGGTATTTGTGACAAGGGAGAAGGCCCTGGGGCAGAAAATAGAAAGTCACATGGCCCACCCGTGCTTCAAGTGGTGTGCAGTCAGTGCAAGGTGAGACTGAGCCTGCACAGAACTGTCCACTGCAGCTGTGACTTAAAGCAGAAGTGGCCTGAGGTTATGTGACCAGGAGACAAGTGATATTGGCATCATCATCCTCAGCCTCATCATCATTTGTGGCTAAACAGCCACAGAACGAGGACGGATCATTGTAAATCATATAATAGAAACATTGACAAAGCACACAGGAGGAAAGGAGAAAACGGTTGTAGCACTTGAGAATAAGGGGCTCTGCATGGAGGAGACGGTGTTCCTGTGGGAGCTTGAAAGACAAATAGGATTTTGCCAGGTGAAGAAGTCAAGGCAAAACATTCCAGGAGAGGAAAGTGTAATTAACAAAGGATGGTTGCCAATGGGGTGCAGTGATGGGACCCACAGTGATGGGAATAAATGATGGTAGTATGATGATGAGGTTGTAGGGATGGGGTGAGGTGATGGGGGTGCAGGGATGGGGTAAAGTGATGAGGCTATAGGGATGGGGGTGAGGTGATGGAAGCACAGTTATGGGGGTGCAGCAATGGGGTGCAGTGAGGCATCCATCTAGAATGGCAGGATGAAGCCAGATGGGAAAGGATTTGAACATCCTGTTGAAGCATTTGCATTGAGCAGCAATGTGAAGTGGGATTGAAGAAAGGCTGTGGGAAGGAAGCCCCAGGGTACCCAGCTCTGGGCCCATGTTGGGTGACAGGGGGATTGCCCCCTGTGACCCGAGTCCATCCCAGAGCACCCTCCCTTTGTTTTGTCCACCTGCAGTCCAGTCTGCACCCGAGGCCATTGGTAGCAGGGTCGATTAGCATATGTTTTAAGCCAAAGCTGAGCCTCACACTGAGGTCCTCTCTCATTCCGGTTTCTCCCACAGGGTTTCAGCAGAGCAGTCTGGGAGGACAGAGAGAGCCCATCAAACGTCTGTGTCTCAGGGGCCATCCAGGCCACTGGTCTGTACTACTGATGGGAACATCAAGGTCCAAGGAGGTGACGTCAGGGGGTTACTCAGCTTCCTAGAAGATTAAATGATTTTTAACAGCCCAAGAACTGCAGGAGTCAGTCATACTCCCTGACCTTCATTCCTCCTTCTTTCTCTTCTCTAAATGGCTAAGCCTGCAGTTTGGAAGCAGGAAGTCTGGGCTCAAGTCCCAGCTGTGCTGGCTTCTCAGCCTTGTGATATTTCGCAATTCCTTCTACCTTGCAGAGCCTCAGTTTTCTCATCTGCAAAGTGGGAATAATGGCATTAAATAAGGTAAGGGTTGCAAAACGTTTGCCCAGGTTCTGATAGCCTAGAAAGCATTCCGTAAATGAAAACTAGCATCATTATTACAGGCCGTATTAGTTTCCCAGAGCGCAGGCCCTGTCCATTAGCGGGCGCCTGAGATAATCAGAGGTGGCACCTTGACAGAAGAGCAAATATAGGATACGCAGTTAGGAAGTCATGCCCTCCATAGTTCTCTTTCAGCGCTGGATTTGTAGAAAAGATAGCATCAGTTTGCCCACAGTGTGTTTCTTTTTTTAATCTTTTTTTCAGTTTATGTATTTATTTTGAGAGACAGAACATGAGCCGGGCAGGGAACAGAGAGAGGGAGAGAGAATCCCAAGCAGGCTCCACACTGACAGATGGAGCCCGATGCGGGGCTTGATCTCACTAACCATGAGATCATGATCTGAGCCTAAGTCAAGAGTCAGACCCTCAACTAACTCAATCAACTGAGCCGCCCAGGCACCCCGCAACCTGTTTCTTATATATAACACTTACTAGTTTTTCTTTCTAACAAAGAGAGAACACCTCATCCCTCGTGGTTAATGGTACATATTTACATTGAGCTCTCTCTGGTAAATTCAGTCCTATTCAATAATTTAAACAATCTCTTTAAGTAACATAAGCTTTTTCAAATAAATGCATGACCTCAGATTTGCTTCCCATCCTCCCCGCTCCCCTCCAAGATGGCATCTGGATGCATGAATTGGGGGAAGCTTATGTGACCACACAAATAGAAGCATGGAGGGAGCCTGGCCCTACTTGCAATAGTCCTAGCATTATTGGGCTGTCCACAGCAACTTCCCTGTGCACCAGATTCCTGGGAAGATGATTAATTCTAACATGGCAAGCTTGTGGTCTATCCTGTTGTCTTGGTCAAAGCCCATGGATCCTCAATGACTCAGTGCCCCACCTCAGTTCTGACCAGCTCTCAGCACTGTGCTCCACCTAGGTCAGGCTGTGGTTCACTTTGTCCTCAAGCCCAGGAAGCACCTCTGTGGGTCCCCTGATCTCCTTCTTATCCAGCTCCCAACCATATTCCAAGTACCTCTGAGTTCCCTTCAAGGCCATGTTTGGGGCCCTTCCAAGGACTAACTGATCCAGGATAAGCAGGAGCATCACCTGAGGTCTCTCTTTGCCCAACCTCTTCTACTCGGTTTTGGCTGCCACAGTCTGGCTTAAGGATTTGGGGCACCTCCGTGGCAGTCTTCTCCTGGAGAAACAAGTCTGCCTTCAACTTCCCTGTCTAGCACATCTCCCGCTTTTGGACTTAAGTCTAAGAGGGGCTCAGGGCACCTGGTATCGCTCCCTGTTTTCCCTACCACTGTTCCGTTCTCTTTCCCAAGATCCATGGTGCAGGAGGGGCAGATTCTCCACTCTGTCTTTTTGGGGTCCTCTACACGATACCCTACAGCTTTACTATAATGGTTACCAGAAGTGGGGGGATGATTTTGCAGTATAGAAATGCAAAATATACTGATTTACTCCTTTCAAAACACTATTTCCATTGCATTAGCTATATACAAATTTCTTGATAATAAATCATTTTTTAAGTCATTTTAAAGAAAACTTCTGAGTGAATCGATAGTCAAGTTAGTAGTGGGAATGGTACCAACTGTGAAGTTACAAGGCCAACGGCTAAGTTGAGGGAAACACCAGGACCCACGGAAGAAGCTGTGATGGATACATAAATGGAAAAGACCTTTTGTCTAGGAGGAAGGCAATCCTATTCGCAGGTAATTAGGAAGCAAGAGGGACGAGAAAAGCAATGTTCTAAGGAGTTCAGGAGAATCTAGGAAAGGTTCTTGAAAGAGGTGGGTGTTGAATTGAGCTTTAAAGGGTAAGAAGCTAGAGAAAAAGGCATCAGCATGTGTGTGTGTGTGTGTGTGTGTGTGTGTGTGTGTGTGTGTGTCTTAATAAGCTAGGGTTAGATTCCAGTCTAGCAAATACCACTGACGACCTACTCTATGGCCTGGAGCAAGCTAAGGGCTTTGATGCCTAAAACACTGTAAGTACCTGAACCTAGCAGCAACCAGCATGTCTATACATAGGATTTTGGTATGCTTAATGTTGAGCCTAAACCAGTAAACTCTGCAGGCACATCAGAAACATTTTAGAAATTCCCACCCCATCCCCCATTCATCTCCCAGGATTTGTGATCACTTCAAAGGTGGGCAGTTTGAATATCCAGTCGTCTGGTACAGGCAGTCTCTTTCTTCCTTACTCCTCAACAGCACATGTAGGGCCTGTTCACTGGATTTCAGGGGCAATTTGAGGGATTTTCAAGATTTATTTGAACCATAAGTGATTTTTGCTGAATTAAGAATCAAACCTTCAGAAAGGACTGCGCTCAAGTCCTGTTTCTGTAATTCCTGGTGCTGTCATAGGCGTATCCAAAATGGAGCTGGAATTGAGGTGAAAGATATTATTTGCTGGAAGGCTTCTATTCTGCAGAGGTTTACAGAGCACCTGCCTTTAGCCAAATGCATCAGGCAGC
Source organism: Leopardus geoffroyi (assembly GCF_018350155.1). Lineage (NCBI taxonomy): Eukaryota > Metazoa > Chordata > Mammalia > Carnivora > Felidae > Leopardus > Leopardus geoffroyi. Next base: position 33,222,854 of record NC_059335.1, on the reverse strand, counting down.
CCCTTGCTCTGAGCTCGAGGAAGCCTTTCCTTGCCTATTATGCAGAGTTCTGTATCCAGCAGGCTCCTAATATTGTGACAATCCTGCGTTTCTCAGGAGGTGACCACTCTGGGAAACCTGTGCATTAGGTTGATGCTTCCCAAACCCACTATGGATATTGTCCTGCCCCCATATCTCCAGGGGGAGTGGAGCAGAAGGACACAACATCAACAAGTACCCCAGATAATTCTGATTCTACCCATCCAGCCCCAAGCATTTGGAAAACACCATCCCAGGCCCTTTACCCTGAGGACAGCGTGGACCCTGTTGGGAGCAGGATGGTGATGCTCCTGGGTCCTGAGCCGGATCTTCTATGACCCACCAGCAGTGCAGCGAGAACCCAGAATGCTAAGGACATGCTCCAACAGAACCACGTATGGTAACTTCACCTCTTTGGGCTTGTCTCCTCATATTTACACAGGGGTGCTGGGTCTAGATCAGAATTGGAGCCAGTAGAAATACTGCATTGTGTTCATATCATGACTTTTAAAAAGTGAGGCTGCATATAAAAATTGAGAGAGATCACAGACTTCTGGTTTGGTGTACCTACATTGTCATAAGCCAAATGTTTACTGGCGTTGAGAAGCCATTGCCCCTTTAAGACAGGGCATGTGCTATCCAGTTTTCCACAGTCCCCACTGCTTCCAATTGATCTCTCTTGGCCAGCTTCATTCACTGCTTGTTTGCTGCCTTCCTGACCTTTGCAGGCACCAGAGCTGAGGTCTTTGACTTACCTGATCCCAAATGTTTTTTCTATTTGTATCATCCCATGAGCCCAGAACCTACCACATTATCCTTCACCAGCTCACTAGTTAATCATCAGCTTCTCCTTATATAAATCAGAACAGGAAAGTCTTGCTTGGCCAATTCCTCTGCAGATCTTGGTCTGATGCCTTTCTCCACCAACCCTGCATCCTGTGTCTGCCTGCTCAACATTTGTTGAGCCCTTTCTTTCTTTGACTGAAGCTCTCTGAGGCCAGCGGAGGCCGTGGATGTGCGAGGAGTTCAGGCGGTCCAGCCGGATGAGTGGGATGTGGGTGCACCCAGGCCAGACCCTGATCTGGGTTCTGTGGGTCCTTGCAGCTGTCATTAAGGGTAAGACACCCAGTGGGAGAGGAGGGCCCTCAGAAGATAGGGTAGGGGGATTTCCTTATCTTGGATGTTTTTTTCTACTAGTGCAAACAAACTTATTTCTCAGAGGTCTCATGGTGCATGGAAAGCCATGTAGTAACCTCGGGGCACTTGACCAATGTCCTGGTGTCACTGAAAGCCCCCCAACAGAGTGTCCTTTGTGGGTGTGGGTATTGCACAGAAGATCCAGGTCCTATCCTTGGGTGCTCATACCTTGTCGAGGCTTGCAGAGCCCTCTGTCCTGGGTACTGGGGAGGGGCAAAGGATAGAGCCCATGCTTTGTGGTACTGGCTGCCCAGATAGGACTTTCACTGTCACAGTAGCAGTGCAGGTAGCACCAAGACACCTGAGTCCTGCCAAGCAAGTAGCTGGGCAGTGAACTTCTCAATGCTCTATATTCTATGTGGAAACCAAGAAGCTTGCACTCTCGGTTTCCCAAAATGTCCTCCTCATATCCTGGAGGTGGATGAGCTGATGTCAGGTGGCATCTGTATGAGAACTTTTTATTTTCATTGACATCTACTTATTTTCATGCGTATTCAAAAGCGTATACTTAACTCATCAGAAGCACAGTTCCGTAGACGTTAATGCTTAGGAATCCTCTAGGTAAGATTTTCTAAGTTTATTAAAACTTAATTTTAAGAAAAATTAAAAAGCTAGTAGTCAGACAGGGGATGCACAGACATGCCAGCAAATGTGATGGTGAGTATGAAAATGACCAGCATGTGGGGACTCTGGGTTAGATGACTTTGTGGGATCCTAGGATCTGCAGCCCTGGCATGTATCAGTTCCAGAGTAAGAGAAGTCTGTGCTGCAGAAGGGAGAGGCTACTTGTGCCCTAAGGTGACCGGAAACTTTTGTGGGTCGGTGCTATACTCCTAGTAGAAACTAAGTCGGTGTTATTATGCAGGTGGCAATCGTGAAGGAAGCAGTGGACCTGGGTTCATTGACGGGGAGTCTAGATACTTCCTGTTGCACCACATCTGGGCCAACAAAGAGTGCCCCCACTGAGGGGAGCTCCTAGTTGAGCTTATTCTGGTTCTCTACCCGGCCAGCATCTGATTCCTCCCTGTGTGTCCCCTCAGGGCCAGCTGCTGATGCACCAGTGAGGAGCACCAGGCTGGGATGGGTCCGGGGAAAGCAAACCACTGTACTGGGAAGCACCGTGCCTGTGAACATGTTCCTCGGGATCCCCTATGCTGCACCTCCTGTAGGGCCCCTGCGATTTAAGCAACCAAAGCCTGCTCTGCCCTGGAATGACTTCCGAAATGCCACATCCTACCCTAAATTGTAAGAGCAGGCTCGGTCCCATGGGTGGAATGTGAACTGGGAATGGGGACAGAGCACTGAGGGGGAATAAAGGTCATGCAGCCCCCCTGGGAAAGGTGGGGAACAAGGAGGAGGAGGAGGGGACGGAGGAGGACGAGGAGGATGAGGAGGAGGGTGGGTACGGGAGTAGACAAGACCTTCGGTAATCTCATGGCTCCCCAGCTGGCTGACCAGCAGAATCAGTGGTGGTGGTGTTCAGAGCATGCAGATTTCTTGGGCTCCCTTCTTGAACTTCCTAAATTGGAATCTCCAGAGCTGGGCCCAAAAAACTAGAGTCACTGAAAGGTCTCTAGGGATTTGTGGACCAATCTGGTTTGGGAACCACTACGACGGACTTACTGAGTCTTTGTCCGGGTGATTCCATGTCACCTCTCACCCAGGCTGAGGGCTTTAGGGTGAAGAACCACCTTGCAAGAGATTTCAGCTCTAGCACTCTGTGCCCAGCGCAGGGAAATCCATAGACACCTATGGAATACGTGAGTGTGTTCTGGGCCGGGAGCTCCCAGTCACTGCAAATTTTCAAGCTGAGTGAGGTGGGTGAATCCCGAGAACTTGAGCATAGGTTGAGATGGGAGACTTGAAAATCCTCAAGAATCTTCTGACACTCAGATTTTGTGAAGTCCTCACATTGGGCCACGCTGGTTCCTTGCCTGGGCGGTCCCAGGCAGAAGGAGTACCCTGGTTTTAGGAAGTGCCCTAAGCCACAAAGGAGACCCCATGTGGCCCAGGGACTGAGGACACTAAGCTGAAACTCATCTGTTCATCCATTCAGTTATTTATTCAACTAATATCCATTAAGAGCCAGCTCAGTAACTTCCTCTCCATTAGGCTCTGGCAGATACCACCGTGGGCTGGTCACAGCTTCCCTGAAGGAACTTGGGGGCTGGTGAGGGTGGCAGGGGTGGAAATAACAGCAATAATTAAAATATAGAGTGACAAGGGCAACCTTAGGGGATCAGAAAAGGGTGCTGAGAAGGAACCACCTAGCCTCACCTTGTGGGGAGGTCAGGGATGGCTGTGTTGAAAGCAGCAAGGGCATGATTTCTGATAAACAACATACGAAAGGGCAAAAAGGCATAAGCACTTGTCTGGGGGTAAATTTGCAGTGATGGTTTCCCACCGCCTAATCTGTACACTATTTTATTAAAAAAACAATTAACATTCATGGAGCACTGAAGTATAGTAGAAATCACATATGTAGACTCCTTCAATTTTATTGCATAGCAAGCAGGCTCAGTGCTAGGGACTATGAAGTACTGAGGTGACCAAAACAGAGTCCTAAGCTTTAAGCTGCTCCCGTTTGAGTGGGAAAGCTGGTAACACCCATATACAAGCCCAGGAGAACTTCTAGGAAAGAACACAACATGTACAGCGGTCTCTAAAGAAGAGCTGTGGTCTAACTGGAGAAATCTCAGAAGGCTTCTTGAAGGAGGTGGCACTTGCACTGAATCTGAAAGAAAGGAAAGAACACGAGCAAACAAACATGAGGAGAGAACAGTCTGGGCATAGGGACCAGCTTGAGCAAAGGTTTGAATGCAGGAATCTCCGTGTACATATACCTCTATTGGTCCCTGGTAGAAAAGCCTAGAGATGTCCTTTTGTTCCTCTGGGTGCAGAAAAGGGAGCTACTAGAGCAATACCTTTGATTTGCAACCCAGGGTCTTGCCCTCTAGTTTGGGGAATTGTTGAGTCATCTTGAATCTCTATGTGTGTGTCTGGGGTTATGGTAGTGGGTGTAGGCATGGGTGGGTACTGGAGGTTAATGGCACAATTATTCTGCACAACATACTTTCCTACCCCCAAACCAGATCAAAGAGAATCATAGTTTGTTTCTTTGTCTGTGCCACTATGGCGGGGGCCGGGGAGACGATTAGACTCTGTACCAATAGCTCCCATATGCCTCTTCTGCTCAGACATAGGACACCAGGCCTCCCTGCCGTCACGGGACCTGGCCCCTCCCAGGCAAGTGTGCTGACAGCAACTCTGACGATTTTTCCTTTTTTTCCTCCAAGATGCTTCCAGGACTTAGAGTGGCTGGTCTCCTATCAACACGTTCTCAAATTGCGTTACCCCAAATTGGAAACGTCCGAAGACTGCCTGTACCTTAACATCTATGCGCCAGCCCATGCGGACAATGGCTCCAACCTCCCTGTAAGGCTGCCTGCCATGCGGGGGGCTCCAGCTAGCAGGTTCTTGGCCAGGGACCCAGGAGGAGTGGCTGGGTGTCTAGAATCCAACCTACCCCCTGTTGGGTAAAAGAGAAATGTAATCACTTGCACATCAATAATTTTCTTAAAAAGTCATTTAATGACAGATTCCCTCTATCTTCCTTTCTGATTGCTTCTTTATTGGCAGCAACTTGACCTTCAATATTTATTTTGTTTTGTTTTTCCCCTCTGTTGAGTATTTAATGGTCTGTAAACATTTAGAAAGACTGCTTACAAGGACTCTGTTTGGGAAATCCTTTAAAGAGGATATACACCTTCCAATTTTTCTGTTTGCAACGAGGACAGGTAATAATACTAAGTATTTCATTTAGGAATGTAAAGTATCTCTGTATAAGTGAGTAGGAAAGCCATCATCTCTCCCCCATGCCACCGCAATGAGAGACTCACTCTATTGGATCATAACAACAACATATATTGAGCAATTGACTGTGTGCCAGGCACAGTACATTATCTCATTTAACCCCCACAGTAATCATGGGTAAAGATTACTGGACCCATAGTACAGATTAAGAAGATGAGGCACAGGGATGGCATAAATGCCTTGTACACACAGTGAGTAGAAATTCCTGTGTCAAAGCCAGTGCTTTGTCTGGTTCTCCCTTATCCCCCATGGCTGGCCCAAGACTTGTAGTCCCTAATATGACCTTAAAAAAGAGAATGAAAAAGATATATTTGTAAGTATATGAATCATGATAGTACCATGTGAATGTTTTATGTTGCCCAGTCCCAATTTTTCTAATTGATATAGTAAAGTTTTCACACTTCTCTTCCCTTTTTTTTTTTCTCTCCTCACTTCGCTTCTCTCTGTAGGTAGTGGAAAGAGTAAAGTTAAAACAGTTTAAGCGGATTTTGCTCTCCACAGGGCTTACAATGATTTCTGTCTTTGTGTGGGTCACAAGTTCAGTGATATTTGGTTAATACTTTCTGAGCACTTGAAATTGTTCTAAGAACTTAAATGCAGAATCTTGTTGAAATCTCATGATAGCCCATAAAATGAGATACTTTTATTCTTCACATCTTATAGATGAGAAAAATGAGCCTCAGAGAGGTTAAGTAATCTGCCCAGCATCACACAGTTTGTCAGTGGCAGAGCTGGGAATCAAACTCAGGCCTCCATGCTCACCCCTTGGCCTTCTTCAAAAGACATAATCTCTCATGCTTTTAGAAAGGAAAGTGAGACACCTATATTTCCCTAAAGAAGGAAGGTCCCAAATGTATAGGGAGGGGGTGTGAATGCCTGGCAGGCCAACTGGAGAGTTCCTCTCCCTTCTACAGGTCATGGTGTGGTTCCCCGGGGGTGCCTTCAAGGTTGGCTCAGCCTCCTTCTTTGATGGGTCCGCCCTGGCTGCCTACGAGGACGTGCTGATCGTGACTACACAGTACCGGCTAGGAATATTTGGTTTTTTCAAGTAAGTGTCCCTGAGAGCTTGACACCCCAGGGCCCTGAGGCACAGCTGTATGGCAGCCATAGGGGATTCAGTGCCCATCTGCGTAAGGAAGAATGAGCCTTCAGTGACACTGAATAACTGTGACCCGAATTAGTGAGGTAATCTTTGCAGCTATAACAGATAAACTCCCAAGTCTTGGTGGCTTAAAACAATAAAAATCTCTTTCTCACTCAAGTAAGGTCCAACTGAGTGATCCTGACTGACAGACATCTTTTCACATGGCCAGTCAAGGACCTGGCTCCTTCCCGTCTTGTGACTCTGCCCTCCTTTCGGGGCCTAGACCCTCTGCATCTGGCCAGCAGATGGATGAACAGCAGGGAAGATCCTGCAAAGGAGTGGCCACCCACCCACAGCCTCCACCTTGAACTCCTTGAGCGGCAGGAAGCAGATTGCAGCCCACTGAGTATTCTCACCCTACTTCTTGCCCCAGCACAGGGGATGAGCATGCCCGGGGGAACTGGGCCTTCCTGGACCAGGTGGCCGCCCTAACCTGGGTCCAGGACAACATCAAGTTCTTCGGCGGTGACCCACGCTCCGTGACCATCTTCGGAGAGTCAGCGGGAGCCATCAGTGTTTCCAACCTCGTGAGTTCTTCTCTTTGGGATTTGAACAGACCTTGGTGGGGGAGGTTACAAAAATGAGGACCGTGAATCACTTATAGCTGACTGGTGCTTTCCTGTGAAACAAACACTTTTATTTATTTATTTATTTATTTATTTATTTATTTATTTATTTATTTTTTTTATTATATGAAATTTATTGTCAGATTGGCTTCCATACAACACCCAGTGCTCATCCCAAAAGGTGCCCTCCTCAATACCCATCACCCACCCTCCCCTCCCTCCCACCCCCCCATCAACCCTCAGTTTGTTCTCAGTTTTTAAGAGTCTCTTATGCTTTGGCTCTCTCCCACTCTAACCTCTTTTTTTTTTTTTTCCTTTTTTTTTTTTTTTTTTCTTTTTTCCTCCCCCTCCCCCATGGGTTCCTGTTAAGTTTCTCAGGATCCACATAAGAGTGAAACCATATGGTATCTGTCTTTCTCTGTATGGCTTATTTCACTTAGCATCACACTCTCCAGTTCCATCCACGTTGCTACAAAAGGCCATATTTCATTTTTTCTCATTGCCACGTAGTATTCCATTGTGTATATAAACCACAATTTCTTTATCCATTCATCAATTGATGGACATTTAGGCTCTTTCCATAATTTGGCTATTGTTGAGAGTGCTGCTATGAACATTGGGGTACAAGTGCCCCTATGCATCAGTACTCCTGTATCCCTTGGGTAAATTCCTAGAAGTGCTATTGCTGGGTCATAGGGTAGGTCTATTTTTAATTTTCTGAGGAACCTCCACACTGCTTTCCAGAGCGGCTGCACCAATTTGCATTCCCACCAACCGTGCAAGAGGGTTCCCGTTTCTCCACATCCTCTCCAGCATCTATAGTCTCCTGATTTGTTCATTTTGGCCACTCTGACTGGCATGAGGTGATACCTGAGTGTGGTTTTGATTTGTATTTCCCTGATAAGGAGCGACGCTGAACATCTTTTCATGTGCCTGTTGGCCATCCGGATGTCTTCTTTAGAGAAGTGTCTATTCATGTTTTCTGCCCATTTCTTCACTGGGTTATTTGTTTTTCGGGTGTGGAGTTTGGTGAGCTCTTTATAGATTTTGGATACTAGCCCTTTGTCCGATATGTCATTTGCAAATATCTTTTCCCATTCCATTGGTTGCCTTTTAGTTTTGTTGGTTGTTTCCTTTGCTGTGCAGAAGCTTTTTATCTTCATAAGGTCCCAGTAATTCACGTTTGCTTTTAATTCCCTTGCCTTTGGGGATGTGTCGAGTAAGAGATTGCTACGGCTGAGGTCAGAGAGGTCTTTTCCTGCTTTCTCCTCTAAGGTTTTGATGGTTTCCTGTCTCACATTCAGGTCCTTTATCCATTTTGAGTTTATTTTTGTGAATGGCGTGAGAAAGTGGTCTAGTTTCAACCTTCTGCATGTTGCTGTCCAGTTCTCCCAGCACCATTTGTTAAAGAGGCTGTCTTTTTTCCATTGGATGTTCTTTCCTGCTTTGTCAAAGATGAGTTGGCCATACGTTTGTGGGTCTAGTTCTGGGGTTTCTATTCTATTCCATTGGTCTATGTGTCTGTTTTTGTGCCAATACCATGCTGTCTTGATGATGACAGCTTTGTAGTAGAGGCTAAAGTCTGGGATTGTGATGCCTCCTGCTTTGGTCTTCTTCTTCAAAATTCCTTTGGTTATTCGGGGCCTTTTGTGGTTCCATATGAATTTTAGGATTGCTTGTTCTAGTTTCGAGAAGAATGCTGGTGCAATTTTGATTGGGATTGCATTGAATGTGTAGATAGCTTTGGATAGTATTGACATTTTGACAATATTTATTCTTCCAATCCATGAGCAGGGAATTTGTTTCCATTTCTTTAAATCTTCTTCAATTACCTTCATAAGCTTTCTATAGTTTTCAGCATACAGATCCTTTACATCTTTGGTTAGATTTATTCCTAGGTATTTTATGCTTCTTGGTGCAATTGTGAATGGGATCAGTTTCTTTATTTGTCTTTCTGTTGCTTCATTGTTAGTGTATAAGAATGCAACTGATTTCTGTACATTGATTTTGTATCCTGCAACTTTGCTGAATTCATGTATCAATTCTAGCAGACTTTTGGTGGAGTCTATCGGATTTTCCATGTATAATATCATGTCATCTGCAAAAAGTGAAAGCTTGATTTCATCTTTGCCAATTTTGATGCCTTTGATTTCCTTTTGTTGTCTGATTGCTGATGCTAGAACTTCCAGCACTATGTTAAACAACAGCGGTGAGAGTGGGCATCCCTGTCGTGTTCCTGATCCCAGGGAAAAAGCTCTCAGTTTTTCCCAGTTGAGGATGATGTTAGCTGTGGGCTTTTCATAAATGGCTTTTATGATCTTTAAGTATGTTCCTTCTATCCCGACTTTCTCAAGGGTTTTTATTAAGAAAGGGTGCTGGATTTTGTCAAAGGCCTTTTCTGCATCGATTGACAGGATCATATGGTTCTTCTCTTTTTTTTTGTTAATGTGATGTATCACGTTGATTGATTTGAGAATGTTGAACCAGCCCTTCATCCCAGGAATGAATCCCACTTGATCATGGTGAATAATTCTTTTTATATGCCGTTGAATTCGATTTGCTAGTATCTTATTGAGAATTTTTGCATCCATATTCATCAGGGATATTGGCCGGTAGTTCTCTTTTTTTACTGGGTCTCTGTCTGGTTTAGGAATCAAAGTAATACTGGCTTCATAGAATGAGTCTGGAAGTTTTCCTTCCCTTTCTATTTCTTGGAATAGCTTGAGAAGGATAGGTATTATCTCTGCTTTAAACGTCTGGTAGAACTCCCCTGGGAAGCCATCTGGTCCTGGACTCTTATTTGTTGGGAGATTTTTGATAACCGATTCAATTTCTTCGCTGGTTATGGGTCTGTTCAAGCTTTCTATTTCCTCCTGATTGAGTTTTGGAAGCGTGTGGGTGTTCAGGAATTTGTCCATTTCTTCCAGGTTGTCCAATTTGTTGGCATATAATTTTTCATAGTATTCCCTGCTAATTGTTTGTATCTCTGAGGGATTGGTTGTAATAATTCCATTTTCATTCATGATTTTATCTATTTGGGTCATCTCCCTTTTCTTTTTGAGAAGCCTGGCTAGAGGTTTGTCAATTTTGTTTATTTTTTCAAAAAAACAACTCTTGGTTTCGTTGATCTGCTCTACAGTTTTTTTAGACTCTATATTGTTTATTTCTGCTCTGATCTTTATTATTTCTCTTCTTCTGCTGGGTTTGGGGTGTCTTTGCTGTTCTGCTTCTATTTCCTTTAGGTGTGCTGTTAGATTTTGTATTTGGGATTTTTCTTGTTTCTTGAGATAGGCCTGGATTGCAATGTATTTTCCTCTCAGGACTGCCTTCGCTGCATCCCAAAGCGTTTGGATTGTTGTATTTTCATTTTCGTTTGTTTCCATATATTTTTTAATTTCTTCTCTAATTGCCTGGTTGACCCACTCATTCGTTAGTAGGGTGTTCTTTAACCTCCATGCTTTTGGAGGTTTTCCAGACCTTTTTCTGTGGTTGATTTCAAGCTTCATAGCATTGCGGTCTGAAAGTATGCATGGTATAATTTCAATTCTGGTAAACTTATGGAGGGCTGTTTTGTGACCCAGTATATGATCTATCTTGGAGAATGTTCCATGTGCACTCGAGAAGAAAGTATATTCTGTTGCTTTGGGATGCAGAGTTCTAAATATATCTGTCAAGTCCATCTGATCCAATGTCTCATTCAGGGCCCTTGTTTCTTTATTGACCGTGTGTCTAGATGATCTATCCATTTCTGTAAGTGGGGTGTTAAAGTCCCCTGCAATTACCACATTCTTATCAATAAGGTTGCTTATGTTTATGAGTAGTTGTTTTATATATTTGGGGGCTCCGGTATTCGGCGCATAGACATTTATAATTGTTAGCTCTTCCTGATGGATAGACCCTGTAACTATTATATAATGTCCTTCTTCATCTCTTGTTACAGCCTTTAATTTAAAGTCTAGTTTGTCTGATATAAGTATGGCTACTCCAGCTTTCTTTTGGCTTCCAGTAGCATGATAAATAGTTCTCCATCCCCTCACTCTCAATCTAAAGTTGTCCTCAGGTCTAAAATGAGTCTCTTGTAGACAGCAAATAGATGGGTCTTGTTTTTTTATCCATTCTGATACCCTATGTCTTTTGGTTGGCGCATTTAATCCATTTACATTCAGTGTTATTATAGAAAGATACGGGTTTAGAGTCATTGTGATGTCTGTATGTTTTATGCTTGTAGTGTTGTCTCTGGTACTTTGTCTCACAGGGTCCCCCTTAGGATCTCTTGTAGGGCTGGTTTAGTGGTGACAAATTCCTTCAGTTTTTGTTTGTTTGGGAAGACCTTTATCTCTCCTTCTATTCTAAATGACAGACTTGCTGGATAAAGGATTCTCGGCTGCATATTTTTTCTGTCTAGCACACTGAAAATCCCGTGCCAATTCTTTCTGGCCTGCCAAGTTTCAAAAGAGAGATCAGTCACGAGTCTTATAGGTCTCCCTTTATATGTGAGGGCACGTTTACCCCTTGCTGCTTTCAGAATTTTCTCTTTATCCTTGTATTTTGCCAGTTTCACTATGATATGTCGTGCAGAAGATCGATTCAAGTTACGTCTGAAGGGAGTTCTCTGTGCCTCTTGGATTTCAATGCCTTTTTCCTTCCCCAGTTCAGGGAAGTTCTCAGCCATTATTTCTTCAAGTACCCCTTCAGCACCTTTCCCTCTCTCTTCCTCCTCTGGGATACCAATTATGCGTATATTATTTCTTTTTAGTGTATCACTTAGTTCTCTAATTTTCCCCTCATACTCCTGGATTTTTTTATCTCTCTTTTTCTCAGCTTCCTCTTTTTCCATAACTTTATCTTCTAGTTCACCTATTCTCTCCTCTGCCTCTTCAATCCGAGCCGTGGTGGTTTCCATTTTGTTTTGCATTTCATTTAAAGCGTTTTTCAGCTCCTCGTGACTGTTCCTTAGTCCCTTGATCTCTGTAGCAAGAGATTCTCTGCTGTCCTCTATACTGTTTTCAAGCCCAGCGGTTAATTTTATGACTATTATTCTAAATTCACTTTCTGTTATATTATTTAAATCCTTTTTGATCAGCTCATTAACTGTTGTTATTTCCTGGAGATTCTTCTGAGGGGAATTCTTCCGCTTGGTCATTTTGGATAGTCCCTGGCGTGGTGAGGACCTGCAGGGCACTTCCCCTGTGCTGTGGTGTATAACTGGAGTTGGTGGGCGGAGTCGCAGTCAGACCTGATGTCTGCCCCCGGCCCACCGCTGGGGCCACAGTCAGACTGGTGTGTGCCTTTTCTTTCCCTCTCCTAGGGGCGGGATTCACTGTGGGGTGGTGTGGCCCGTCTGGGCTACTTGCACACTGCCAGGCTTGTGATGCTGGGGATCTGGCGTATTAGCTGGGGTGGGTAGGCAAGGTGCACAGGGGCAGGAGGGGCAGGCTTAGCTCGCTTCTCCTTAGGTGATCCACTTCAGGAGGGGCCCTGTGGCAGCGGGAGGGAGTCAGATCTGCTGCCGGAGGTTTGGCTCCTCCGCAGAAGCACAGAGTTGGGTGTTTGCACGGAGCGAGCAAGTTCCCTGGCAGGAACTGGTTCTCTTTGGGATTTTGGCTGGGGGATGGGCGGGGGAGATGGCGCTGGCGAGCGCCTTTGTTCCCCGCCAAACTGAGCTCTGTCGTCCGGGGGCTCAGCAGCTCTCCCTCCCTTTGTCCTCCAGCCTTCCCACTTTTTGAGCAGAGCTGTTAACTTATGACCTCCCAGACGCTAAGTCGCGCTTGCTGTCGGAACACAGTCCGTCAGGCCCCTCCGCTTTTGCCCGCCAGACTCGGGGGCTCTGCTTGGCCGGCGAGCCGCCCCTCCGCCCCGGCTCCCTCCCGCCAGTCCGTGGAGCACGCACCGCCTTGCCGCCCTTCCTACCCTCTTCCGTGGGCCTCTCGTCTGCGCTTGGCTCCGGCGACTCCGTTCTGCTAATCCTCTGGCGGTTTTCTGGGTTATTTAGGCAGGTGTAGGTGGAATCTAAGTGATCAGCAGGACGCGTGGTGAGCCCAGCGTCCTCCTACGCCACCATCTTCCCTCCTCCCACTTTGGGCAACAAACACTTTTATACACATTGTCTCCCTCAAGCCTCACAGAGAGAGTTAGGGGCTCTCTGTCATTTTGTGGACAAGAGCTGTCATCAGGAGGAGTTTAAATGAATTACCCAAGATCACATCCTGAGTAATAGTTTGAAGAAAAATCCCTGACATTTATAGGGTAGAAGCCCTGGTGTCCAATTACCAGGACTGGTAATTACTTGTTTAATAGAAAAGTTCAGCTAAAACTTAAAAAAAAAAAGGATGCATATAACATTTTATTTTAACTTCAAAGAGAAAGTGTACATTTCTCTATCAGTGGTTTGGTATATAGTGTGGTATCTTTTCAAGGTTGGTCTGCTGGCTGGAGGTCCAACGTGATTCTCTGGCATAAACCACCCATTGGAATCATGGTCCTCTAATTACGGTTTCAGCTTCTTTACAGTGAGCATGAATTTTAAAAGATGCGTGCTTTGTAGTCTGTGAATGAGGTGCATTTATGGAATTTTCCGCTCCCCCCCCCCACCCCGCCGCACCCAACGTATTTTACTCTTACCTTTTTCACACCTAATTTGCTGGCAGTATTTTTCAGCTACTTGTCTTTATCACAGGTTTCTTTCCCCAAAACATAGTTTTGTTTTCTTTTCTTATACACATACTTCACTGGTTCCCACAGTATTTCATTGATTATGTAATTACAGTAGCAAATGTAACTGACCAAACAAGTGAGGAAGCAAACACACCTGCCTCTTGGCCAGAAACTTGTGGGAATAGAAACCTGTGGTGGTGCTAGAAAATAGCCCACTGGCTCTGAGTGCTTGGCATCTCCAGGGTCACATGTTCATCACAAAAGTCTGTTACATAGAAGTGGGTTAAGAGAGCTTCCACCGTGTAGCACTTGACAATATACAAGATATTTTTGTATCTTCAAAATAATTCAGTAAGGTGAATTATAATAACTCAACTTTACATATATGATGACAACCCCCGTTTTGTGGGTGCATGCTGTCTGACCAGGCATTGTGCAAAGCCTTCTATATTTGTGACTTCTGCTCTATGCCACAATTCTGTGATATGTGCTCCATTTTTCCTTCCAGTTTTGCAAGAAGTAAATTGATGCTCAGAAATATGAAACAATTTGCCTGAGATCCCCCCAGCTAGGAAATGAAGGAGCTAGCAAGCAATCACACACCAGGATGTTTGACCTCAAAGTTCCTGAAGCACCTGGGGCTCAGACACGT